>NC_023753.2:5998790-6598790 GCF_000499845.2 Phaseolus vulgaris
ACGATCTTTCTCATTGATATACTTCCAATCCTGTGCAGATTTATTTGCATCCCATGATTCGTGATGCACATGGGCGGAAGATGTCCAAGTCCCTGGGGAATGTTATTGATCCCATTGAAGTGATAAGTGGGATATCTCTGGAAGGTCTACACAAGAGGTTAGAGGCTGGTAACCTGGATCCCAAAGAACTTGCTACTGCTATAGAGGGTCAGAAGAAGGATTTTCCAAATGGTATTGATGAATGTGGAGCTGATGCTCTCCGTTTTGCACTGGTCTCGTACACAGCTCAGGTGTCATTCACTTGTTATGTTTTTATATGGCTATTCTTCACCGATGTAGTCAACTTTTGTGATTTAATTGTTCTGTTTTCATCCATTTCAGTCTGACAAAATTAACCTAGATATTCAAAGGGTGGTTGGGTATCGCCAATGGTGTAATAAACTGTGGAATGCAGTAAGATTTGCTATGAGCAAGCTTGGGGATGATTATATTCCACCAGCAGAATTGAATCTAGATGTTCTCCCATTTAGCTGCCTGTGGATACTCTCAGTGTTGAATAAAACCATAACGAAAACAGTGAAGTCTCTAGAATCATTTGAATTCTCGCAAGCTACCACTGCTGTATATTCTTGGTGGCAGTATCAATTGTGTGATGTATTTATTGAAGTGATTAAGCCTTACTTTACTGGTAATGATCCTAAGTTTGCCTCTGAAAGACGCTTTGCACAAGATACTTTGTGGTTTTGTCTGGACAATGGCCTTCGATTGCTTCATCCCTTCATGCCTTTTGTCACGGAAGAATTATGGCAACGGCTTCCTTCACCCAGGGAATGTAAGAGAGCAGAATCTATCATGATATGCAATTATCCATCAGCTGTAGAGGTTCGTTTTGCTATTATTCAAGCCCTTTGTCTGTTGAAATTGAAAGTTTCAACTACGACTAAGAACTTCCTATGTTTTTATGATGTGTTATTGTATTTAACATACTTTGGCTATTCAGTAATAAGATTTTTGTTTATGTTTTTTACACCAGGGCTGGAATAATGAAACGGTGGAGAATGAAATGGACATTATTGAGTCTACTATTAAGTCTCTGAGGTCACTGGCTAAAGAAAAACGTGACAGGTATGTGGAAGCAACATTTGCTTCTGCAAAGCTTCAGGTTTTCTGCTGTGTTCTCTATAATATAATGATATATTTGAAATCTCTCTTTTGGGGTGACAATGAGAAAATTTTGTCAAGTAAAATAAGAGTTGCATAAATGAGCATAAGATATTCCTCTAGTACTTTGATTATTTCTTTGTCAAATATTAAAGGGTGTTTATTTGCATCTTGGTTTTCTGTTTTAATTTTTAATAACAGAAATGACCACCTTGGTTTTTATCTATCCCTATTTTCAATTATTTGTACAGGAAACAGAAATATAAAAATGTGTTTCCTAACAGGAAACAAATTGAAAACAATGTGACATTTTTGTAATTAAAATGTAAAAGTAGAACATGGAAACAGAAAATAAAAGAGCAAGTTCTCAAGTGAAGGTTGTTTGTTATTCAATCTTACATAGCATGCTGATTCTAAAATTGATGCAAATGTTGCTAGGCGACCGGCTTTTGTTCTCTGCCGAACACAGGCGGTTACTGTGATTATTAAGAGCCACCAACTGGAGATTGTAACATTAGCTAATGTATCATCTTTGACAGTAAGTTTCACATTTTGCTTGTGTTCTCTTCTCATGGATCCCCCCTGTATTTTGCTTCTCTATTTTTTCATTAAATCATATAGCCCATTTTCAATTTACTTGATTGGCACTTTTTTCACTTTTAATGTTTGATTGTATGATTCACAGGTAATCTCTGAAACTGATGCTGTTCCATCTGGATATGCTGATGCCGTCGTAAATGAAAGCATTTCTGTTTATCTAGAGTTACAAGGAACTAATTCTGCAGAGGCTGAGCAAGGGAAGATCAAGAAGATAGATGAGCTGAAAAAGTATGTTTTATCTTCTGTTGTTTTTTAAAATACATTTTAACATTTTAACATCAGTCATAAGTTATCAGTGTAAAGGGGTAGAAGGAGACCAGATCATACAATGGAGGAAATTATAAAAGGGATTTCATAATGAATAATAATTCCTTGACACTTGAAGAATACACATGATTTTATTTTGTTAAAAACTAGGCTCTTTTTTTCTCCTTTTTCTTAACGGCTTTGAACTAAAAGACTTGGTGTTTCTTTCTATACAGGCAAATAGAAAGACTAGAGAAGATTATGAATGCTCCAGGTTATGAAGAGAAGGTTTTACCAAATGTTCGAGCAAAGAACCAGGAGAAGCTAGATTCCCTAAAGGAGCGTTTATTGCTTGAGGAAACGGCTGGTCTGACTCTCTAGCTTCAAAGTATGAACTTCATTGATCAAATTTTTGTTTTGTTTTCTAATTACATACTTATATCATGATCTTCAGTTACAGTTCGACCTTAGTAATTTTTTTGGCCAAACTACATATTGTTTGTTACTAAATATTTATTTTGCTATATTTTTTTTTTGGTTAGCTTTATGCTACGGGATTTTGTAAAATATTGTTTTGATGGTTGGCAAAGAATCTCACATTTGTGGGTTAGGAAACTTGTTACTACGGTAACTTCTGCTAAAAAAAATAAGTATAAGATTACATTGATGAATTTACTGTCAATGATCTAACCCCTCCCAAAACAGAAAACGATGAAAAGGTTTTTTTATTTTTTTTTATCTATTTGCTAATTTATAATGTATAAAATAAAGAAGCTTTCTGTTTGTGGGAAAAATTCCTTTTATCTTTTTTCAATTGAAATTAAACATGTATTATATTGATGATCATTGCTGATAATTTTTCTCATTTGATTATATATTTGATTTATTAATTCAAACATGTTAAGCTAATTACTTAATTAATTATATTTAGAAAACAGTGAAATTGGTAAATAAATATGAATTAATGCTATTTGGTGAAAAATAATGAGTAACCGATAGTTTTGTGGTATTAGAATATAAGATAAATAACAAGAAATAGTAATAAAAGGGTGAAGACCAGAAGAGATAATACAAGTTAAAATCTTTAAAATCCAAATGTTACATGAAACATTATTTTAAAGAAAGTTATTAAAGCAGCATATAATGATGCAATTTGTAAGACTTCAAATAAATATATATATATATATACATATATATATATATATATTTTAATGTACAATAGGTAATGATTATAGGATAAAGGATATAGTTAATATATATGTAAATTATGGATTGTGATTTAATAATTTTTTAAAAAGAATTTGTAAGTATAGTGATTGTACTTGTTCAGTAGTAGATTTTCTAATCTAACACAGGGTTAGATAATATATATTAAATAGATGATAATATATATGGTTAGATGATTCAAAATTGTCTCTCAATAAATTTATATTATTAGTGATTTTTATGCAGAAAAGTAAAATAGATTTATGTTATTAGTAAATTCAGTAGTATTCAAAATGTATATGCAAACACAGTAAAGATGAAAATGGAGTTTTGGGATTTTTATGCAGAAAAGTAAAATAGATGCTAAAAAGTAATTATGGAAGACATGTTCACTTTCAAGTTTTTTCAAAAATAATTCATCATCGATTTTCTTTAGATTTACATTCTTTCAATTCTCACATAGAGTCAAACTTAATCAAATTTAACAAAATCTTTATCAGTAAAACAAGCGTGTACTAATATATTTAGTATCTCACTTGTTTTCAACCAATCGTTTACTTGTAAGACACTTACCTTCTATCCCTTGAACTAAGCAAATAAGAGATTGATTATAATTAAGGAAACTAACCAATAACTCTAATTAAAAAAAATGAATTATCAATTAGTGATAAAAAAAATAATTCCTTTGATAGAAAATTCGATTTCAAAAGACCAAGAGTAAAAGCATAATACTATAGAAAATTGAAGAACAAAACTTTATTGAATAAAAATCTCAAAATTCATTGTGAAATAACAAGAGAATCAGAGAAGTAACTTGGACTTTTGTTTGATCAGGATCACTTGCAATGATAGACACTTCCTTCACATTGTCTACTAGACTGTCTAATATATGTTATTCACATCTCACTTTTTCTACACCTTAGCCTTTATTACACTTGATGTTTTTGAGGTGTTTCCTTCGGTTGAACTTTAGCAGGTACGACACGGACTTGCAGGAATGGATATGAATGAAGTATGGAATGAGTGAAACGACGCTGTAGACTAAAACCTAGTATTTTGGTTTGGAAGGAAAGGAATAAAAAAAACCCTAGTGTTGCAATGCACTCCGTTGCCAAGTCAGTACCATTTTTTTTTTGCAGGCTACCAGGCCAACCCACCCCGCACGGGTTGCAGGTTATGCGAGGCGGGCTAAAGCGAGTCAGTGGATTGAAAATGTGAGCTTGCCCCACTTTACTATCCTTAATTTACATAATGCTTGGAGTAATTGAAGAAAAGTATATATTGAACTTCACTTTTAGGTCGTTAATATGATTAAGATAAAAATAAAATAAAATAAAAATAATATTCAATGCTAATTTTAGACTATTATTATTATTAAAATTATTGTTATTATTATTATTATTAATGTTAATAATATTTCGGAATGTGAATCCAAGATCTTATGGACATAAAACATATAATCATTATATAAGTATCTATCATCATAATAATATTATTAATAATAATAATAATAAGAATGATAAAAAATTATAATTATAATAATAATAATAATTCAGTTGTTAACTTTTAGTGATTTAACAATCAAAACATAATTGATCTTTAATTTGTGAGGATATATCTGTATTTTAGGACAAAAAAAATCTTTAATTTATGGTGATATATCTGTATTTTAGGACAAAAATTAAAAATTAAAAATTAATTGTGAATTTATAGTGATTTAACAACTGAAACCAAATCAATAATCAATTACTAATTATTTATTTGTATTTAGCAATTGAAACTAAATTATTTGCTAATTTATAATAATTTGTTGTATTTAACTATTGAAACCAAATTGATTGTTAATTTATAGTTATTTGATGTCTAATAATTTATACTGATTTACCTATCGAAACCAAATTAATCATTATATCAGTCACAATTTGTAACTAATTCATTTCAATCACTAAATTACTTTTTTCTTATAAAAAAAATTGTAAGGTAAAAAAAGAAACTTACTATAAATTAAATTACAATTAGTTAGAATAAAATATTATTCACAACAAAAAAGTTTTTTCTAATATTTAATACAAACACATACCTTATAAAAGAAGCACCTCAATAAATATTAACAATCTTAATTTTATTTATCACTTTCTTATTTTACTTAATACTTCATTATATTACGTTTATATTTATTTACTTCTTCTCATATATATATATATATATATATATATATATATATATATATATGAATGAATGAGAAATTATTAAAATAATTATAAGTCTTCATTTCCAGATACCAAAAATAAAAAATCTTATATAAGAATTCTTAATAGTTTTTACACTACTATACACAATTTAAATTTCAAATTTATGTCAGCTTATCCATAATAGTGGTTTTGGAGTTAGGACAGCTAAACCTAAATGAGTAGTCGTACTGGTAAGTAAAATTATAAGTACGGATACTCTCATCTCGTTCTACCCTAACAATAATTCCATTTCCCAAAATAGCAAATAAAAATCCGAATTAAAGTGAATAACTCCACAACGAAACTTCAATGTCCTCAAATTCCATTTCAGTACTTCCGTATTCATCACTCTCAAAGCAATGGGTTGGCGACATCAGAACCATATTCCTCAGATACTCCATCCCTTCTTCTTCATCATGCCCCGTCGCTGTCGCCACCGTTTCTACCACCGCATCATCATCCTTTCCCGATTCATTACCAGGTCGAAACGCCTCTGCAGCCTGTGCCGCCGCCTTCTGAATGTCCCGGGGATCCAATGTCGCCGGAACCGGCAACCGATTCGCGGAGTCGGCGAAATTGAGACAGGCCGACCTTCCCCTAAGCGCGAGCGCCGCCACGTCGTGCGCACGCGCCGCCATCTCCGCCGTGAGAAAGGTCCCCAGCCAAATCCTGGTCTTCTTGTTGGGCTCGCGCACCTCGCACACCCACTTACCGGAGTCCCTCCGCCTGACGCCGCGGTACACCGGGTGACGCGTCTCCCGGAACTTCTTCCTCCCCGCGCGTTTCTTGGGGTGCCTGGCCGCCAGAAACACCTCTTCGTTCGACAGCGCCGGTCGGGAACCTCCCAACACCGGCGAGGTCGTTTGCGGGTCGGTGGAAAACATGATTCCTGACGGAATGTTTGGTTTTGGGAAGTTGTTTGAGTGAATGGGACAACGTGTGCAAAAAGGGGTAGTTATATCAGTTACTACTACTAGTAATCAACTTTGTTGTGTTTTGGTTTTTATGATTGTGTTTTGTTTTGGGAGGGAAAGTGAGTTTTAGTATGGTTTACATATATATTATATATAGTTGGAGAGGTTGAGGTTGAGGTTGTGTTTCAAGGAAAGTGCCCTTACTGTTTTCCAGCTAAGTTTGGGTTATGTTTAGCCAATTCTGATTTGGGGGCATGGCAGTTTTATTCATCCCACGGTATGGACCAAGTTAAGGAATTGAAAGTGGCGCATGGGTGAGACTAAACTTGTCTAGATCTTTGTATTTGACACGTGTGATGTTGATGTCCTCTTAGGTTCCTAAAAATATTTTGAAATTGGATAAGGGTGGTTTGGCTGAAAGGGAAAGGGGAAGGTGAAGAGAAGGAGAGTGGGGGAGTGTGTGTATTGAATCTGCTGTTTCTCTTGGTCAAAGTGTTGGGCCTTGATTCCTTCTTGATTCAGGGGTTTCTTCCTTAGTTTTCTTTTGGGCCTTTTCTGTGACGTAAAGCAGGGAAGTGTTCTTATGCAGCAGGAGACAACTCATGCCAATATTATTTTATTTATTTATTTATTTATTGCATACACTGTTTTCGCAAGCTGGGTTTGCGTAGGGAGGTCATGTTTGAATCATCCACAGCTCATGCATAAACTTCACTAATCAAACCCTAGCCTAGTTTTCACCTATTTTCTCCTTTGCTAAATCTAAAGACAATATATAAAAAACTGAGATGAAAAATGAAAATTCATTTTATTAATATATTTTTTATTTACTTTTACAAAGAACACATCATAGAATAACCGATAGATATTGCTTTGAGAATGGAATAAAATAACCTTACTTGACAATTTTTTTAAAAGAAGACACATTTACACTCTACATTATATTTTAAAGAAAAATATTAATACCAGTCCTTAAAATCAATTTTAATGCTGACAAAAGAATCAATTTTGTTTGGAATATTGGATTCATAAGTAAAATAATTAAATAAAGTTTACTGCTTTAATATGTGAAGCTAATTTAATATTTAATATTTAGGTTCTGAATTTGCATTAAATCTATAGGGTTGGCCAAATACAGGGCCAAAGAATAGAAAAATAAAAGATTTTAGAGATAAAAGAAAAAAAAAAGATAGTGGATAATGTGATAGAGACTAGTAAAACATGAGAAGTGAATGACCTTCCAAAGTTTGGTTTGACTAATGACCTGTTTGGTTTCTGGCTGACACAACCCACGCGTCCAAAACACGGTTGACAGTTGCTAACCGCTCTATCATTTTCCACTACTGTTTCTATTTGTAACCGCTACTTTTCTAAAATACATTACTTATTGTTTTATTTATTTTTAAATGATATTGATCATTATTTTTCTTAATTACTCAATAAAACAATAGATAACTATTGATGTTTGAAATGTTAAATTAGTAAATAAGAGATATCAAATATCAAATATATATTCATAAATTTCAATTTTTTTAAAGATAAAAAGAGACCGACTGTTTTAATGTATATCTTATAATTTTAAACTATGGGTGATTGTACTTCGTATCTATTCTTCTTTATTTGAATGAAATTGTTTAAATAATATACACGTAATTTTAAAAAAAATCAAACAAACATGTTAAGTAACGAAATAATATCATAAAAGCAATTCAACACGTGGAAAATATTGATCAGCTTATATTTATAAAGAATTATTTGAGTTTAGAAAATAGAATGTACTAATATCTAACAGTGACATCCAATAGATATTTAACAACTTATTTTATGAGTCAACCTTGATTTAGAAGCAGTATTAATAAACAAGTATATTCTCTTAATTAGTAAGTTTTGGATTATAAAGTGAGAATATAAAAAAATAAATAATAAATAAAGAGTGAGTAATGAGAGTGACAGAAGTGTGCATTAATTTCCGCTTCCGCGGAAACGCGTAGATTACGTGGATTGATCTTTACTTTCCTAATCTGAAGCAAGCCCATCCCAATGGGCTCTCACAATATTTTTTATTTGATGTTTTCTTGGTGGGCCATAAAAACAATTTATTATATGTTTTTTAACTCTTTTAATGAATTTGGGTCCATGCAGCTTCTAGTCGTGTCTCTTCAATTCCATTAATAGAAGATTACCGTTTGACTTTGCAAAGTACGAGATAATGTTTGGTTGTTTGTTCCTCATTGTTAGCTTTACTTTTAATAAACATCACTGTTTTTCCACAAAGATGACGTTTTAAAACATTTTTGTGTTGATAGTTTGGTAGATGTGGTGAAAAGAAACAAAGTAGATGAACACAACACAAATAAAACAGGTAATTTATTTTTGTAAAGTTAAAAAGATATAGAGATGAGAGAAAATAACTTAAATGGGGAAATTATTGATATATTATGAATATAAAAAACAAAGAAATAGCATAAACATAAGCTTTATATATTATTTAACAAACATTTTTCTATAAAAAATTTCACTCAATTAAATACTGGAGATTATTTTATCATTCATTTTTCATATTTTAAATCCATTCAAATCATATATACCAGTATACCTTTTTTTGTCTCTTGTTTCTTTCTCTTTAAATCTCTGTTTTTTTTCCTTTTATTTAAAAAATATTGATCTAAGCAATATAATTTTATTGCTTTTTGTAATTCATAAAACAAGTCATTAATATAAAAGACTTTTTATAATATATTTTTTATTTTTTATTTTCTATATTCTATATTGGTTAGTCAAAGCTTAACGTAGTAAGCATATTAAGAACTTACTTGTTACTTATTTTATTAATATATTAAATTTTAACGAAGTTAATTTTTATAAAAAGTTTTGATGAAAAAGTTAAATACCTGGGGGTAAATCTAATGAAGGTTATATGATAATCTAAAATATTACATAATTTCAAAGTATTTATTAAAAGAAAAGTGATTGATAATTTATAATATTTTGAATGAATATAAAAATTCTTAATATTTCTTAACTAAAACCATTTACATTTGTGTTACAACTTTCAAGTATGCACTTAACTTTTTGTTTAATGAACAAATGCATATGAAAATATTGTTTATTGAAATAATCTTCAATTGTTAATTACATTCAAGATAAACACATTGATATTATGTATTAATTTTGCAATATATTCACTGGGTGTTTGTTCTTACACATTATAAAATAACCAATCGTGTAAACATTTGTTCAAAGTTTATTAATCCGTCGTTGAATGTGTCTCACATTCTATTTTTTTTTTATTTCTAAACTTTTTTGTATGAATTGAGAATAAGAAATTCATACAATCCAAGTGAGTCTTCTTTGTTATTTAGATTTTTCACTTAGGACAACACAATAATATCGTACACACATTTACACTTAGTAATAACAAAATAACGCAAATCATGTTATCTAAAAATTTATAATAACTATATATATTTTGTTAATATTATAATTTTTTGTATTTTTATTATTTATAATTGTATGTTGTTATTAATAGTATAATTAAATATTTTTGAAATTATAAATAAATTTATGTAATATTTAATTTTGATATTTTAATAAAATGCATGTCTAAGGGTATTTTGGTAAAATACAACTATCCTACTTAATCCCCACAAATCTCTTCATTGTGTGAAGAATGAAAAAAAACACTCACCTTCTCCCCCGTCCACTCCCCCACCCTCAAAACCCTTGAAACAAACACAAAAAACACCCCTCCCTCCTCCCCTTCCCTCTTCTCCCATGGAAACAAACACACCCTTTGTGATCTTGGTGAAGAAAAAAGGAAAGATGAGTATGCAAGATGGTTATTGCAAATATAAAGAGAGAATAATGAGGTGTACTATGATTTTAAAGTCACACCACATATTAGATTAGCTGCTAGTCCAATTAATATACTATGTTACTCCTAATAATATATCAAATGTAATAAACTAATGTAGTTTTTTTCATCAGCAACTAATGTAGTATTTACATATTTCATTAATGTTTTCTATAACAATATAGTATTGTTCAGGAGTATTCTGAGCTGCATGTCAATATATATGTTTTTGAGGAAAGAAACATTGTATTTTTGTGTATTTTATGTGTTGTTTTAGCTGAAAATGATGCACAAAGGATAATATAATTTTTTAACATTTATATTCTTATATTAGATAATAAAAAATTATGGATTGAAATACTGTTAGTATTTTTTTATATTATTTTTTTTATAAAAAATAGTATCGTATGTTGTAAAAAGCCCTAGGGTAATTAATTTTGTTTTATATTTGAAGACTTTATTACATGGTTATTGGCAAACACAAACCGATGTTGAAGGAAAAGAGAGAAAATTTTTCCATCTAAGTGAGTTTGAGAATCTTGATGTCTTGCTTGTAATAGGTGGAGATGTAAATCTGTTGTAATGGTATAAGATGTGATAAAGACATAGTAATGAAAAAGTGATATATTCATAACTTCCATGATATATATAATTTTAATTTTCTGTCTAAAATTTTAGTTTTAAACAAAAGATGAAAATAACCTTTTTCGTATCATCAATTCCAAATTTTATATATATATATATTAATTAGAGTAGGTTGTGAAAATATTATTATTAATAGGAGTGAGTGTGATTAATGTATAGGTATGTATGTAGGAAGGATAGGGTGATTCTTTGGTAGTAAAACAGAAATGAGTGAGTGACAGTGACTTGTGGAAAGCACAAAGAAAGGTGAAAGAGTGCAGCATAGGGCCCAGGGAGACCATTAAATTGCGGCTTTTTTTTCCTTAAGAAGAAGATTGAAGGCCAAGACCGAATCCTGCTCATTTAAATTATCCCCAAAACCAAAAAACCATCACCATGCCAATGACCAACAACCAAATAAAGCAAAATATGTCAGTGGGCCCTTTTTCACTAACCCCACTCATTTTCTGCAAACCCCAACCACTTTCCTTATCAATCTTTTCTGCAAATTATACGCTGTATAACTATTTTTACCAGTTCAATGTTTTAAGTAAACGCATTTAAGTTTCTCTTATTTTATTATTAATATCAGTCCATACAAGTCTTGTGATTTATATATTTTAATGAAATAGTTGAAATAATTGTTTTTTAATGATATTATTTTCCGTATGTACGATCAACGTCCCAGAAGCATTAATCATTGTTTTGAACTATCACAATCCATACGAATACGATTCTCAGAGAAAAAAGATTCCGTTTTCTTTTTCCACCCTTTGCCATCAAATATCAACCACACAGTACAAGCTTTCTGTTATCTCGTAACCGCAAAAGTTACAATCAAAACAACGCTCAGCGAAAATTTAGTTCATTTTGAAGAGGACATCATATAGTGTGTGATATTGACGATTCATATATTTCATAAGTTCAAGAAGTTTGTAAAGATTCTTCCTCGAAAATAATAAAGAAAGAAAAAAAAAAGTCTGTAAAAAGCAATTACAGAAGTGTCATAGAATCTCTCTGACCATAATACCAACTCTACTCTTATTGGATTATATTAAGCAAGATCTAAGTTCAACTGCGTCTGCGTCCAAATTTAACTTTTTTAACATATTGTATTTTATTGTTATAATTATGAAGGAAGTAATATTCTTTTTTTAAGTATATGTACTATTTTTCTTTTACAGATTTTCATAAAGAGATAATAACTATCTTTTAATTTAAATTATTTAAAATTTATTTTTCTATCATCACAAACGTACATGCCACATAAATGTAATATATTTTCATAACATCATTAATATTTTATTTTCTTAAAAATTTAATTTAAACATATTTTTATCATAAATTTAGGAGTATTTAACGTAAAAGATCTATGGTTTAATTTAGTGGATGTTTCTTAAAAAAAGTAAAATTATATTTTACGTTGAGTGTATAAATGAAAACTTTAATCCTTTATTTATTTTTAAAAACTTTGTTATTTCTTTAAACTTTTTTTTTAAAATTTTATATAACTTTGTTTTAATTGGCGAGTTGATTATTATCTTTTTCCAATGAGATAATACTATTAAGAAGGTGGTAAAGTAAGAATGACTTCTAATAAATTAAATTCTTAATAGAGTAAATTTATTTGCACTCTAAAATTTTATTTTTGTCTTTATGAGTATAACTTGTAATTTTGGATTCTCTCAATTTTTGTGAGATGAGGGGATACTGTTTCATTAAGATAGATATTTGATTTTGATATTTTGAGTGTTTTTTTTAGGTATTTGGGGTTCTTAGGAACAATTGAAAGTAAGCTTTTACTCAATAAAAGGAATATATCATTGCAATAATATTGTATTTTAGACTTTTGTTTATGAATTGGACAACTATTGAAATGATCTAGCTAATTTGGAATTAGAGAATTGTTTATGTAGAAATTAATCTTAAATGTTAGTCTTGGTTAGAAAATTTGACCATTAAATGTTAATTATAAGTATTGGTTACGTGGGATTGACTTGGGCCTTGCAAATATCTATTGATATTAATTATGGGAGTTACTTGGACATCATTCACTTCAACATAAGTTAGACCACTATTTTCTAAGTTTTTAGTGTATATATCTTTGTAGATTTCTTTTTTATTGAAGATTACATTTCTATTATGAATAATTTTTTTGTTTTCATTATCCCATAGATGGTAGCCAAACTCATCTTCATCATAATTGATGAAAATGAACTTCTTCGATTTAGAATCAAGTTTATTCATTCCTTGATCACTAATGTGCACATATGCTACACAACCAAAAATTCTAAGATGTGAGAATTTGACCTCTTTTCCACTCCATACCTCTTTTGGTATTTTGTGTTCCAATGGTACCGATAAGCCTCAGTTGATTAACTAACTTATTAGGTCTATTTTTGTTCATAACTGATTTGGTAAGTCTAACTATAAACGTAAACTTCTTTCAATTAATGTTCAATTCTTACACTTAGCTACACTATTATGTTGAGACGTACTCGACACAATCTTCTTTATTTTGATATCTTGCTCATAGCAAAACTTTTTAAATTTATCGTCTTCTTATTCATCATCATTATCAATTCTATGTTTTTTTTAATCTTCAATCTTGTCTCATTTTCTACCATGGCTTTCCAAATTTTGTGTTTTAGAAACTAAATTCATATATTCATAGAGTGATCATCTATAAAAGTCAAAAAATATTGTTTCCCATTAATGGATGAAACAATTGTTGACCCCTAAACTTTAGAGTGAACAAGCTCAAGTCTCTCTTTCTTAAGAGTTCTTCCAGTTGTCTGAAAGCTAACTTGTTTTTGCTTTTGAAGTATATAGCCTTCATACATGTCAATCTCCACTAATCAAAGACCTGGTAGTTTATCCTTTAAGTGCATTTCCTCACTCATATGATCTAACATTTGGTATCATTGATTAAAATTTTCATTTGTTGCAACTGCAATCAAATGAAATGCTTCATTAGTTTTGTAAAGAGTATCACTCTTTTTACCATAATCAATTGTCATTGAACCCTTTGAAAATTTCCAATGATCTCCATGGAAGACTTTTGTATAACCATCATCAGCCAACTAACCTATTGAGATAAGTTCTTTGACAAGTCAGGAATATGCTAACAATTTTCAAAGTGGGTGACGGTAAAGATATCTATGAAAGGATGTTTCAAAGTCTAACACCCACAAGTCTAACACCCACAAGTCTTCTTTGTTCTCTAAAGAACATAATGCATCATCTTCTTCCAAGATATAAGATAGAAGGAAGATTTGTTTCTGCCTTCACATCTTGATTCTTTGGTGCATTCTTGCAATGTTTTTTGCATTTTTCACTCTTTCCACAATTTCAACACTCAATTATTTTTGAGTTATGGAAGCTACACGAATTTGTGGACTCATACTTCCCTTCCTTAAATTTACCACATCCATATCCTCTTCTTAAATTTATCCTTTTTAAGTATGTCGTCAACCAAATCACAAATATTATCAAATTTTAACTTATTATTTTCAAAACGCAAATGTTTTAAGCTCATCCTTCCTCACATTTACCCTTAGTGTTTGGATTCTAACTTTGATTAGATTGGATAAAAATATAAAAAGATAAAAAGGGTAAAAAAAAAGTAAATTTTGACTTTATTTGAATTAGAAAGTAAAGACTAAAAAAATAGAAGAAAAACAAAAAATTCATACTTGATTTGATTGACATCACACAAAAAAGTTAATTGAATAAGATAATAAATTACAAAAAATATATTTGGTTTAAATTAATAAAAATAAGTATGAATAAAAAATAATGAAAAATTTAATTTAAAAAATTAAAAATAATATTGAAATTTATTTTCTTCACAACATTCCACAAAATTACATATGGATTTAAAAAATAATTATTTTTTAATATAATTTTATACTTTTATATAAATTTAATTTAATTTATTAATATTTATTATACATAGAAACAAAATTAAAATTACTAATATTAAATTAATATTCAGTTACTTTGGTTCAATTTAAATAAAAAAAATTTAAGATCAGTTTAAAATTGAAGTAAATAAAAATACCAATTATTTTAATATATATGTATATATACACACACTAATTATAGTTATTTTCACCAAAATATTTTCAGTGTAATGTATTTTATCATATTTAATTGTCATCTTAGTTTTTTAATTCCTTTTTATTTAAATTAAAAAAACTATAAACTATCTTAAAAAGTTTTAAAATTAATAAGAAATACATTCATTAATTTCGTTAATAATGTTAAAGGAGGTACATAATTATTTATGCTTATATAATGGATTATGCATTTTCTTCTACACTATTCCATCACTAAAATAATGTCAAAATTGGATATACACATTAAACAATGTGATATCTAAGAATGTATTCAATAGATGACAACATCTGAAGGCAAAGTTATAAATGTCAGACTTTATTTTCTTTTCAACTCGTGATTGGGGGCCAAAATTGAACTCATGATAGGGGGGCAAATCTCACCATCCCCCTTTCCATAACCTCAAATTTGCTATTATTTAAAGAAAGAAACAAAATAGAAAAGAGTGAAAATTTTGCAATAGAAGTGAATAATTTAATTAAAAGAAATTAAAGTTAACAGTGTCATGTAATAAATTATAAAATTGTCATTTCTTATACTTTAAAAAGAATGAGCATAAATTCAATTTAAATAACAATTAATCATGAATGAATTATTTTATATAATAGAAAAAAATATTTAGAAAATTTTATTTAAATTTTTAAATTATATATATAGTTAATTAGAAATGAAGTTGAAATTTGTTTCCATACAAAATATAATAAATTAAATATTAATAAAAGAAGATAAATACAACTTAAATTTTTCATTTGATCATAAATTATATAATTAACTTGTTCTTACTAATGTAATAAATAAATATACTAACATTTATTTTATATATATTTTTTTTAATATGACTAGGTTTATGAGCTGTTAGTTTAGCAATATTGATTTTTTTTTCATTTTTAAGACACCATCAAGCAAACTTTAACGTAATATGAATTTTTGAACTATTTTCGTCTGTAATACACAGAGCCTAAAGAAATATATTTAAGAAATAGTTAAAAAGATATAATATATTATGTTTGTTTGCATAATTAACTCTTAATTATGGCTGGTTGAGCCGACTAATCCATTATGTAAGTGAATTATGTTGTTTCGAATAGTTTGTAATTATTAGTTTTTATTGATACATGTTTTTAATGTGAAAAATATTTATAATATTTTTATATTAAAATTTGTAATATCATTTTGAATTAATTGTAATAGCTTGGTATGTTTGATATGATTATGGGAATTTGCTTGGCTATACTGTCCTTCATATAGATATCAATGGAAATGATGGTTAGTGGGAAGAGGATTTGCTCATTTGAGGGAAAATTCAGATTTTGTAAAATAAAACTTTTACTCTATCGTTATTCTCTATTCATCACTTCGTATATTTATATAAATTTATTTCTTAGAGATAAAAAAAACAATCTAATCTATTAAAAAATGGAGTTTAAGTCTAATTCAACTTCTTAAAATTAGGTCGAGGTTGAGATTTACACTCACTTATATACAATAAAAGACTCTAATCTCTAGTCGACGTGGGATCTCTATCATAATTAAATATTGGATTTTTTAGATATATAATAAAGATTTTATATGTAATAAAATATAATCTTACATGAGTTTTTGCTTTTAGTAATGAAATTCACCATCGTTCTTTCTTTACACTTATCCCCTTTTCTATACGTAAAAAAAAATAAAAATACCACCTTTCCTTTTTATTATTTTTATTTCTTTCTCATCATCACACCAGCTTCCCCCAGAACCTATCACAAAAGAAATGTTCAAGCATCACTTTCCTAATAAATAATGTATAAATCTCTTCAAGTGATGCATTAACATCATTGACAGTACAAAAGTCGAATTAGATAATTAAAAAGAAGAGGACAAAAAAAAATCCAATACGTACGAAACTAATAACTGCTGATTACTGTCACTATTCAGAGTTTTTACATAAATTATGCATAGTCGTTTGAAGAAGCATTAATAATAATAATATTATTATTATTCTGAAAAAGAAATAATTATTATCGGTGGTTGTGTTAAGTGGTAGGTGGGACTTGACTGGGTTCAGCGAACCAAATCTCTAGATAGTAGTTATACGAGCAGTGCAGTCTTTTCTTTCCAATTCATTTTATTCCTTTAAGCTTTATTTGGATAAATCAGCCAAAAGTCAGGAAATGAAAAACAAAGTAAAAAATGTCACTATTTAATGTCAAAAGAGAGGAAAATAACGAAAATATTTGTATAGACAAAAATTAAGTTGAAAAGATAAAATGTAATTTGTAATATGATAATTAAATAACTACTAATATCATCTTTTAAATAAAAAAATAAAAATAAAAGTATTTTAAGAATGTTACAACCTATTACACAAGACACGTTATAATTTCTGATCCAAAAAATAAAGAATCCATAAAAAATGTCTACCACCCATACAAAAATAACTGATAATATCTCTTCACAACTAATGAACGAACAAAAATGTAGATTTGATCAAGAAAAAAAATGTAAAGGTGACCACATGTAATAAGTAGTCAATCATACAAATAACAAAAAACCAGATTTCCCAAATATGTACCCAAGATTGACCAGCCCTCCAACTTTAAAAAAGGAATATTTCCTTTTGTGATTAAAAAAGGCATAAGAAAAATTAAAATTATTTTTTTAATAAAAAAATTAGACGATAAAAATTTGTTGTGTTTATGCTCTGCATCCATGTATATCTTAAAATAAGTAGACACACTTTTCCTATCTACACAACATAGAACGAGCTTTAATATATATAATCCACAAAATAGGAGAAATAATACATTAAAAAATAAATTTGATAATCACACAGAAATATCTAAGAAATCATTTAAAATAAGCAAAATTAAAAACATGTATCTTAAGTTGAGTCATATGAAAAACTTCTTTCCACGTCAACCTTCTTTTATTTAAAAAAAACTTTATTTCTATAATTGCATATACTTTTCATCATTATAATCCAAAAACCTTTTCAAAATAAATTTTATTTTTTATTAGGCTGAAATATATAGAAATGTTAAAATCATAAAGTACATAACTATAAAACTACATGTAAAAAATAACAATAAAAAATAGTATAAAAATATGTATAATATATAATCAATCATACATACTACATAACTATAAAATTACATGTTAAGACATAAAAACAGAAACAATAAAGAAAATCTATCATTATCAACATGTTTTCTTGACTTTTTGTTTATATAATACTGATCCCATATTTTATGAACAGACAAATGGGAAGGAAAGAATAAAATAATGATCTCTAATATAAAAAATGATAAGTGATATAATACAGAGAAAAAGAATGAAAAATGAAAGTATATAAACATGATTACTTGTCATTTTAAAATTTCCTCCACAATAACTTTTATCATTTTTTAGTCAATGTTTTAAAAAAATGTTTTTATTTAAAAGTAAGAATATCATAATCGATTTAGAACTCTAGTTTCTCTTGGTAACAAGAATCTCTAAATCAAGTTTCAATTTGTATCATAGCTAGTATTCGGTAGAGAGAAGAAAATGATCGTAGAAATAAAAAAAAGTAAAATAGATTAAAATTTACAATAGAAATTGAAATATTTGATTAAAATTAAATAAGTGAAAATGAAATAATATTAGGTTTTATTCGCTTTTCATTACTCTTCCTATTTTTAATCTACTAAATAAACTCACTTTTTTCCTATGAACCTTCAACCCTCCAACAAAAACGTATCATACCTTTTTTTTTCCTCTGAATTTGTTTAATCTCTCGCTCCCATCGCAAATAAAATCAATTCGTTATTATGGTTTCATTTTTCACGAAGAATGACTTTAAAAAAAGTCATTTTAAAAGTTTATTATGTGTCTTTTTAGATTTCTAAACAATTAAAAATTAAAATAACAAAAGCTAATTTTTGAATAATTATCCTAATAATATCATCATTTGTTTCTTTTTTTTAAAGCCATTTTTATTATTTAAATTAATTTTTATTTTATTTATATATGTAAAAAATAATTACTTATCAAGTATAACTAGGTGACTCGTACTAAAGAGAATCAAAACCATCATTATTTTAGCAAGTGTTTTACAAAATAATAGACTATTACACAAGAAGAAGGTGACTTGACAAAACTAGTAAACACATTTGTTATTCAATCTGGGGACACCATAACGTTAAATAAGATCATTTATTTTTATTTTCATTAGTTAAATTTAATATTTTATTATTAAATGGAGTTGTAAAAGGAAGGGAAAGAAACATACAAATGTCAAACAAACTTTAAACTAACAAAAACAAATATGAATAAAATTTTTAAATAAAATAATAATATAACTAATTATGAAATGAAAGTGAAAAAAAAATATGGTGTAAACCCTTCTTAAACTAATTATGTTTGTATAAGTTTTGTTCAATGCTAGCTTGTTGGCACTGCCAATTATCCACATTCATCAACCACCTTGCTGTGCACCCTTTCCTAGTCTTTCCAATCAGAATATATATATATATATATATATATATATATATATATATATATATATATATAAAAGAAAATTCACATTTTTATCACATAAGATAACTTTATAAAAGTCATTGTCAAAATGTGCACAACTGGAAAATCAATATTTGTTGTGAAAAGAAATTGTTGTATGTGGCAATGTAAGATATTTGAGTGTTTGATTTCTTATTTAAGATACATAAAGTTGGAAAAATGATGGAATAAATACGGTCGCTAATAGGATTGTTACTAAGTTACATAGAAAAGAAATAGGTTTTCATTTGGTTAGGAGGTATAGGATGTGGTAATAATATTAGGGTAAGTTTTTTTTATCCCATATTATATGTTTTTTTTGGGTTGGTGTGCTGATTTCAGTATAATGGGCTGGTGTGCTATTTTGGTACCATGTATAGAGTTTAAAAATTCTTAAGAAAAAAATGTTATCTATGATGAATAAAGATATACTAATACCTAATAGAGTGTTTCTTTTTGCATTGTTGTGTTTCTTTGCTGTATAATTCGTTGAACCTTGATTATTAAGCAAATCAAAGGTGGGTATCTAGTTTTTTGAAGCACGATGTTAGGAACTTTAAATTTACCTATGTAACATTTGTTTAAGGATTTTGGTTGATAAAGATTATTCAAGGTATTAGATTGTTTGTAAGTGTTTTTTCTTAAATTTTTGAAATTGTAACATACTATTTACAGTGGTTGATTTTTTCTTTGAATTTTCTAGGCAACTATATAAAAAATATGAGATTATTTTTTTTTATAAGAATTGATACATTCATAAAATATTTCATATTATTTTAATTATTTATTTTTGGAGAAAATATATAAGTTCGAGAAGTTATATTTTTCATATCTTAAATATTGGACCTCCTAACTCCCACCTGACAACTTTTCAAGCATGCTGCTATATATGGAAATTTCATGTATGCAAATATTATTTCACTTCCTTCTATAACTATCTTTTTAAAATTCACATTGCCAATTTTGCCCCCTTATCCAATCTCTTACTTTACCCTCTGAACTGGTACATATTCTCATTGTCCACACAAAAAAAATCTAAATTTTTGTTTGTTTTTATTTTTATTTTTTCCCATATATATTTTATCCCCGTACTAATTCTCTTACAATGTTTCATTCACATCTTTTGTATTTTTGTATGTTATACTAATTTTTCTAAATTAAAAATATTGCTCTGTATATCTTAATAAAAGAAATTAATGTGTAATGTTTCAGAAACAGAAAAACTATACAACATTAAAAAAACCCGTCCAAGTAATCTGATGTATTAAAATATTTAAAGAGTATTTTCCAACTCACTACCCTCTTCACAATTTACATAACTGTATAATGAAGTAGCACCATTATTATTAATTATAATATAATGTAGCTGAAAAACATATTATAAAAAAATAGCAAATAAAATAAGCATCAAAATAACTAAGAAGACGAGCTTGGAAATGTTATATGTAAGACTCTATCACTGTTGGATCAATTCACTTGAACAAAAAACAACCGTCTTAGCTCAGTGATAGAGTCTTCCAAATTTGGTACATCCCTCAAATATATTTTCTTAGTTCATAATTTTTTTTAATAGAATCCATCTTTTATATATAAGAAAAGGTAACACGCTTTTATTGAGTTTGTGTGTGACTAGTCCAATATTTGTGAGATGCTGGTGATCTAACATCCCTCTAAAATAGATAAAAACAAATTATATTAATGTGATATATTTTTTAAATATAAAAAGTAACTATTTAATTATACTATTGTTATTGTTTAACTTTATAAAACATTAGGAAAAATACTATATATGTTTTATTTTATTTTTCTGTAAGCTGAGAATCCAGAAGCATCTGGAGAAGCCAAAGGAAATTAGTGATTGTATTTATATCTTTTGCATGAAAACATACCACCAATTATGATGAAGATGGTGCAGTGCATATATAACATCACTAAGGGGTCCGCCATGGGTGAAGCACGAGAATCTTCCTCAAACAAGTGTGTCATTGTTCCCTCAGTAACTAAAATATGATTGAAAAACACTAGCTTTAAAAAATAATTAAAAATAAAGGTGTAGTTATAAATTATGTTGTTCAACTTCTAATAATAATTAAAAATAATTATATATTTATAATTAATAAAAAATATAATTACAAATTATATTGTTGAATAATAATTATATTGTTTAAAGGAGTTGCAATATTGCCAAAAGTTATAAAAAATTATAACACTGTCACTACATCTTTTTTAGGAGAGTAGTTCTAAAATGGTCATTAATATAAGCAGAAGCCTGATTAATATAAGAAGTGAAAATTGATTCTTTTGGTAATTATGTTGGGAGGAAGCAGATGGCATCTCGATTTTACCATTCTTGTGAATCCCTTTATTAAGATTCTATTGATATATTAAGAATTTATTGACTCTTAAAAATTTAGAATGTATAACATGTTCATTGAATTAACCCGAGTTTTATAATTAAAAAAAAAAATGAAAAGGAAAAGATGGGACAGATGAACATTAGAATCTCTAAAAAATCTAGATAGAAGCATAATCCTTAATTCATCCCCACTATCTCTCACATTATTTCCTTTTTAAGTGGCTAATCTAAACTCATTACCAATTAGAACCCTTTAATTAGTAGCTTTAGGGCAAAATTGGAAAAGACCCATTTTCGGAATACTTCCCTCTGCAATCCTTACATATTCAGATTCATTCTCTCTCTTGCTAACCTCTAAAACTGCAAAGTAGAGTGTGTTTAGGTGCAATGTTGTAAACCTGATTTTTAATGATTTTAACTTTGTACAGTTACTTTGATTTAAAAACATCCTTAAAGTAACATTATGATACGAAATTACGAAGATTTTTTTTTATAAAATTCATTTTTTGCCTATTTATCAGATATGTTGGCACAAAATTAGACCCGTTTGCACTCATTGGATGTGCCAAATTGGTTTTTCAAATTCGAAGACTTTTCCATTCTGGCTCCTGCAAAGTTCAACCGTATATCAAAACAAAACATGAAAATTGACAATGAATCTCCCTATATCCTCACCTTTCAACAAGACTGATTATATCATCAAATAAAATAAGAAAAAACCCTAAAATCCCAACTGTTATTGAAAAATTAAATACTTAATACACTATCAACCTATAATAATTCTTTCATAAGTCTTAACCATTTTTTATCAGAAAAATGATAAATGGAATTAAAATGGAGCATTAAGTCCTCACTATAAACATAACATTTTTCTCCAAATTTGACATTCTTATTTTCATTCAACTATTGTGAATTACACCTATTCATGCTTTTCAGTGAATGTTTGAATGCACTTAAGTATCTTTTGAAACATTAAATAATATTCTTGAAAAATTATTATTTATTGAAATAAAAACAAGTCCGGCAAGGGTTACCCTAAATCTGAATCTCAAACTAAAGTTAAGACCTTATCTTTATTGAAACTATATAAAGTACAAATTGCGAAAAAGAAAATTAATTATATATCAATCTATCAAAAAATACTAATATAAAAATGTTTCTATTGTCAGTCTATTTTAATTACATTTTAAAGTTAATGTTAGACATAATGAAACTGTTTGAGAGAGTGAGCTTTTCATCCTATGGTCACGCGCCTCTGTACAAAGTTTCTCACAGTGTGAAAGTAGTATAGTCTCTTTGGACAAACAGAAAATTTGCCTATGTCATTATATCATCTGTAAGTATTGAATTATTAATGAGTTTTTTTTTCCAGTGAACCTAGAACATGACTGTCGTATCATAATGTGTTGCCATGTTTCTGACCTAATATTCTCTTTTCTTTTCTTTTTTATTTTCCTAGATGTCATGTACATAGTTCATCATCATTTCATTTTTACACATCTCAATTCTACAAACTTCTCATATCATTTCATTTTTCATAATTATAAATGCAAATCTAGCATTCTCTAATTATATTGTAATAAAAGAAGATCTAGAGTGTAATGTAGAGGAAAATAAGAAAAAAAAAGTAAACCAAATTAACTAATCTTCTCAAACACTAACATATAAGATCAGCCTTCTTCGTAGTTTCAAGGTAAAATTAGATTATTTTCACTGGTTAAAGTACACTGATACCATATCACAGGGAGGACATTTTCTCCTCATACATACTGAAACAAACATTGTTGTAAATTTTGTACTGACATTTCGTCCTTATCCCATTTAATGTTTTCTTTTGGATAGTAAGCCAAATTAAAATAGTATATTGTAATCAAAGATTTGGTTTAGTTAATACGACAGTTGCAAATGGAAAAAAGTCACTGTTCAAATAGAGGCGCCTTGGTCAGATCATCAATATATCAACATCCTGTCATAACCGTCGGCACAAACTTTGCGTCATGTCGGCAAAGATTGCCAACGGAAGGGCTCCAAAAGGTAAATGTCTATCATAGACCAGAGCGTTCTATCTTGATCCATGTTCCAATTTCAACAGCATTTATAAACCTTGTTCTAATTCAAGAAAATCCTTGAAGTTGTGTACATGGTAGAGGTCCAAAGTTGATATACGAGATCCATAACATAACCAAATGAAAAGGAGTGATTGTCATTTGTCAACCGTTGTTGATGTATCACTGTTCTTTTTCTTATAATTTGTCTGGTCATTGGTCAAGGTTTCGGTGAACTCAGAATCATTAAGGATTGAATGCTACTTATCCAAAGCAGAAACATCTATATATTAGTCATATACTATAAATACATAAGGCTACCGACATGAACTTAATGGATATCTCAGAGTTCCAAAATATCTTGTTCCACCAACACACACCTGAAGAACCTTAAAAAATATATTGATATCATATTAATTAATGCCAAGAAAATCTTTCTTGATGTCACTCTACTGAATGAAAAAGAGGACAGTCATTGATTCTTCTAATATAATCGCAAAACATCAAAGAGAGACGTGTTACTTTGAAATTAATCATTTCCTAATACCTATTTAAACATAAATTCTTTATTACCTAAAAAACTTAAGGGTTTTGAAATTGTAAGAAACTCTTCCTTTCACCTTTTATGTGTTC
Organism: Phaseolus vulgaris; assembly: GCF_000499845.2. Taxonomy (NCBI): domain Eukaryota; kingdom Viridiplantae; phylum Streptophyta; class Magnoliopsida; order Fabales; family Fabaceae; genus Phaseolus; species Phaseolus vulgaris. Next base: position 6,023,297 of record NC_023753.2, read on the forward strand.
AAACTGTTGATTCCACAAGAATAACTGTCCTAAAACTATTTCTTAGTGTATCTCTCTCAAGTGTGTCCTAATTTATTTAACTTTTGGTTCATATCATAGGACAAAGTGTACCAAAACCCTTACATTTCTCTTGTTACACAGCAACTCTTCTGTTTAAATGTTGATGCTGTCGTTTATGATTGAATATGAAGAAAGTTATGATTAGCAGAAACATTGTGTGCAGTGTAACTTTGGCTCCAGATGCATAGCATAAGAGAATGGATACACCAGTTATTTTGTCATATACTATATATCACTCTCTAGAAGAGCTTAGATACATACATACCAGAGATCCTGAAACTTCTACAAACTTCCAGAAATAGTTTTTATTCATTAATACAAATCTGCCGCAAAAGTACCCCAAAAGGGCAACAAACCCCACACATGTATAGAATCGTCTATGTATTACTAAGGAGAAAGAAAGACCCATGACAAAAGTAGAATCCTTCTAGCTAGGTTCCCCCAACTGGTTAGACCGTACGGAACTACGGAACTACGGATCTAACAAAACAACGGATCACATAAACCATTCCCTAAAACCGGTGGCATCTCGCACCAAACCCAGCGATGATGAAAGTAACCTTATCTCATTCCTTGACCTTATCCCCTTCCATATACACCTTATCGCAACCTTCCCAGCAGCATCCTTTAAAACCAAGATTAGCTTGAACCAACAAAGAGGGCAAACCAAAGACAGACACAAACACTCACACTCACTCAAACATTTTTCTTTTGTAGGAGACAACAAATATTCTCATAATCCTGTCGGAGCAATTATCTTGAATATTCAACATACTTATGACTGAAACTTATAACTATTTGTAATCTGGAACAACTTGTGTAGGTTGTTCTCACAAACCCAAACAAACACAAAACAAATTGACTTACTTATAGAAACAAGAAGAAATCATTGATCAGAGGGTATAACTCCAAAGGTTATCTCCATCAGAATTGCCAGGCGAATCATCAGAAGAAAAGGAACTGATCCTAGGGGGACTAACCTGCATTCCCCTGGCCATTTCATCAAGCAAATTCGGCATGTTCAACAACTCATCCTCATCATAGTACTCCTCACGCCTTTCCAACTCCTGTCCAATATGAGGGTTTACCGCTTGCCCACTCTCCTGGGGCGCCCTCACGATCCTGGCCTGCGCAGCAGCCGCAGCCGCAGCGCGAATATCGGTGGCCGACAATGACGCGGGAATCGGGTACGAGAGTATGGAATTGGGGAAGTTAAGGGGCGTGTCGGGTCCCTTCAACGCGAGAGCCGCAACATCATAAGCGGCCGCAGCCATTTCCGCTGCCGGGTAAGTCCCGAGCCAAATGCGCTTGGTTTTACGTGGCTCCCTTATCTCGGACACCCACTTACCGCTACGGCAGCGCGTCCCCCTGTAGCGGAAGGCGGTGGAAGGAGTGGGAGACGGAGAGGACGTGGTTGGGGTTGGCGAAGAGGAGGAAGAGAGAAAGAAGTTATCAGGGACTTGTATTGGTGGGGGTGGCAGTGGGACGTTTGGAAAAGGGTTGTCATCCATGTAGAATTAGTAGAAGTAGTAGTAGTTGTTGTAGGCAGGCACATAGAACGAACTTTGTTGGTTGGTTGTGATGTTGCTGTTGTTGGTGATGTTATGTGGAGATTAAGGAAATTGATGAAAGTGGCTGTGGTGCGTGGTCGTTGGTAATAATTAAGGGTTAGAGAGGTGAGAGAGTGAGTTGGAATGAAAGCAGAAAGCAATGGTTGTTTTTTTCTGGATTGGGGGGATTAATAAATAATAGTCATGTAATAATAAAAGGGAAGCTCAACTGAAGCTGAAGCTGAAGCAATGGGATAGATAAAGCGTGGGAAAGTCGCGTGGTGGAAGGGACTTTAGTTAATGTTGTGCTGGCTTGTATACGGGTTTTGGTAGTATACGTTGTGAAGTTGAAGTGAGGCCACACTCTGAACACGTATTAGGCACACCATTCGCACCAACAAATTAATTCTAGCTGTTTACTTGCTGGTCGATCATCGGGGATCATGGCTTTCACTCTTTTTGTACACATGGGGATGGGGTCTCTCTTTATGACTAATAAATTTTAATGACCACATTTTGTGTACTGCTATACGAGTCTCACTACCTTTTCTTTTTCTTTTCTTTTCTTTTCTTACCCTCTCTTTTCCTTCATCATCCATATCATACACTTCTAGCCACTCCACCCTCTCCTAACCTAACTCATCACATTCACTTCACCTCTAAATATTACCCCAAATCTTTTCAACTTCAAAGTCATATAATGCATAAGTATATTTTACAAGTTAATTGTAAAATTGATTTTATGAAATTTATATAAATTTAATATTCACTTCATGAAATGATAATATAATCATTTAGAGTATACTCTAACTAAGAATTTGTGTTAGGTTGTATTGAAGATTACAAAATCTATATTCACTAAAAGATAAGATTATTTCACTTTATATAAATCTCATCGTATTTGATAAAGTTAAATTATACTTACCTTACTTCTTAATATTAATTAATATTTTCAACATACTTGCCTTATTGATTTTTATATCATAGCAATGTTAGCACTATTTCTAATAGGAAAACTATTTATATCTAGGTTTTTAAATTATTTATTCAAACACTTTAGGTGTCAGCTGCTTAAACGCCTATTTTGACCATAGGCACTTGTTTTCATAAAAGTTATATTAAGTTACAATTTATGCTTTGGCAAACTACATCAAACATATAAATTTTTAATAGGCTCTCTCTAAAATAAATAAAATACACACGTATATATGTATATACTCATAATTTTAATATACACTTGGTTCTTTTACAGAAATATGTTCACATGTTATATTTGATTTTTATAAAATATATTTAATGTGTTAGTAAATCACTATATTTCTAAAAATTAAGCGAGACTAAACTACACATTCGTATATACACTTCCCAGAACTTGAATTATAAAATATTAAAGTTTTCTCAAAAGGGGTTGTGGAGGAAAAGTTTCTATCATCACAACATGAATTATAGATGGAGTTGAAGTATAACTGGTTTTTGTGAAGGATGAAATTTTTAGAGGGCAATCAATGGAGAAATATCATCAACGGGAAGGGTAAATTTTTTAAAGAAAACTTTAAGTCTCTTGATTTTTTCTTTAATTTTTTTTCTTTTGTATAATTGACATATACATATGTATATGGGTTAGAGCATTTTAACCACTCCATTATTGATATTTTTTCTGATAAAAAAAAGAATGACGAGCATGTTAGACAAACATATTTATTTAATTAAAATTACAAAAAAGAAAATTGGATAAGGCAAACAATTTATATTTCGGAAAGCCTACCGAGAGGCAATGGAATTATATTACCTTGACAAATTAATGTTATATTCCTAGATTTTATTATAAACTGCAATAAAATTACATAAGAAAGTTGGACGAGTTTTCAAAATATACATTACATTTTTTTTAATATAATTGATGTTCATTAAAAGTATCTATCGATAGTTTTTTTCCTAATAAATAAATAAATAAAATGAATTTGAAAGACTTTGTTTTAATCCTAATAAAAAAATGTTTAAGACTAGCCTCCTACACTTCAAATAACTAGCCAAAGTCAAAGAGTAAAATGACCATAAACAAATAACAGAAGCTGCACAAAACAGCATCTGAGCAACACTAAAATCCTAACATAATTAATCTGGATAGTATTCATTTGAAAAAACTTATAATTGGAGGTGATGTTTAATAAGTAATTTCATATTTAATAATAATGGTTTAATTTCCATGGTAATTTTTTATTTATAAAAGAATCAAACATGGGTATAAGGTTGTACCTCTTTTGTGATTTGTTTATCAAGATGTGTTTTGTTTTTTGTTTATGATATATTGCAATGTATTTTTTTTTATATAAATAGGTTTGTGCTTCCTATTAATTTATTTTTTCTGATTAAAAAAAATTCAGTGATAACTCACTCACTTTAACCACCTAGTTTAGACTTTCTGATAAAATTTAAAAACTGAAATTGAACAATAAATACATATTTTAATTTAACTTATTGTATGCATATATAGACTCACAAGTTATTATATACTAAATGCTAACTTTTAAATTCATAAATAATTTTTTTTAAATAAATGTAAAATAAATTTATTAATGAAAACGTGGACAAAGGATAAATTCTATTTAATAGTAACAAAAAAAGTTAATAACTACTGTATAATAAATAAGTAATAAGTGTGTGTATGCATCTATGTAGCACATGTACTGACACGGACACTGATACAACCCGAATACAAATACGAAGATACGTCAAATCTATAAAATGAAGGACACAGGGACACGAATCTATATATTATATAATTATGAATTATATAAATTGTCAAATTATTTTTTGGAGCAGAAAGATGTTTTTCATGATTGGTTCACAATGATTTGTTTATTATTTTTATAATCATAATAACAATTTATACAATAAAGTTTGAATTTTTAAAAAATTAATGTATTTTTTCTTTTTAAAATTGTGTTAGAACCGTAATAGAATTGTTAGAAATCTAATAAATACTTTTTGAATTGGATACTTCACGAATACGTGTCCCACAGGTGTCATACGACACATCATTTAAGAGGAGTGTCCGAGCTTCATAGTATGAATTGTGTTGGAAGGAGTGTGCGCGTAATATTTTTAAGATAACCTATATTAGTGTATAGATTATATATGCCAAAGTACGTACGATTAAATGATACGGGAGATATAATATTTTCACCATTATAAACAACAATGAATATGATTTTACGTACAGTAATTTGTACAGTTATTAGATTTTGTCCAAGTTTATATCCCAATTGATATGATCGGACTCATTACGCATCTCAACAGAACCAAGTCACAAATCCTGATTTAAAAGCAAAAATAATGAACAAAATGTATAAAGACTTAAAGTATTGACATGATAGCACATAAAACCTTCGTCTGTAATAAATATGTCAACTAAAGTTTTTTAATCAGAACCTCTTTTTAAAGTTATGAGATCATTTGTCTGGTTATATTAATCATCATAACTTTATTTCCTAATCAAGAATTTTTTTCATTATTCACCTCGAAAAAAGCGAGGCAACAAATTGAAAGAAATAAACCTAATCATTGAGTGCAAATGTTTATTTTAAAAACTCAATATTAATAAAGTGAAAAGTGCTATGCGGAACAGGATTTTTTTTAAAATAAATAAATAAAATAGAGTATTTCATGGATGTTGAACTCTTATATAAAACCCAAATATAATTCCTACAATACCAAAAACAGATCCTGTTAGGTTATGTACTTTTCAGCCAATGCTTTGAAAAATACTTAACAGGATTGTTTCAAAGTCCAGCAAAAACTAGAAAAACATAAACATACATCTGCTAAAAGGATGCATAGGCAATAACTTTAAGTGAAATATCAGCTGGAAATTTGAAGTGGGTGACTGGAAACAGGAGAAGGAATAAATCTTTGTGTGGGTGGCTGCAAAATAGTGTAGTAGTTCAATGAGTGAGGTATAAGATTTTGTTGAGTTTCATATATATATATATAATAGGTTAATAATTTTAAGAGTAGTTTTTTCATCATGGATAGTTTTGTAAGGTTTGTTGTCAAAATTCAACGTTTTTCTTCTTGTAATCATGGTATTTACCTTTTAATTATTTAGGTGTGTCTATCTTTGTTGGTATTCCAAAATGTTATTTTTTGCAGCCTTTAACTGATCAAGTCAAGTTGAAGCTAATATCTTGGAAAGGAAAATCTCTTAGCATGATAGGTCGGAATTAGTTGATTAATACGATCATTATTGGATTTCTAACTTATAGTTTTAATATGTATAAATGGTTTGTTTTAATTCTTAAGCAAGTTGAGTAGTGGTGTAGAAATTTTATTTGAACGAGTAATATACTGAAAAAAAAAGGCATAGCTACAATTAATTTTGGTAAGATTTGTTCTTCTCTTGAGAATGAAGGTTTGAAGATTATTAATCTCCATCATGAAAATAATGTGTATCTTCTTAAGCTTGTTTGAAATTTTGCTTATAGTAATAAGCCTTGGTCTCTTCTCCTTAAAGTCTGAGTTTTTAAATCAAAATATAAGCTTATAATGGTTTATAGATCCTCATCTATTTGGTCTCGAATTAAGTAGTTTTATGATACCATTTTTTATCATATTTCTTGGACTATTGGTACATGTACTCTTATTAATTTTTTGAATGATAAATGGTGTTCTACTACTTCTTTCTCAAACATTGCAGGGTTATCTAATGGTGATAGTATTTTAGATACAGTCTCCCAATTTTGGATCGGTTGTGATTCAAATATTCCCTTGTCTTTACAGCAAAATATTCCTAATTGGACTCTAGATGAGTCTGGTCGTTTCACTCTTAAATCGGTTAAGACTTTTTTCTTGGATCCAGGAGCTCCGTGTGGTTGGGGTAAAAACATTTTGTCTTCATATATTCCTCCTTCCAAAACTCTAGCACTCTGGAAAGTTTTTCATGGGCGACTTCCAACAGATCAACATATTCATGATATAGATTATCCTGGTCTTGCTACTGGTGAATGTATTTTTCGTGGGGGTATGGAGTAGTTTATTGGTGGTTTTTCTGCGTTTATTGATGTTTAGATTGCTTTGGTTGCTGAGTTTTATGGAGTTATATATGCTATGGAGGAAGCTCAAAAGATGGGTCTTACTAATGTATGTTTTGAATGTGATTCTGCATTGGTTAGTGGTGCATTTACGGCTAGGACTAAGATTATGTGGATGCTTCGTAATCGGTGGAACACTTGCCTTAATTACTGTGGGAAAATAAAGTTTAGGGTTACTCATATTTTTCATGAAGGGAATGCGTGTGTGGATAAGTTGACTAACTTAGGATTCATTCATAGAGATTCATTTCGTTTGTATAATAGGCTTCCTTCTAGTATATTCTTAGAATTATTTATGAATCGGTATATTTTACCTATATATTGTTTTTGTTAACATATGTGTTTTGGTCTAATCCCCCAATATTTTTTTTTTGTATTTTCTTTCTTTTTCTTTTTTCTTCTAATAATATTTTTTTTATGTGATGACAAATGATTGTTGTTACTTGGGGTATCAGTCTAGCTGAGATATCAAGTTGCATAGTGATATCTAACATGAAAATTTTATATAAAAAAAAGTATCCTTATAATAAGTATTCTTATAGTATATGTTAATCAGGTTTATATATGGCACGACTTAAAAGTATAAACTTTCACGAAATATATTTTTATTATGTTTTAATTTTTTTTAAATTGGTACTCAGTGCTGGAAGTGTATCAGGTAGTACTTATGAGAGAAATTTGATTAATGAATTAGTGAGGTGGTAAGAGTTTTTGTTGTTGGTTTTATATTCATTTATCTGCACTTGAATTGGTTGTGGGTTGTTAAAGGTACATGGTTGCAAGTTGTTTCAGGAAGCAGACTTTTGGAGTAGTCAAAAAAGGTGACTATAAATAGAAGTTATTTGGTTGGTTATAGAGAAAAAATTGGTCTGTCATTTTCTCTTGAAGAATCAACGAAATGACACTTTCTGTTGGTTATTGATATTGAATTGAAAAGTTAGAGAAATTATGTTTGCTTAAGTGTGATGTGAAATTAGATGCATGATAAATATTTGTATGCTAGTTTATAATTGCTATGAGTCTTTTAATCTTTTTTTCTTTTTTTGAAAGACATCTTGTATTTACTAATTTGTTTGACATCTTGTAAGGAAGAGAAAGATCTTGTTAGGGGTTATATAGACGCAAGTGGGTTATATGGACAGTTTATGTTGAGCTATTAGATATGATTTTTTATAGTAGGGTTGAAGTATCTTTTAAATACTTTAATTTATTTATTTTTTCTTTGTTGATAAAAAAATAAGTATCTTTTAAGAATTCTAGTAAATACACTATGTTTTGTATGGTGGTAGAGAGTATATCAAGTTACTCTATCTTGTATAAGGGTTGAAACACCCATTAAATATTTTTCTTCAATTTATTTATTGTTTGTCGAGTAAAAAGAACATTATATTTTTTTATATAAATATAAATTATTTTATATGGATTAAACCATTCAAATGTTTTATTAATAAAAATAACTGATAACTGATGTTAATACTAATTTTATGAACATGAAATTTATTTTTAGTCTAATTCTTTGACGAATTACCACAACTAGGTAATCATAGATAGGAAAATCATCTTTGAAATAATGTATCATTTAATTTTCTTAAGGGTTAACATTCATTTTATCATACTCATCGACCATGGCTATATGACATAACTCAATTTAACCCATATTGGCATTCCCATAATTGATTGATGGAAAAGGAAAGATTGGTCACTAGAAGTTCAATTGAGGATTCGGAGAAAGAAATAAATAAAAAAATATCTTTATTCAAATTCTGCTTATGTTTTCTATGCCATAGGTGAAACCCAATGCGTAGTTACAGGAAAAAAGAAAAAGTAAAAAAAAATGGCAAGTTATTAGTAGATTACAACATATTACTAGAATGTTCTCTTGCATTTCAATTATTTATTTTAAGTAATTTTATCGTTTTTTTTTTTACTTTACTCTGTCGTTTAATTTACGCATTTTGCCTATTTATTTTATTATTTTCTTTTAAATCTCGAATAAATTTTATTTCGAGTAATATATTGATTTGTGAATATGTTTGGGAATATTCATGTTCAGTTTATAATAACTTAACCTATAAGCGCGCCAGGTAAAAAACTCATGCGTTATATATTATAGCCAATAATTTATTCATTGTAATCGTTTGAATTTTAATATTTTCAAATTCATTTTAGTAGAATTATCAAAAATATTTGTGAATTATCATTCAAATGATGCTGATTTGAGTCAAAACAATATCTAAATATTGGTAAACCAATAAGTAATAAAAGTAGTTGTTTGAAAATGGAAAACCAACTCCTTTTAAACATCAAAAATTTTAAAAGAATAAATTGGTGATATATGATGACGAAGAGATTTAGATTATCAAAATCGAAAAAAATCGAACAGAAAAATTTAAAAAAATCTAAATCAAGCTTGGACTTTAAAGACAAAATCTGGAGTTATCAATGCAAAAATATATAAGAAATAAAATAAAATGGAAATGAACTTCGATTAAAAAAAAAGAATGGAAGGGTATTTCTATTTAAAAAAAAGATTTCAATTGCTGAAAAATATGAAAAAGAATTTCGATTTAAAAAGTTGAAAATTCGATGGTTAAAAAAACATCGAAAGAGTTATGATTATAAGAACAGTAAAATCAAACACAGTTTGGATTAAAAAGAAAATCGAAGATGTTTTCGATTAAATAATCAATCATTTTATATTTATAATAAAGAGTTTTGATTAAAAAATTCAAATAGCAATTTGATTGAAAAAAAAAACTCAAATAAGACTTTTAGGATATAATATATTTTCCATTTATAGAAAATTTTGATTTAAAAAAATTGAAAAGTAATTCGACAAGTAAAAATTGAAGAGAATTCGATTAAAAAAAAGAGAGTATCGATTTATGAAACAAATTCGAAAGAGTTCTATTAAAAAAATATTGAAAGATTCCAATAAAAAAATCGAAGAACAATATCATTTGAAAGAATATTATTTACTATTTGAAAAGAATAATTGTTTGAAATTGATTTTTTTTTTTAAATTATGAATATTAGATCGTTGTATAACGAGGCTAGATAAAAAAAATGCAGGGTCAAACTTTGATTAATTCGAGTCAAAAACAGATTTTAGTATTTATATTTTTTTTATTACATTCAAACAAATTTAATAATGGAGGACTTCTTTGTTAATAGTGACTTTACTTTGATAATTGAAAGAATGTACCTTAATATTTTGAAATCCATTCTTTCTTTTACATAATGAAGATTAAAATGTCATCAAGGGTAAAAAATTCAACTAATAATGGCGGAGATCAAATATTAAAACTAAGAGGGAGAATGATTCTGTGATTTGAAGTTATTGTGTAGTTAATAGGAGATTATTCGTAATTAGGAATTTTGTGTTCCATACACATTAAGTTTGTATTGAAACTTATAAACATTCATATAAAATCTAAGTGAGTGGACATTCATGGATAGATGACTAGTATAATACTTTCAAGCATTATATTTCAATAATTTACTCTCTACTTTAGGTATCTTTATCGTTTTTTTTAAAACTTTTTTCTATCATTTAATTTACATATTTTGTCTATTCTTTTTACTATTTTCTTACTAGTAATATATTTGATGATAAAGTTGTTTGTGGACATTCACATTCAATTTATAATAATTTAACACATACATATATGATAAAGAATTTAGTATGAAAGAAGTGTAACATCCCAATTACCTTATGAAATTATGATTGTCATGAAATTTAATATACAAACAAAGTTTCCATAATCACGTTATTATATTATAAATTATTATAAAGGAATTTCTAAATATTTATATCATCAAACAAAATATTAAAAATTTAAAAGGAAAAGTCTATTATCTTTATTTTAGAGTTCCATAACTTGTAATCCTTTGCTCACGTGTAACACACGATCATTGCAGATTTTTAAACAAAAAAAGAAACACACCAACATGAAAACAAGGTAAGCTAGTGGTTTTTAAAAGTTTCGGTAAAAATTTAGATTTAAATTATTCAATCACAATCATATGAATCATCACAATTCATTCATTCCAAATATACTAAACATCCAAGTGTCTCTAAATATATAATGTTTCACATCACTCATGCTAGAAATACAGATATAGTTCAACATAATTGACGTCAGAAGTCCACTGACATCCACACACAAACACTTGACTGTACTTTCGAAAGACCGTACATTGATTCAGACTTAGAGATATGCACATGTTATACAACTCCTGTTGTGAAATCCTCACAACCATATATACATATAAATCAATTCAACCAACCACCCTGTATGACATGACTAATTTCTATGACTTGTCAGATCATATTAATTTTCAAATCGTAAACATAGTCATATGAACCTGTTTCGACTCTCACTACCTGATAATCTTCATTTATATGATTCCAATATACTAGTACAACCAGGATATTTCCTACTAAACAAATTCATTATCAATGCAAATCCTAACAATCTCAACATGGTATTTCTTTTCCTAAAAATACTACGTCTCTATCAAATTCTACATGATTTATATTTCAACTCATTCATCAACATATCATTCAATGACACAAAAATTTATATTTGAAAACACTTTGAAAATATTAACAATAATCACTTAACATTAAAATTTCACAAATCAATTGAATAAATTATTTTAAACACTTATGTTGCTTAAATTTAATCAAATATAGGTCTTTGAAACTTGTAATCACTTTCATTTTACAAAATGATAAATTTTCAAAAGATTTAATTCAATTTGATGACCTATAAAAAATAAAAGAAAGTAGATCAGAAAAAAACAAAGTAGATAAGAAACAATGACCAAATATTATCAAAATGGCTCGAGCTCATGAAGTTGGGGCTTAAGCCCAGGAAAATTCGCTTAGCGCTGGAAAATTTGGCTTGAGCGAATTTAAGACAAAGAACACCAGAAAACTGTAGCTAAAATCTACTTATTGCAGGAAAATTTTGCTAAGTGGATTTGAGGTCCACAACACCCCAAATTCTGCATATCCAAATCGGATTAGCACAGGAAAATCTTACTGCACAAATTTGAGACCAAAAGTAGGTATACCTAATTTTAAAACTCAATTTGTCAAGTAAAAATCAAGATTAAACCTCATAATGCATATCACATTCAATTTAAATCATCAACCACTTATCCAATTCTTTAAAACTTTCAATCATTTTCATCAATTAACATTTATTTTAATAAAAAAACACATTCTGTAATAAAATTTTGGAACTTGTAATCACGTCACCTTCATATCTACATCTTCTAAACTAAAGTTCTATTGAAAGATAATATTAGTTTCCCTTACCCAGTACAAGAAAATCATGAAATAGAAACCAATTTTTAGAGACCAAAATAATTAGTTGCAATAGTAACTAAATTAGAGACCATTTTAGAAACTAAACAAAAAATTGGTTTTAAATTAGTTTCTATTATTGTTAAATAGTTTCTAAATTAATATCTAATTAGCAACCAATGTTTTAACTACCAATTATTTAGTTTCTAAATTTGGTCTCTAAAACCTTGGTTGCTAATTAGATACCAATTTAGAAACTATTTAACAATAATAGAAACTAATTTAGAAACCAAAATTTTGTTTAGTTTCTAAAATGGTCTCTAATTTAGTTACTATTGCAACTAATTATTTTGGTATCTAATAATTGGTTCTATTTCATGATTTTCTTGTAGTGACATGTAGAACTTATGTCCAAAGCAACCTTCCAAAATATAAGTTAGAAATTAGATACATAAACCTCAGGACTTGGAGCAAATTATCCAAACATCAACAAATTTCAGTATAAGATTAATCAGGTTGAGAGTAATACTTTTCTCAACTAACCACACCAAGATTGGGGACAAAATCATAAGAAAAAATATAGAACAATGATTTTCTAGAGAAACAAACTTACTTCATTAGAAAATATGATCGGGTGGGAATGATTTCTAGTCCCTCGGGTACTCTGAGGTGCAATCAAATTCTGAAATGAATGAGTTTTGGAATGTGGAAAAATGGAGAGAAGGAAGAGGAGAGGTTAGGGGAAGAGAGAGATTGAAAAATTGAGAGGTGCAAGTGTGGGTTTACAAGAAGTACTTATCTCCTTTCTCAACTACTTTTGAGATTATATTTTTTTTTTTAACAAAATTCACTAAAAACAATAACCAATTACATAAGATTAGAAATTTTTTCATGCCATGAATTTTGAATTCAATATTCAATTTTTTCAATTTCATTTTCATGCTACACCTAATTAGATTCTAAAGTTGGTAGATAAATTTTTTAGTAACTAATTAAATACCAATTTAAAAATTATTTATTAATAATAGAAACTACTTTAGATACCAATATTTTTTTTAGTTTTTAAAATGATATTAATTTAGTTAATGTATTTACTAGTTATTTTTGGTTTTTAAAATTAATCTCAATCTAATGTGTTGTAACTTTTTTTTTATAAAAAAAAATCTTGCGACCAAAGGTTGATTTTTCTTATATCGAGCTGAGACGAATTCGTCTTTGTCAGTATTGTTTTCCTTGTCACTGTAAAGATAACATGAATATTTCTTCGATTTACTTAAAGAAGCAATAAACTACATGGTGTTTTTGGAGCTACCTCACAACAATATATATGATAGACATCCGAAAGAAATATCAAACACATTGTTGCGTGCTATGTACACATATTTGAGTTTCCCAATTATAATTTTAGTATTTAGCACAATCGTGTGGAAAAATTATAACTTTATGAGTTTTTTAAGTTACGTATCATAACATGAAGTGATTTTTTAGAATGCCTACTTTATGCATGCCAAGAAGCATCATCACATGCTGAATTATGGAGGAAAAAATGCCACCACGCTCAAACTGACTTTCAAAAAACCATGTCTTTTAATAGTATAATTGTGGTCAAGTTGAGTATAAAAGGATGCCCAACTACTTGTTTTCAATTTATTTTAAGACCTCTTAGTGTTACAAACTTAGCATTCAAGCCTTATAATTTTTAGTTATTTTCGTTGAAGAATTTTTTTTTTTACTTTCTGGAAGAGAACAATGATGAGCTCTTATAGTTAGGGGTGGCAAAGTGGGGCGGACCGTGCGGGCCGACCCTCCGCTTGTGGTAAAAAACGCGGGGCGGGCTGACGTTTGCAACCCGCTAACCCGCATAACCCGCGGCCTGCGCGGGCCAGCAGCGGGGCGGGATGGGCTGGCTCGCTAGCCTGAAAAAAAAAATAAAAAAAAATTAATTGACTTGACATAATGGTCTAGTGGAGGAGTGACAACTTTGAGTGAAAGAAAGTTAGGTTTTCACTCAAATCAAAACGTAGTTAAGTTGTTCCAAAAAACGCACACAACACACGACACACTCTTCTTTGTAGTGCCGCCACTCGCTCCGCTTGCGACTCTGCGTGGCTTCGCTTGCAATTGTTGCACGCTACTGTCGCTCCGCTGCTACACCCCGCTACTGTCTCCACTCCTCCTCTACGTTAAAAAAAAAAAAGTGGGTTGCCCCGCAAGCGCGCGAGCCAACCCGCATGCAGGACAGGCCAACCCGGCTCGCATTTTTTAGGGCCTAAGCAGAGCACCCACTTGCCACTCCTACTTACCGTTCTTGTAATTTCTATTTTCTCTTTCTGTATAATAATCAATAATTTCATATTCTTTTTTATATATTTAGTGTGCATGGCTAATTTATTGTATACAATTTCCTTAAGAATACTAATTTATGATTTTGAGTAATTTATGCTTGATTTGTTACATTATTTAATTGATAAATGTTTTTTTTACAAAATAGTATTTTTTTTTTCAAAATATTTTTTAATCCATTAATTTAGCTTGGCCAATTAAATTAATTGAAATTAGAAATTACAAATTATGTACAATCAATCTTAATTTCTAATTCTCTTTATATCATTATTTTAGATAAATATACAATAGTTGGTTCGAAACAAACGAAATTCAATGTATAGGGGAGTTGTTAGAAAAGACAATCCTAAACTTTTAGTAATGGATTAATCTTTTAAAAACATTTTTTATTATTATTTTAAAAAAAAAATATGATTCTACCTCTCTAAAATCGCTTATTATTGTTACCCTCAAGTGATAATCATGCATTAAGCTCTACAATAGACAATGACTGTTACCCTCAACTTGTTGACGTTATGCATGATAATCTTAGTACTTACCGACAAATAAAGACAATGTTTAATAAATAACTATATATTAGTGTCCCAAAACACTATTTATGATAATGATCCTAAACAATGTATGAGTAATTTCACGTTTTTCTTTAATATTCATCTCTTATGTTAAATTAATGAATTCTTAAAAACTTTTTATCATCAAGTGAAAAGTGTTCATCCACATATTTTCATAGTCAATGAAAAGACCATTAATTAAGGACAGACAAAGACTATTATGGAAAAAAAAAACAAAGAAAAGACTATTAAGGAATCCTAAACAAGTGTGTTGGTGTTAAATTATTTAAAAGCTAATCAATCACATCGCTATTATACCGTTGTTAGGAAATGCAAAAGCAAAATATCTTTGGGAATATAACTTTTTTCTCTGTGTTTATTGGGTGTGTGGTGAAATCATAAAAAATCTGCACTGTACATTTTGCGATCATTTAGAGCTTCTGTAATTGGTTACCGAGTTTTGCCTCCCTGGTCCACACATTACGCTAGCTAGTACACTCCCATTCCCATTTGGAATATCCCTTGTCGCTAACATCTTTGCATTTCTGGTTTCACCCCTAGTTTTCACTTTGCATATTACACACGTCACAAACAACAAATAATACAAAATAAAACTCTGTTCATAGCGTACAAAAGGGAAAGGAGGTGGGGTTTAGATCATCTAACTTGTGGAGAAACAAAAAGATAAAGAGTAACACCAATCCTTGTTCTTTTAGTAAGAGAGATATCCTTTTATTAAAACATACAGTTAAGTCAGGTGGTTTCTAGTCTTATAGTATTGTATTTGTGAAGTTATATTTTATTTATATAGGATAGTGCTTTTCATCCTTTCTCATTGTATATATCCTTTCTCATTGTATATGGTATTTTTTTTGAGTTGTATTTTTAAATTGATTACAATCCCGCATATACGATCAATCTCCATAAGAAATAAATGAGATTTTTTTCATTAACTCTTGAAATCGACATTAAGACCATTTTTTCACATGATTGAGCTTGATCCATGATCTAACATTCCCCTAGTGTCCGGCGTAAGCCAATAAGATTAATAAGTTCATAATCATTAAATTCAGATATCGATGCTTTCACTCTATTATTGGATTCGATCCATTACCTCACAATATCCTTTATATATAATTAATTTATGTGTAGAAAATATTTGGTATTTTATTATATTTTTCATCACTACAATAAAATCATGAAATAGAAACCAATTTTAGAGATCAAAAAATAATTAGTTACTATAGTGACTAAATTAGAGACCATTTTAGGAACTAAATAATTTTTTTGTTTCTAAATTAGTTTTTATTATTGTTAAATGATTTCTAAATTGATATCTAATTAGCAACTAAGGTTTTTGCTACCAAATTTAGAAACTAAATAATTGGTAGTTAAAACCTTGATAACTAATTAGATACCAATTTAGAAACTATTTAACAATAATAGAAACTAATCTAGAAACCAATTTTTTTTTAGTTTCTAAAATGGTCTCTAATTTAGTTACTTTTGCAACTAATTATTTTGGTATCTAAAAATTGGTTTCTATTTGATGATTTTCTTGTATTGTATGTATAATAGATTATGAGAGATTATAATATAATTTATTATGATTTTTTTCTTTTTTATTATAGAATTATGAGTTTTTTTCACTCTATTATAACAATTCAAATCATTTTCCTTTTCATCCTCTTTTCACTAATCTAAGTAATTTCACTCCCTCGATTTTCATCTTTCACAACAAAGTGTAACAAATATTCTATTTTAAAGTTACATAGCATTTAACCAAGTTTCTTGATGAATAGTTATAAGGTACATCTGGTGCTCGCAAGTTTTATTCTTACACTGTTAAAATAATATTTAATCAACATAAAGTACATCTCACAAGCATATATTAATTTACTATTAACATTGAAATACTGAGTGGATCATATATAAAGAAGTTGCAAACTTTATTACATATAACTAAAAATTAAAATGAATAATCAAATTGGAATAATATGCAGAACTTAATGTACGTATTTAGTAGTACAACAAATATCTTATTGCTCTATGGCTAGGGTCCCCTTACCCACACCCTAATCACGTGGGAGATATGGTATGACCATTTGACACCATTTAGGTTAAGATGGAGGGCCACAACAAAACAATTTTCAGGTCAAGCACCCTGCGATCCTTGCAGTCTTAAAATATCTATAAAAAGTAACTGAATCATATCTTTAGAGAATTCACCTTTTTCGTATATTATGTCGTATTTCGTTCATACGCCTTTCTATCATTTATACCAACTTAAAATATAAATTTCATATTTTAAAAATATATAATTGATAATTATAAATTAATATTATAAGATTGACTTCACTTTAATATATGATTTTAGAGTTTTTTTAAGTCTATTCCAATCAGATTTGTTACATTTATTAGATCACATATTATCGACCAGTCTAAACGTAACAGTGATGTATTGGATATTCTATTACATTGATTATGGATGAAAATATTTCATAATATATAAATAATGTAAACTTTATCTTATAAGTTAATTTTGTAAAATTATGTTAAACTTAAAATTCATTTCTTAATATAAAAAAATAATAATTTAAAATTTATTATAAAATTTGTTGGACTTATAAAATTTTTGTCTGTGAAATTTTAAAAACTAAGTAACTAAATCTTTGAATCGTGAAAGTTGTTATGAAATTTTAAGAAGTGAAATAAGTAAATATTTAAGTCATGGAACTTGTTTTTTTCATTACTCTAAATCCTTGATCTCTTTAATCATTTTTTTAATAAATACGATATAGCATAAGTTATAAAAGACAGTTAAATTGAGTTATTTAAAGTTGGTAATTTGAAGAATGTAGAAATGAAAGAGATAATAAAAAATGAATTGAATGGTTGAAAATAGGAAGAGCCAAAAGGTAAGTTAGCATAGGACTATTGCGTTCCAACCAATGAGCACTGAAACGGTTTTGTCCGTGTCCAAAATCTCCACCGATTGCCAGTTTGTCCGGTTTTTGAATTTTATTGTCTGACTTGATGTTTTGGTTTTAAAAGAATGGCAGTATAAAATAGTAAAATAGATATGGAGAGCAGATAAAATCTAATTTATGGACACAATCCAACCAATCATTTCTGTTAATAGTGTGTGGCACTGACTCACTCACCCACCACTCGAAGGATCTACATTCTTCTTCTTCTTCTTTTCCTTTTCCTATTATAACAAAACTTTATCTCATTTTTGTCCCTCAAACATTAATATTAAATATAAAATTAATATAATGTTATAATGTTATAATACTACAGTATAAGTACTGCCAAGAAAAAAAAATTAAGATGTGGAAGAAAACGCGATGAAAAATTCTGGAGATGACTTAAAAAAAGGGTTTAATTCTTTTAAAGAAAAAAGTGAAATATTTAAGATAATAAATTATTTACATTAAAAATTTAAAATATGGTAAAATAAAATAATTTTTTATGTTAAATTTTACACTCTTCCTTTGATAAAAAAAAATTATACTCTTTATTTAAGTCATACTTTCTTGTCCATCCCATTAATTATTATTTTAGCTTAAATTAAATTAAATAGTAAGAGATCATTTTGGTTTGAATAAGATTATAAATATACAATGTCTAAATCATTGTTAGTAGATAAAAATTATTTGTAGTTATTATACAACTCGACCGAGTAATAGTACACTCGTATTTAAAGTTGTTGAATAATAAAATATAGCAGTTAATTTTATTTAAGTAATTCATATAAAATGAATATTCCATTATACTAATAAAATGAAAAAAACAATTATAAGGAAAAAGACATAAAAGAACTCCCCCTTGAACTAATAAAGGCACACAGAAAAAGATATCCGTGTCTGCCATGTTTATTGCCAAACTCATGTATGGTAGAAAGCCATTTACCCGACTTCGGTGTTTTCACCGCGTTTCTTCTGTGTTGTTGGACAATAATAAACTCAATTTCACATTAATAATTAATTTTAACTGACTTTAAAATTTAACCCATACAAAAATTAATAATTAAAACTTGATTATTTAGGTTTTTTAAATTTAACTTTTAAACTAAACAATTTAGTTAGGATTTAAAGCTAAAAACTCAATCAAATTGAATAAAACTATTATATAATATTAAAATATTATTTTTAGAATTATGAATGAGTATATCTTTTAGTGACTTTTTTTTATTGGGTGACACTCTTACGGGAACGGATGTGTCTGGGTGTCACTCCGTTTGCTTCAAGGGTGACATGCGGGTGAGAGAGCTCATGGAGAGAAAGTGTAGGGGTTGGGGAATCATCTGAAGAGTGAAGAGAAAGGAGAGAGGGATGAGCTGAAAGTCACGACACCCACGTGAAGTTATCATGTTACCCTTCACTTTATTCATTTGATTCTTCACACATGCAACGATAAACCACTGCCATTGCCATGCATTGTTTACGCATGCAATGAGATTCCTGACTTTAGCTCAGGAATCTTTTGATCACAGAGTATCATTTGAATTGCTTTGAATGCAGTGAGTGAGAGTAGATGTGTGCCAATAAATTGTTGATTCACGTATATAAAGCCATGCCTCTGTAAACTTAAGAATTCACTCAAAACAAACTCAAATTATCTTTACAAAATTGTGAATTGGTTCACTGGGCTTGGAGAGGTTCGTGAGGTAGCAGAGTGGTAGGGGAGTGAGTTTCGTAGTGCTTGTTTGATCTCAGGTTAACTTTCTTTTACTTTTCTAGAGCGCATAATCAATTATCAGTGAAAAACAACAGATTACATAATCGATTATGCTGTTAAAAATAGTGGATAATCGATTATGCTCATCGCATAATCAATTATCTGTTATTTTTTTTCGAGCATAATCGATTATGTACTCTTGTAAAAGTGAGGTTAATCGATTATGGTTTGAAATAATCGATTATGTTATATTTATAACTGTAGCAATAATCGATTATGCCTCTGAAAACTTTGGATAATCGATTATGCTGTTTTTATAAAGTAATGATTAATTAGTTATCTTCGTGTGTTTTTCAGACTTTTGTGAATTTTTGATTTTTTTTAATAATTTGTGAATTGTTTTCGGACACAACTTTATATTATGCACAAAATTAATAATTTTTTAATTTTTTTATAGACACGGAGGAAATAAAAATTTTAAAATTTGCAAACAGTAAAAAAAATGTTGAAGTTGCATGCCTAAGTGTGTCATATTAATGGAAGGGTAGTATATTTTATTTCTGGTTTAATTATATATTATTTATTCTTATTTCAGGTACTTTGACCGTGATGTTGAATGCATCTTTAGGTTTTTCAGAAAAAGGTAGGTTGTTATTTGGAATCATGTATTTGTCAACTTTAGAGTTGCTTTTTGCATATTATATTTAATACTTTTCTGTCTTGATAATTCTAATGATATTAGGAAAAAATAGAAATGATATTCTCACATCACTTGTCCAAACTGCAGAGTTAATTTCAGTAAAGTAGCAAGTAATTAGGCATGTCTGTTATTACAAGTTAGCACTTGTTAGAAAGTGCATTTAGTACAAAATATCACGGACATGGTCAAAAGACTTGAATTCATGATTCTTACACTATGTTTTGGAAGAAATGACAGTGGGAGAAAATAAAGAGGAAAACAACAAATAAGCTTTTTCTCTGTTTAGTTGGAGAGAAAATGAAAGCAAAATGAGAAGAATTGACTTCTTTATATAACAATTTAAACTTTATATAACCTATATGCAATCTGTAGTTGTTACTAACTATTACTATAAACTATCCTGTTGTGGAGAGTATTTATGTGATTCCTTTTTCCTGTATATTTTAGTATAATTTTAATATTTTTCAGTTATCTTTTGGTATCTTATGCATATCTCATTTTCATCTCCTGTTTTTACTGTAAGGTTGATAGATATTTGGTAGCTGAACTTGTTGAAAGGATTTTGGATCTAGTATTTGGATGGTAAATCAGTTAACTTCATATCATTCCCTCTTCTCTGTTTCAGGTTCAATCTCTCTTTTGAAGAAAGCTTAGATGATATTGATGGTTCTGATGAGGGAAGAGATGAAGCTGGAAAACCCTGTTTTGCTGGCAGTGGCTTTACTAGAAAAGAAGAGGAAGATATTCAAAGGGTTAATAGTGTTTTTATTGTTCGTTTAGAGGGGGAAGAAAATATAGGAATCATTTTTCTAAAGGCAACATAACTTTGCTTTTATATTTTACACCCCGTTTGGCTTAGCTGCTAACACCCTCCATGGACCTCCATTTGGCATATGGTGAAGCATAAAATTGTCTGTTCTTAGCTAAGCTTTCATTTTTGTATCTGGTTCACTCAAATATTATTAAATATTATAAATAATATTAATATTTTTATTAATATTATTTATATTATTATTGTTAATTTTATTCATATTATTAATATCAATAATACTATTAATATTAATATTATTCATATTATTTATATAATATTAATAATATTATTATATTAATATTATTAATTTTATAATATTAATTATATAATATTTATATGTATACCTATAAGCTATGATTATTATTATTTATAAATATTAGTTATGATTTTATAATTTTTATATTATAATAATATTTTTATTATTATGTATATAATTTATATGATAATAGAAATTCGTAGATAATAGTTGGTAGGTAATATAGATCCGTAAGTAATAGTTGGTAAGTAATAAAGATCTGTGAATAATAATTTGTAGGTAATGTTGAATTTATTTTCGGATTTAGATTGGTGGATAATATTCATAGATAATATTGAACGTGAATAATAATTTATAGGTAATGCTGAATTTATTTTTCGGATTTAGATTTGTGAATAATATTAATAGGTAATGTTGAATTTACATACGGATTCAAATTTGTGAATAATATTTATAAATAAATATCTTTACATAGTACTAAATTTACTTAAATGAATCCGTAAGTAAAAATTTATAGATAATAATTTCTTTTTGGTGTATTAGTAATAAAATAATCAACTTAAACAACTGAATTTTGATATTAGTAAGAAAATTAAAGAAATATATAATCATATTGGATATACAGCATGTTAATCAACAAATAACGGAGTGACAAAAAGACTAAGTTAGAGAAACAATAACATCCTTTATATCTTCAAAAAGAAAAGTAGAGCTTATGTCACTACAATAATGACTTGTCTTACAATAATATCAATATCAAGTTAGCTAACTTGTAAAAAAGCAAGCATAAAATTATAGTTGGGAGTCATCAAATCCAAACACTGCTTACAGTACGTCGCATCTTCAACCATGAAATGATGCTTCCTTTGGCACAACCAATAAGGAAATAATCGTCCTCGTCACAGTCTTTGACATCATTCTTTTCTTTTTTTGGTCATGTCAAAACGATTATTACAACTACGACTATCTTTGGAAAATAAAGTTTTGTCTATCTGTAATACTGTAACCGTAGTCAGTATCTTTCAAACTTTGATTTTCAATGAAAAGATAAGAAAAATACTCTAAAATATTGCTTCTCTTCTCGCTTTCAGATTCTGATGTACTGTATCATGACTTCTCAAAGCTAAAGTACTTTTATTCGAGGTTTCCTTTCAACATGCTATATGTCCATGTGTGATGCTAAAAGGAAGCACAGGGTACTTTGTTGGTGGAAAGTCACATTTCTGGGAAACTTGTTCTGATACTAAGTGTACTAACATTGCTGGAAACATGTGATGGTAGGTAGAATATTTAAATTATGTGAATAGTTATAGAATTGGAACATGTTCAATGTAAGAACATCGTTCATATATATATATATATATATATATATATATATATATATGTATATTTGTTGTTTTTCTCAAAATCTTAAGTCTGTCTATCACATATTTTGGCATCATCAGTGTGGAGGGTATTTGATGTTCTAAATAAACTAAATCATGATTACTATAAGAACCCACCACCGTGTATGATTACAAACATCGTCCTTTTTCTGTTATTTGTACAACTCAATCAAACATACAAAAAAGAGTTCCTTCTTCCGAATGATTTATCCGCATGATGAACATGACTTAACATACTCATTTTGCATCAAAGGGGCATTAGAAATTAGAAAGACTAGGAAAACCAAGAAAGATGAGAGTGGAGATTTTTCTGTGTAAAGAGACAGTAAATCAATCAAAACAAAATTTAATACAACTTAACATGGATAATAAAGTTAAATACGATATTAATGTAACTAAAATATTGCACACAATGTACAATATCTTATTTTCATAATTAATGTTTTTTTTAGTATTAAGGTTTTGCCTACGGTTTAGGTTAGTGCTTACAGGGGTTGGAAAACAAGATTATCACTAAAGTTAATTTGACTACGTGTGAGATTGCGATCGAAAATATTGTTTGTTGTTTGTGTGGGTTAAAAGAGGAGTCTACTAACCATCTGATGTTTTGTTGTATAATTGTCGGAATCAGTGTTTCTCATGATTTGGGATGTTGTAGGTTTCTACTCTTGATTCATTTTCACACATCATTCAGTTTAATATTTGTAATGCACCTGAATCTATCAACTTAGTTTTGGGGAGTTTGTGGATCTCGGTGGTAAGGGAGATTTGGAGTCATAGGAATAAGGTCATCTTCAATGGCAGAGTGGTGGATCATTCAGAAATTTTCTCTCTGGTCCAATTGAAGATTTGGTCTCGGATTACATCTAAAGTAGCATATGCTTGCTTTTCCTTTTCAGATTGGTGTATTGCCCCATTGATTTGTCTGAATTCGATTTAAGTTGTATCCTTTTGTTTTAGGTTGGTCAGTTGTTGTCTCTTTGTTGGGTGTTTTGTTTGGGTTGAGTGTTGGTTTCTGTGAGTTTGTGTAAGGTTTTATGTTTTGGTTTTTATCATTTATTATGTTTGTTTAGATTGTTAGTTTGGTTTATTTAAGTTGTGGCAGAGTGTTTTTGTTTCTTGTGTTAGGTGTTGGTTTTTCCCCTTTTTAGGTTGTGGGTTTATTAGGTAAGGCGTGTTTTATTTTTATTATTGGTATAAAAGTCCGATCATACTGAAATAATACTATTTATTCATTCTTTATTGTTGATAAAAAATATCTTATTTTTAAATTAATTTTAAAATTATTAATAAGAGGTTTAAACCTCTTAAATATATTGAATTAAAAATGCAACAGTATTCACATTGAGAAGCGTGTGTCTAATGTAAGAATGTGACGTAGGAAAAAAAGCAAAATGATTTCCAGCATGGGCCTAGTTGATACGATTAAGGCCTAAAAACACGTTATACAGTACATTTAGATAATGCAGAAAAAGAATGATTACAGTAGGTATTCGCAGCAGAGGATTCATTCTGTGATTATTTTTCAACAAAACAAGAGATAGAAAAGATGGTGTTTGAATTTATGGATTAGGGTAAGCAAGGCATGCGTTTTCAATAACAGCAACAATGTTGCATATGGTGTGCAATATTAAATCCTTCATTTATAGCAGCCATGATATTTTAAATCCAATTTTTAAGAAACTTTATGCAGAAACAAGTTAAGCTGATAAAATTATGCTTAGTTTTCATACCCATTATTCCTGCAGCTTCCTTCATGTGTATTCTATTACTAATTCGGAATCTATGGTTAATTTAAAGTTAATTATGTTTAGTTAAAACTACTTAGAAGTTATTTAGATTTCATCTTGTCTATAAACCAAACCGTATATGTTGAATGAGATTATCCTCACACATTCATGAAATCTATTTGTACAGATTTGTCTCACATTTAAATAAGTTTTATGATATGTTTCTCAATATTTTCCATGGCTAACACTTTCTCTCGCTTCCCTTACTTTGTCGTTAACTGCTATTGGATCAGATTTGGATCCACATGTTGTGGCAATGCAAAGAGCACCATGCTCATTGGGCTTTGTTTCTTCAAGCTATTATGTATGAAATGGAGTCTTTTTCAAGGCTACATATATATTAGTTATGTTATTAGTGTAAACTATTTATTTGCTGCTTTAATGGTTAATTTTTATTGAAAATTTTGATTGATCATTTTTAATATTTTTCTCTTCTAACTTGTTTTCATTTGTAAAACTTAAACCCAAATTTATTTTCTTCGAATTTAGTTATGCTATTTCAGCTAATGAATTTTTTATGTGTATATAGCAAGTACTTATAGATTTTATTTTGGCGGGTCTAATTTTTCAAATTTTATCTCAATTAAATGGAGTTTTAAAAAAAATCTACATTTTAATATTTTTATATTAAAAAATTCTATAATAAAGATTTTTTTTATCAAAAATAAATAATAAATAAATATAGATCATTTTAAGGATGATTCAATCCTTATACAAAATAAAAAGAAAAAAATGATAAACCCTTACGTCCCAACCTAAACCAATCTCCCAACAAAAGTCGTAGACTAATCCAAAATCTAAGAATATCGCCTACACAGGAACTCACCCTTCCCAACCGCTAGAGTATACCAACACATCAAAATCCAAAAGAACAAAACCATAAACAAACCACAAACACAAATCTCCAACAAATAGAGGAACTTAAAGAACTTACACTAGTGCAAAAAGAAGAAAAGGATACGCTTTATTTAGTGCGGCTTTTGCGCTACCCGCTTTCATAAAAAACACGGTGACATTTTTGAAATTATTTTGATTTACGAATGCGGTTATTCAAATAACCGCATTCGTAAATCAAAGCGCTTAATTTACGAATGCGGATATTTGTATAAACACATTCGTAAATCAAAGCGCTTGATTTACGAATGCGGTTATTTGAATAACCGCATTCATAAATCAAAATTCTTTGATTTACGAATGCGGTTTTACCTTTAACCGCATTCGTAAATCCTTTTTTACCATAAATTTTGAAGCGTGCCACACACAATTTCAAACTTTATTTCTCTTCTTTGCCTTCGTTTCGCGTTCGCACTCTGAGTTCGTCTCCTTTTGCTGCATCTGCATTCCATTTGTGCAATGTAAGTTTCTTGAACTCTCTTTCTTCCTCTTCATCTTCACAAATATATGCATAAATGTTTTTTGTTTTTCTTATATATTTTTTTTTCCTTGCATTGGTGGTCTCGAAGCACTGTTTCGTTGGCTAACATTCGTTTTTCTTACATTGTTTGGTTTATCGCATTGCTCAGTACTCTTTCATTGTCTTCGTGGTTTCTTGTGGATTTTTTGGTTTGCTCCGTTGCTGCTTCCCTGTCCGCTGTCGCTTCTGCTGCCGCCACCGTTGTTCGCTCTCGTGACTCTTCATCAACGTTGGTTTCACACAATATTGACGATGTTTTAAAATTTTTAATTTTTTTTTAATGATTTGGCATATACAAGTGCGGTTAAAGCAAATAACCGCACTTGTAAATGGTATTTATAAATGCGGCTATATAACCGCATTTATATTTCTTGATTTACAAGTGCGTGTTGATCAAATGCGGTTATAAAGCCGCATTTATAAATTCGAAATAGCCGCATTTGTTTTATGTTTATGCACTAGTGTTAACAAACTCTCTTTACAACTAACACAACAATAGTCTTCAACACACAACCAAAGAAAATCTTTTCCCAACATAAAAGCTCATCCTTAGTGTTACTTAATCCAAAAATCAAGAGAGAACCTCCAAACGATGCTTAAGACCAATATGCAAAACACACAACTCATTCCTTCTTAAAAGGAGTTAGAGAATCAAACCAAAGGAAAATGAACAAATTTAATTCACAGTTTTCATACATACTAGAGGTTCCAAACACCAATAAGAGTAAGATAAATTTCACTACAAGAAAATCATGAAATAGAAACCAATATTTAGAAACCAAAATAATTAGTTGCAATAGTAACTAAATTAGATACCATTTTAGAAACTAAACAAAAAATTGGTTTCTAAATTAGTTTCTATTATTTTCTATTATTGTTAAATAGTTTTTAAATTGGTATATAATTAGCAACTAAAGTTTTAACTACCAAATATTTAGTTTCTAGATTTGGTCTCTAAAACCTTGGTTGCTAATTAGATACCAATTTAGAAACTATTTAACAATAATAGAAAATAATAGAAACTAATTTAGAAACCAATTTTTAGTTTAGTTTCTAAAATAGTCTCTAATTTAGTTACTATTGCAACTAATTATTTTGGTCTCTAAAAATTGGTTTCTATTTCATGATTTTCTTGTAGTGTTTGCACCTTTTTCTTTACTAGTTAACCAAACCCAAGTTTTTCTTTGAGCCACTGTAAACACCTCAATATGGTCAACTCTCCCATTATTATAGACATACTTATTCTGATGTTTCCAAATTTCACCAACAATTGCAATCCACACCACTCCCCAGATTCTGAGAATTTGACCATTAACATTCAGAGGGCAACATATCATGAAGTGTGCCTTTGCATCAAAGTGGTTCACCGACAAACAACCCAACCAAGACAAACCCATCCCCCGAATTTTCTACACAACTTTACACTTAAAGAATAAATGACAAACAGTCTCTTTTTCCTCTCCACACAACCCACACAAATTAAGACTCCTCTTCTCAACATATTATCCTTTGTTGATATGCTATTATTCAACACCCTCCAAGGAGTGATTTGTGCAGAAGAAAGAGCATTTACCTTCCAGAACCTTTTGAATATGTCCCTATCCTCACCTCCCACCACCACCTTTAAAGAATTATAAGCAGATTTCACTGAAAAATCCAACTGCTTATCATCCTTCCAAATCCAATTGTCCACTACAATTTCTCTTCCCACACGAAAAATTTCTCCTCTACCTCAACTTCCACTCCCACCTACCAAGGTTCCACCTGCCTATCTGTAGCAAAGTACTATGACGATCTGCAGCAACCAAATAAAGATATAATACTCACAATTATATTAACATGTAACTCATACAATATAGTCGAGTTATTCACACTATAGAAGTTTTTGATATCTAGTGCACTATACAGTAAAGAAGGTAGTTAAGAAGGAATTTTAAGACAGGTTTAACATGAATAAAAATGGAAAAACAATAAATTTTCAACTTAAAGTTGCTTTTAAGTAATGTAAGAAACAAAGGGCTATAAAATTTAGTAAAGTAAATCTATATGTTAGGATTGGCAATGTAGGTTAGTCCGCCTCGTATTGGTCTGTCCCACATTGACCTATAAAATATGGATCAAGTTGATTTGTTGCTTAAGTAATGCAGACTGATTTTATTGGCCTGTTCTGTATTAGGGATGGTTCACAGGCTTATAGGTCTGCAAGCTAGTGCGCATAACAACATTAAAATTTTATTAAAAATTTAAAAATATATCAAGTAATATATATATATATATATAATACTCATTATCTTGTCTACAAAATGCATGGTGATAGTCTTGGCGTGACAATATTCAATTTGCATCAGTAAGGACAACTTTTTCCTCTTTTAATTTATTTTCATTCTAATAATTTCAAAAATTGGCTTTATATTACCCAAATATTCATACCACACTATGAATTGAAAATGTGTTTGGGGTGACATAAATGGCACTACAAGAAAATCACGAAATAGAAATCATTTCTTAGAGACCAAAATAATTAGTTGCAATAATAACTAAATTAGAGACCATTTTAGAAACTAAAAAAAAAATAGTTTCTAAACTAGTTTCTATTATAGTTAAATAATTTCTAAATTGGTATCTAATTAGCAACCAAGGTTTTTGCTACCAAACTTAGAAACTAAATAATTGGTAGTTAAAATCTTGGTTGCTAATTAGATACC
The DNA here is from genome assembly GCF_000499845.2 of Phaseolus vulgaris. Classification (NCBI taxonomy): domain Eukaryota; kingdom Viridiplantae; phylum Streptophyta; class Magnoliopsida; order Fabales; family Fabaceae; genus Phaseolus; species Phaseolus vulgaris. The sequence continues at coordinate 6,051,952 of NC_023753.2, forward strand.
AATTTAGAAACAATTTAACAATAATAGAAACTAATTTAGAAACAAAAAAAAATTAGTTTCTAAAATAGTCTTTAATTTAGTTACTATTTTGATTTCTGAGAATTGGTTTCTATTTCATGATTTTCTTGTAGTGTGAAAAGTCAAAAGACGTGGGATGATTGAGGACATGACATTGATGAGGACCAAAAGCTAGAGGAAGCAGTTGTGTATTTTTTATTCCCCGACCCTCCCTGTCAAATTTTTTCTTTCACCTCATAAATTTTAAAATTTAATTTACATAACATAAAAATAAATTATAGAGATGAAAATTCACAAGAGAAAAAATATATTTTAGAATAATTTTTATAGAACAATTATTTTGCTTTATGAAATCTAGAACATCTGTTTTAATGAAATTTAATTTATGAAATTGATGGAGTGAAGAAAGAAATTTAATGGAATAGAAGAAGAAACATAATTTTTTTTTATTGTTATGCAGACTAGTAGAACAGATACGTACTTGACCAACAAGAACTATGAGTTATGAAAAACAGATCACCAAAATAGTGCTCCATATTTTTCATAACGAAATGTGGATCATTCGATATTTTCATCTTCTTTTATTATTTTTTTAATATAAAATTATTTTAATAATATTTTATCCATAGAGTCTAATTATCAAATAAAAGATATGAGAAGAGAAATGCAGCTTTATCAAAACTCTTGTGTTACCCCTCATTATAGTAACATCAATTTCATAGTTATATCATTATTTAAATACAAAAGTCTAACAATGAGAGAAAAATAGTAAAAATAGTATATTTTAGAAAGTGCAGCAAGAAAACTTTATATAACAAGAATTAATAAAATAAATATATTATAGAAATCATTCATATTTAATGTAAAAGTATTTTACAAATTAATATTTATTATTTTTATGATATTTTTGAAATATTATATGTTTATACACCAAAATATACTTAAAAGTAATTATTTTATTTGTATTTTATACTTATTTCATACTAATTAAGAATGTTAATATTAATTAAATTAATATTCTTAATTTCATAAAATAAGTAATTGCAGTCCCTAAATTACCCGGAATCATAATTGTCGGGAACAATATCTGAATTTAAACATAACAACATTTTTAAAATAATAACATTAAATAAGCCTATGATAGTTGAAAATTATATTTATATATATATATATATACACACACACACTATCAAGCCAAATATAAGAAAATAGTCAATATTTACAATCAAATTCCATTTACATCAATAGTATGTAATGTTATTACTTCAAAACATAATTATATTTAAATATTTACATAGTGTCCTATAAGTATAATGTAGTATAATTTAGAAATTACAACTTTTTATTTCGTGAAATTGAAATCATTAAATAAGTTTAACTAATATTAACATTTTTTAATTAATTTGAAAATTTACATGAATTAAAAAAATTATAAATTATTTATTTCTTAAAATTTTGTGTCTGCATAAATTATATAAATTGTTAGGCTTAATTAAGTTTAAGTATTTTCAACTGAATATCTATTAAAAATTATTAAGTACTCAACATATTTCTCTTTTTTTAGATATTCTATCATTTTATTTTACTAACGTGGTGATTGTTTTCTTATTTTATTGTCTTGGATTCATTTTTCTCTCTCTGGTCTTTCCAACTCGCAACCAATTATATAATATTATAGAGAGAAGAAACCAATGAGTAAGCTAAAAAATAAAAATAACAATCACACATACCGTTTTTAAAATATTATAAAAATAGTACATATTATATTCTAAAAATAGTTTGATATTTTTTTGTAATATATTTATTTGATCATTTTAATTTATATTATATACAATTTTATTATTAATATTAAAGTTTTACTTTTAAATGATAAGGGCAACATAAAAAAATACCACATTATTATATATAATATAAGCTGTTCTAATGATGAGATTTCAGTATATAAATTTATAAAAAAAATCAACTGAAACAAAAATAATAAAATTTGACATTACATAAATTAAAGTAAATAAAAAACGAAGAAGCAAAATGAGGAATAGATATATTAAAATGGGGGAATATTCCCATACTTAATAATCCTTATCCTAATTCAGCTCCACGAGCTGCTCTTATTTCAATATCTTATCGTCATCTCTCTTCTCCACTCCACAACTATGATGAAGTCAATCTTCCCAGTTTTCAGAACCAAACCATTTTCCCTCTCAACAATACCTCTGAAACCGTTCAAGGTTTCCGTCAAACCCCCACCCCCAGATTTTGATTACAGGCGAGAGATCTCGGAGGAGTCCAGAGCCGCCATAGCCGATTCTCACCCCGAGTTGCTAGACTTAGCCGACAATGGGAGCTTGGTCTTGGTCCAGAAGAAGAGGTTTGGCCCAGTTCCCTCTTGGAGGACCGAATTCGTGGAACCTGAATTCATTTGGTTGATAGGAACTACCCATGTTTCCAAGGATTCGGCTATGGAGGTAGAACGTGTGGTTCGTGCTTTGAGGCCTGATAATGTTGTTGTAGAGCTCTGCAGAAGCAGGTAACCACAACCACTGCTGTTATTTTGCTGTTTCATTTTCTTATGGAAATCTTTCATCGTGTCTCAAGAATTAGTCTTAATATCATTCAGTACATTAACCATTGAATATCTTTTATAAAGCTAACGTTTTTTTAAAATTATGTACGTTTCGTTATTTTATGTTTACTCTTTTTCACAGCTTGTTAAAGCTAAAAAATATAGAAAAATCAAACTATTTTAAGTTGTTTCTTATGAAGGCTTTGAATGAGATTATGGCTTCTCTTGATGGAGAATGAATGGTGTATGTGTGGGTTGGTGGTGGTGCTGCCGTTCCACGGCCGCCGGAGCTGTTTAATAGAAAACTGTGTGTTCTAGTGGCGAATTAATCATACTGTTGTTTTGTGTGTGTGCGAGTTGATTGGATTCTAAAACTATTACACTATTTAAATTAATTATCTTATGATATTGTAAGTAATTTAAACCCTATAGAACAACTTTTAACTGTTGTTATGCTAAAATTAATTATTTTAAAATAAAAAATGTTAACTGTTTCAAAGTTGAAAGATCAAAACATAAACAATTAATAAAGATATGAGAAAACTAAAGATATTTTAGCATGTACTAAATGACTTGAAGTGAAAGACGAAAGAAGGGATGTTAATTGACAATTCAAAACCGAACAAAAATCCCCTTAAAAACACTATAAGAAAGCTAATATACAAGCAGCTAGCTTTCACCATTACTTCATTACTTCAAAATAAGCCTTTTACATAGGTTAGTGAATAATATATTAATATCATCTATGCAAAAAGTGAGAGAATTTTAACATTGATTACTACATGAAATAAAAAATGAGATTTTTTACATTGATTGTAGAACATAAATAATATAAGATGTGTCACTTTTCACCTTGAGTGCTACTCTAACATTTATAAAATGTGATATTAAAAAATATATACTTAGATGTGCAATAATATTAACAAAAATTAAACTTCTCGTATTTCTAAAATGATAAAAAGCAATCAAACTTCTTTTAAAGAGAGAATTTAAGAAAGTAAAAGTTTGTGAATCAGAGTGTACAGGAAAGGAATTTGGATTTTTTGGTGTACTCACAATAAAATTCAAGTTAATATTAAGCAAAGATGAATATGTAAAAGATTAAGAACATAATTGAAGTAGGAATCCTAGAGATGAAAGTAGTTGAGAAGTGAGAATCTGATCTTATCATTGATGAATCGAATGTGAATGACAGAAACAAGAAGGGCTTGTGAAAAATAAAGGCTAGAAGTGAAAGAAAATAAGAAAAGTAACAACATACATGTGGAAGGAAAGAGTAATTGAAATTACTTGTGAAAGAAGAAAATGAAGTGAAAATAAATAGTAAAAGGTCATGCATAACTTCACGAATAGGTTAAAAAGATATTATCATACGTACTATCTCAGTTACTTGATAAAAATAAAACCATCTCAGTTACTACAAGAACTTATGTAATATTACAATTAATTTTAACACTTGATTTTCACTATTTATTTTATTGTATCAATTAGTGCCAGAACTGATGTATTAATTACATATTATATTGATTCAAAGTACAATATAGATATAATACTATAAATATTAGATGAATTCTCTTACCAGATTTATAAATGCTCCATTTTCATCTGTTGATGTTTTCTTATATCTTTTCCAAATTCTAATAAGTAGGTCTTATTTTTTATTTTCCAATTCATAATTATCCACATTGTTTATTCCACATCTTAACTTGAATTGTTACAGATTTCATTTCCAGAGCTGGGATCATGTACGTTTCTGCGGACGAAGATCTTGGGAAACAAATGCGTTCTAACATGTTTTCCTTAAGTGGCACCGGTTTTTTTGGAGCTGTTGGTCGTAGCATAAACCTAGGTAACATCAGAGTTTTTTTTTGTGTTATAAAATCTATAAAACAAACTTATTTACTATTGATCTAAATATCAGGTGGTCAAACTGCACTAGCATTACGATTACTTTTGGCTGCTTTTTCATCAAAGATTTCTTCAGATATTAATCGCCCTTTTGGTGATGAGGTAGTTTCAAACTACTATAGATTTATAGTTCTTGGAAACACAAACTCTTTTGATAAATGCAATATCTATAATGCAGTTTCGTGCTGCTCGAAAGGCTTCTGAGGAAGTTGGTGCACAAATAGTTTTAGGAGACCGACCAATTGAAATAACGGTATGCAAATTTTATATATCATTCATCACATATTAATGAAATTAACTTATACCCCTACTCCAACTAATTCAAACTAAATTTATTAGTATATATAAACTCAAAATAGTTAAAATATTTATTATTAATTTTAGAGACTAATTTAATTATTAGTTGAGAAACCTAGTCATTGACAGGAGAGTATAATTCAAATATTAATCATCCTTAATTTCTAAAACTAATTTTAAATCATTTTATACAATCACAGGATATTCTGTTGTCTTTAAATCAATTTCTTTTAAATGAATCTCTAGTGAAGATATATGACATATAGGCCTCAACATGCGTGTTTCTTTCAAGTTCATGCAATTAAAACAAGTTTGAGGTATTCCAAACCACATGAGAAAAAAAAACTAAATATATAAATACATACGGTGGAGTTTATGGTGAAAAAAATCATGTTTTCCCTTGTTTATTACCTGTTTTGCAGCTTCAAAGAGCATGGAAGGCTATGAAATGGATTGAGAAACTAAATTTAGTGTTAACTATTTTTCGTGGGATAGCATCTTCATCAAACATTTCTGTAAATAAGCTTAAGGTTAGTTTGTTCGATCAACATATTACAATTTTAGTTTACATTATTTTTTCTTGTCTACGATAAATCTCTAGCTTTTATATACTGATTATTAAAGAATGGAAAAAAAAGGTAACACTTGCACATGCTATTCATATTAGGTTGCCTTTTGTTTTGGTTTTATAGTTTGTGAAGGGATTTACAGACATGTGGTGAATCATTTATGCATTATTTCATTTCATCAATTTAAATGAAAACTGAGTCATTGCTCATCTTATAGTTGGATTGATATAAAGCTAAGATGGTATTGAGCATGGTAATCCGTTGTAGCGAGAAGTATACACATTCATTCAAAAATTTATTGTAGAGAACTAAGAAAAAGAGAGAGAAAAAAGTGGAAGGAAGTGTGTATATGCATAAATATATGTCAAAGTTTGCCATATAGAAATTATTTGAAAAACTATAAAGATTCAAATGTTGCTAGTTGCAGGAAGCAAGTAGGGATGATGATAAATTTCAACTTTATGAGCAGCTGAGTTTTTCATATCCTTCCTTATTGTTACCTCTCATACACGAACGAGATACAGTATGTATTTCCTTTTCCTGTTTCACTTGCAGGTTTTTTCCTTCAAAAACTAAAACTAAAATATTATGTTTTTTCCTTCCACATGTGATGAGTTCAACAAATGCAAGTAAAATGGTGTATTACTTTTTTGCAGTATCTGGCATGGTCATTGAAGAGGAGCAAAGCTGTGAATAACAGTAAAAGAGTTGTGGGTGTGATAGGAAAAGGCCATATGAACGGCGTAATATATGCACTGTTATGCGACACAGAAAATTTGAGATTTCGGGACCTTGTAGGGAAAGATTCGTATGGTGGAGGTTCTGGTGGTTGGATCGGTGGCCTAGTCAAGAGTTTAGTGAGGGATACAATCATTGCCATCTTCTTATGGGCCTTATATGAATTCCTAAATGGAGGAACATAAACCAAGCCCATTTATATTTTTCATTTGACTGTTTCTTCCTGCACCTCCATATCTTCTTCTGCCACCCCATACACAAGATGAAAATACAGTTTTATCCTTCTTGCGCCACCCTATAGAGTAGCTTCCGGATTATGTAATCCAAAAATGCATTTGAAAAAAGACTTCCGGATTACATAATCCAGAAGTCAAAAAAGACTTCCAGATTATGTAATCTGGAAAGTAATCATGCATATGAAAAAAGGCTTCCAGATTATATAATTCAGAAGTTAATTACAAATTTAAAAAATGACTTCCGGATTATATAATCCAAAATCTTACAAAAGGACATTTTTGAAAATATGAAAATTTATGGAGGTGAGTGAAGAAGGTATGGAGGTGCAGGAAGAAACAGCTTTTCATTTTTATTGAATTTTCAAGGTTTCCAAAGCAACCCCACTTGGACCATTCAAATAAAAGGTCTAAACAACACTATACTTGTACATCATACCTTTAATTGGATGCATATGGTAAAGCATTTCCTTTATATTATAAATAAAATTAATTCGTACAATTATTTTATTTAGGTGATAATTATTTTAATTTGTCTAATTAAAAATATTAATTAATCAATTATAATATTTCTTTACGTTATTCTTTCATCATTCAAACTACAGAATTTAGATGAAAGAAAAAAATTAAGTAAACAAACTATAGATATAATGGTTTTTCAATTTTTATATTTTTTGTTTGAATTATGTATATAAATTATTTAAAATAATGGTTAAGACAATGTATGGTGTGTCTTACGAGTCATAAGTTTAGTAATCCATGAAAGTATATCAAAATGTCAGTTGAACTTACGAAAAATCTTATGTTATTTCATTGTGATGAATTATGACTATGCCAACGTACGAGTGTTTGAGGTTGAAAAATCACAATTTGCGACACTACAAAATAAAAAAGACAAGAATTAGGATGGAGTTTAAGAGTAGTTAATTAGTAACATATATTGATAGTTTAAAATAATATCCTGGATTAGAGTATTTACTGGGAAACTTAGGATTATTTAATATTTGTTCAGTATTACAAGAGTTATATATTTATAGGATTATTCGATATTTGTTTAATATTACAAGAGTTAGGTAGTATATATATATATATATATATATATATATATATATATATATATATATATTAGTAAAAAGATCTTGGATTTTCTTGAAAAAATAATTATGACTAAGTAATTTTTTATATTTATAGTGTATTATTGACTCATGGGTATCATAAAGTAAGATGAAGTTTTTTCATCTCATATTAAACCCTATATCCTCATTTTTTTCCCATGTACTTATAGTATGATCCTAAAAAGTGTTCTTACTTAGTATAAGTTCTTTTTCTCCAACTTAAAATTAAACAAATTTATGCGTGGATGTATAACATATGTCTATTTATTAAATAATTTGAATAATAATGAATTTGTAATATATATATATATAGTAAAGATATGTTATTTATAAGAGATCTTATATTATTAAAAATTCACTCCTAAATTTATGATTCAATAAAAAATATATTTTTAATATTAAAGGTGTTACTTTTAGAGTATACATAGTTGAAATAAACTAAAATATAATTATAAAAAAAGAAAAATTACCAGAATATTATTAAAAGTGACTTAAATAATAAGAACACAAAAGAATAAGAAGACGAAAACAATAAGAATATGAAAGACTAAAGAGAATATTTTTTTTTAATTTTTTCTCTATATTACATTTAGCTAATGATCTTATTTTTGCTTAAACATTCTATAACTCTTATGTCATAAAATAAGTCAAAAATATATTATTAACTCTCAAAACAATATTATCTTTCTTAGTTTCATAAAAGAATTAAGGAATATTATAAAAATAAGTAAAAAATATATTAACTCTAAGCACTACAAGAAAAAGAAAAAAGAATTTAAACCAATTGTTTAGTGGAGATTAATATAACCTTAAGAATTGATTTAATTAATGGAAGTCTTTTTAACTTTTGTTAAATTTCAAAGGTTATTATAAAATCTCAGCAAAATAACATGATTTTTTTAACCTTTGTTAAATTTCAAAGGTGTATTCTAAAACCTCAGCAAATTAACAAAGTTTTTTTTTTTAACTTTAGTTAAATTTCAAAGGTTTATTTTAAAACTTTAACAATTTTTTTTTTTAACTTTCATTAAGTTCCAAAGGTTTATTCTACAACCTCGACAAATTAACGGAAGTCTTTTTAACCTTTGTTAAGTTTCAAATGTTTAATCTAAAATCTCAACAAAATAACAAAAGTTTTTTTAACTTTCGTTAAATTCCAAAGATTTATTGTAGCACCTCAATAAAACACTATAGATTTTTCAAACTTCAATAAATATAATTAAATCTATTTATAAATAAATAATTAAAAACTATATAGTTTTAATATATTTTATATATTGTATAACTAAATTCTCTAAATTTTTTAAAGTGCAACTTTACATTACTAATAAGTCTTCTCTGATTCACCCCATATTACACATAAATTACTACTTTTGTTAAACCCCTTACACTCAAATTGTCTTTTGTGGCCACTCTATTATTAATTAATTTTCAAGCTAGAAATTGTGCAGAAGTAGGGGTGGCAAAGCGAGGCAGCCCACCCTACATAGGCCCGCCCCGCTTAAGCCTGCCCTGTATACAAAATGCGGGCTGGTTTTCATGACCCGTAGGGCGGGCCTTATTTTTTTTTTTTGGAACGTAGAGGAAGAGTGGAGGCAGTAAGGGTGTGTAACAGCGGAGCAGTAGTAGTGCGTGACAGTTGCAGGCGAAGCCATACGGAGTCGCAAGCGGAGCGAGCGGCGGCGCTACAAAGGAAAGTGCATTGTGTGTTGTGTGCCTTTTTTAGAGCGTTGTATTTTGAGTGAAAACTTAATTTTCTTTCACTCAAAGTTGTCACTCCTCCATTAGACCATTGCTGTTGGCCCGCGCAAGTTGCGGGGCATGCTAATGCGGGTTCAAAACGTCAGCCCGTCTTGCGTTTTTTACCGCGGGCCGCAGGTCAACCCGCTCCACTTTGTCACCCCTATGCAGAAGGTAAAACTTTGATTTTCCAAAACATGTCATACACATTCCTTTCCTCCTTAGTGCGTCATTAAACAAAATATTGTAAGCTGATTTCCAGTTAATACCTATGAAGCTTCCAAATCTACTTGTCATCCCCTTCCGTGTTCACAATTTTATCAGCTAAGTCATTCATCAACATGTTTAATTAATATGATTCCCATTAGAAGGTGGTTCTCCTCTATTCCCAAAATCGCATAACATTGCCTCCTTACAGTCCAATATGTGACAAAGTCTTGAGTATTTTTCTTTTAGAGGCCAGTTCCCAATCCATCTATCTTCACACACTAGTATATGTTTTCCATCCCATACACATCACTCAAATATCTTCAAAATTATTACCCCATTCTTCAATCAGAACTATTTTTCTAATATCATCCACCATAAAGATTCCAATTTAGCATGCCTACAATTACCTAATTCAGTCCAACCTCATATTTAGAACCTAATAAAATTTGTGCTATGTTGGAATCTCTTAAGTCTCTATATCCACGGTCACTCTTAATATTATATTAACTTCTTTAGATTATTAAAATAAAACATTCATTTTTTTAATACATTAAATTTATTTATTTTTAAATAAAATAAAATAAAAGTTACACTAGAATAATGAGTGAGTGGAGTATGGTTTTTTTTCTTGCAAAAAAAAAAATAATTTTTTATTTATGCGGGCCAACGGACCAATCCGCTCTGCCCCGTGTGGGTTGCGAATTATGCAAGGCGGACCTAAGCGGATTAGCAAACTAAATTAGTGAACTTTTACCACATTTTTCAATAACGGACTGCGAGCTCCGCATTGTCATCCCTAATAATACCCAAACAATTTTATTCCCTCCTTTCCCCATTCCCACAGGATTTGTCTCTTACTTTTATTAATTTTATACAAGACACTTGCAAGTATTTTGAAAAGAGACATGTAAAACAAAGAAAAAAAAATAGAAACTTCCTTTTTCAAGTTCTCAAATTGTTTTTTTTATCTTTCTATGATTTTCTCCTACCAAGATACCAGGTTACTTTAAGGGGATACATACAATCATCTCTTACTCAATTTCTTTCTAAAATTTTAATTTTTTTTGGGATTACAACAGAAATTGAATTATTCATCACTACATAGTGTTACAAATCTAAAATTTGTTGTTTTTAGATGTCTGCTTATATTTCTCATGAATGTTTATGCTTGTTAAAGGTTAGATAGAGCATACAAAATTTGTTCCTTCAAATAATTTCCAATTAGAATTGTCAACAAATGCACCCATTGAAGGAAATACAATCTGTTTACAAGATTATAGTTTATTTTCTTGTTTCTGAGTTTCCTCTTTTTCAAACCAGTAACAAAATAGTTTATTAGATATTCAAAATATTTAAAGAATAAAATTATGTTAAGATAGATATTTCATTTTGTAATAAATAGTAAAATTTTAATTAACGTTTTAATATACTTCAAATCATTTTAATATTTATTTTGAGATGCATATAATCACTTGAGTGATATCAAAGTGATATTAATTAATATATTTTTAATAATTACTCATACAAGAATAAATAGATATAAAATTGTGCACTTTAGTTCAAAATCTAGAAAAACAAAGTTGATTGGGGAAAGATTTTAAAAAAAGTCTGTAAGAAAAATACAGTAGTCAAGTTAAATTATAGAAAAAAATATTACTATATTTTATTATGATAAAAAAGATTTTTCTAAAAAGACAACAAAATTTTATACATTGAATTAAGTTTTATAACATAAAAATACACAAATTTTAATAAATGATAAAAAAATTTGATCCGTGTAAAAGAAGATTTTGATATATTTTATGTCTCACTTTTAATAGATATATAAATACATTTTCAAATAATCAATTAAATTAATATATGAATCTTGTATCACTGAATAATAATAAATTTAATTTTGAACTTATTTTTTAAATTCACATGTAGAAGCAGAAAATATTAATTAAGAAACAATATATAATACATGAAATTAAATTAAAAATAATTAGTTATTAAATATCAAACTTATTTATTTTAATCTAAATCTTTCATTTTTTAGTAACTCTTATAATGTTTAATATTTTCTAAAAAAATTAACAATTTAGTTTTTTAAATATTTTAAATTCTTAGTATATAAATTCTATAAATTTTAATAAGAGTTTTTTAGATATCTTATAACTCATAATATTATTATACAGGTTTTAAAATTTATATATTTTTTCCCATCTCATAATTGCTTGTAGACAAACTGGATTTTACTATTTATTTGATTTGAATTGTTTAAAATTGAGTTTCATTCAAAACAATTAGAAGTTATTTATTGGTTACATGGAAAATTTAAATCCTCATCCCTAGCTATTAATTTACTATACAAACATTTTAGTAATTAAAATTTATAAAAAATATTAAAGAAAGTAACAACTTCATTTTAAATTATTAATTTATTTACAAATTTTAATGTAATTATTTAGCATACAAATGACTTTTACATAAAAATTAGTGTACATATATTTTTTACAAAATAATATTGAATATTTCTATAAATTTATATTTTTAAATCAATTTATTGAATTTTAGTTATTATTATTACGAAAGAGTGGACTTTAAGCCTAACCAACACACCCCTTACGCCGAGAGTGATAGTTAGAAACTCGTGCGTGGGACTATATATATTGGGTGGTCCGATAGCGGGTGGCACGATAGACCCAACACAAATACTCACTAGGATAGGCTCGAAATGACTCTGATACCATATTACGAAGTGAACTTTAAGCCTAACTCAACCCCATAAAACCGACTCATAGGGTTAAGGTTTGCACCCACTTATATACAGCTCTAATCTCTAATCGATGTGGGGTCTCCAACAATTATGATTTTCAACTCAAACTTTATTTTTCTTATTTTATATGTTTGTTCCAAAATAATACATTGATATTTATTTTACTTTATAATTTTAAAAATTAATTAATTTAATATTAATTGACTGCGACTGTGCTAGTTAAACTTGATTTTCATTGTGGACTGCTAATTTAATATGCTTTTATAAAAAGTAAATATGTCTATTTATTAATTACATTTTAGAATTTATTAAAATTTAACTATTTAGATCTAAATAATTATTCTATCTATCAATATAATTAATTACAATACAAAGACATTTGCATAAAAAAAAGGTATATGAATGCTAAAGTCTCTTTGGTGATTATTCAAACAATCAATTTTAATACAAACATGTTTAAGAATCAGTATATTTTTTCAGAAGGGATATATTTAAATTAAAAATTTAATGACAAATGTAAAGTTTTTGCTTTTAATTTTGAAGTAAATTATTTTTTTATTACATTTTAAATAAACTAATTTATATAATAGACATAAAATAGTATTTCCGAATTTCCGCTTTGTTATTACAGGGTTGGTGAAATAATAAGGAAAGAAATCAGGGAATAGTTCGCGAAATTTAAAAAGATAAGGGGCATTTAGGCAGAAATTAAAAAATTAATTCTATATATATGTATTTTCCTGAGATCCGCATCTTTGTCTTGGTCAACCCAAAAAATATTTGTTACACTCTGCTCTGCTTAGGGTTCCAACCCAACCCAACACTTATCTTTTTGTAATGCAAGGTGATCCATTGTTTTCCGATTCCTTCGATTTCCATTTTCAATCTTAATGATTCCTTTCTGTTTTTCATTCAAGAATGTTTCTTTCGTTTCTTTTCACAACTTTAAAAAAAAAAAACAAGATCTGAGATCTGAAACTCAAATTCAAGTTTTCGATCCACTGTTACACTTTGTTGTGTGAGATTCTCGCCAACCAATTGATTTTGAATCTTTTCTGTTCTACAAAGTAAACTTCTTTTTCCTTTTTTTTGTATGCCCATTTTCTGTCCATTAATTTAATTTAATCCCTTTGTGTTTTTATTTTAGATTTTAGATGTAATTGCTTATATTTCAAATTTCCGTAAGGTCAGATTGTATGTGTCTGATTATACATAATCTTTTTTTTATTGTTCATATTTGGTTTAGGGATGGATGTGGCGGGGTGGGAAGTTGTAACATAACTTGTTTAGGGTTCATCTTTTCTTTTGCATCATAGCAGTGTTATATTATAGTATTATCAGTAACTCAAACTGTTGTTTGTATTCACAAGTAATTTTTTTATTTTTGTATAATTTATGCTTATTCATGCTTGCACATGGTGATTTTAAGTGTTTTTTAACCTGCGTTCAGGGAAGATGAGGCCTATTTTCTGTGGAAACTTCGAATATGATGCCCGGCAGTCAGAGTTGGAGCGTCTTTTTAGACGATATGGGAAGGTTGACAGGGTGGATATGAAGTCTGGTAAGTTTTTTTTTTCTTTTTTAAGTCTCTTTTGTATATTTAAGGGTGGATGAGTTAATGGTTTCCATTTTTTCTTTATTTTTGTCGTTGGGATTGGGTGAGGATTATCTTGGAGCTAATATTTGAGGTTAAACATGAACTTTTAGGTGTCTATTACTTAAAAGGTTTATAAATGAATCATCAAGCTTATGAGATAAAATCTTGAAAGTTTAGAAGACGTGTTTTCTTAAATTTGAGCAGATTGTAATTTTAAACATTGAGTTTATTGTGTGATAGATATTTATTTTTCATGAGTTTTAGATCTGTTTGTGGCTTCGTGTGGTTGGGAACTGTGGACTGAATTAATAACTATGTTTTTCAATTCAGTTATTAAATATAAATTATGTATATACGCACTCCAGAGAAATTCAAACTCAGGAAGAGTAACTTGGTCTAGAATGAGAACTGTCCTTTTAACTGGTAGTAAATGTTTAGAGTAACAAATTGCTTGATTTATAATTTAAACGCTTAACTTGCCAAGTGGAGAAGTATCTCAATCATTTGTCAACCTGAACATTAAGTTCAAGACGGGAGTAAGAAGTAAACATCCACAAGTTGCACCTTTGCAATCAGACCTTTAAGACATTCAGCAGCATCGGAGCAGCACCTTTGACAACCTGTGGTTCAGACGCCACATGGTATCTTCCTGGTGATTCTGTTTCAGGAGTTGGACCTTGGCGTACAGCTTCTGGTTGAGCATTTGTGGGGGATCAAGATATTTTTAAGTAAAAAAATCATCTTTTTTGAAGCATCGGCCCCCATACTCAACGTTTTCTTTGACGCAGGATTATCTTGGCATATCCATTTCCTGCCTGTGATGCACATCTTCTTTTAATGAAGAATTGTTCAATTTGATCCGCAATGACACACCCGTTGCACGTATTCATCAGTCACATTTGCCTTTCAATTTTTGTGCCTTTGCCCAGCCTCTTTTGGACATGTTTCGAGGTTGAAATATTGCCAACCTCACAGCAGAGGCAGCAGAATGGATGGAGAAGGCACTCATTTTCCATTGACCCTCATGAGACATACACTTTTGGATTCTTGTTCTTGACATCAATTTGTTTACTTATCAAGGTCTGTTGCTAATTCTATTGGTCAAATTAGTTTATAGAAATAAGGAGGTTTGCCAAAATTTTAATTTCCGAGCAGTGTTGATTGTGCTTGGCAGAAAGGTCCGTTATCACATCAGACGTCAAGTGTTTGTTGATTGGTGTAATGGACAGAAATGTCTCATTTCAGTTTTTTTACAAATTTAATTTAATACCTAAATGAGAACTTTACATGGTCTATAGGATTTGCTTTTATCTATATGGAAGATGAAAGAGATGCTGAAGCTGCTATTCGTGCTCTTGATCGAGTAGAATTTGGTCGGAAGGGACGCAGACTCCGTGTGGAATGGACAAAGGTAACACATCATTAGTCTCTTTGGGTTAGAGTGTTGTTTTGATCCATTATGTTTTCATGACCGTTGCACGTAATATGTTGCAGCATGAACGTGGTGTGAGAAGGCCTTCTAGTTCAAGAAGATCTTCAGCTAATGGGAGGCCATCAAAGACCTTGTTCGTAATAAATTTTGATACATACCATACCAGAACAAGGGACTTGGAGAGGCACTTTGAACCTTATGGCAAGATAGTCAGTGTTAGGATCAGAAGGAATTTTGCTTTTGTTCAGTATGAGTCAGAGGATGATGCTAGCAGAGCACTGGAAGCTACAAATATGAGGTAATTTAATGTATTTGGATATTTATTTTGGCAAAACATTTTGGTTGCAAGATTCTTCTTTCAAATCTGTCATTAGCCTCTAGTCAATGCATGACTACTGTTAAGAGATTTGACATTTTTGCTAATCTGTATACCTGTATCCTTTAGAAAGTTAGTTTAGAGAAAGTTAGTTTAACGAATAAATGATGCTTATCTTCTTAGGTTTAACTTTCTAGTTAGTTTTACCTCCCCAGTATATTTTACAATTGACTTGTTACCAATGTTATGATAACAAAGTTTTTTTTAAACAGCAAGTTACTGGATCGAGTTATTTCAGTTGAATTTGCTGTTAAAGATGATGATGATAGGAGAAATGGATATAGCCCTGAGAGAGGCCGTGATCGTCAACGTGATAGAAGCCGTGATGGAAGACGATCCCCTAGTCCTTATAGGAGAGAAAGAGGTAGTCCTGATTATGGCCGTGGGCCAAGTCCATATCAGAGAGAGAGGGGCAGCCCTGACTATGGCCGTGACCGAAGCCGGAGCAGAAGCCCTCCTAGGAGAGAGCGAGCTAGCCCTGCATATGGGCGCAGAAGCCCTAGTCCATATAGAAGAGAAAGGGAGGGTTCTGATCCTGTTCGGGACTCCAGCCGCAGTCCTTATCACAAAGAACGTGGGAGAACTGACCATGGCATTTCTCCTTCTCACAGTCTCGAAGAAAGAGGGAGGAAAAGCCCTCAAAATGGTCGTGGTTCTAGCCATAGTCCTCGTGATACTGGGAAGACTAGCCCTGAAAATGGACATGGCTCTGGGAGTCCTGAAGAAAAAGGGAATCCCAGCCCTTACAATGGTTATGGAAGGAGCCCAAATACTGTGCCTGATCCTAGGGACAGTCCCAATTACGGTGGCCCTGAAAGTCCCATGCATGAAAGATATCGCAGGTTTGCAAACATTTATTTATTTGAGAGTTTGTTATTACTGTTTATTTATTCCAGCCTTCTCTAGTTTGATATCTTCATCATTTTAAATGTGTTCGTTTCTGATAATACAGCCAGTCTCCCCCTGCAGACGAATGATTTCAGTCTTGGATGGAAAAGCTGATGGAAGGGCAAACTGATTGTAGTTCCGTTTCATGGCTGGACTAAATTTAATTTCAGCAAATTATTTTAGTGCAGTAGTTATAAGCTCTGAAACTTGTGTTGTTGTGACAACTTCCTAGTTCTTTATTTATTGTTAGTTTAATATTTCTATATCAGCTTAGTATTGTAGAATCTTTGTTTACAGTTAAATGGTACTATATCTTTGATCAACAATATTGGCGAGTAGCGTCGCTAAAGTCTTCTTCTGCCCTTCAAGCATTCCCAAATAATTGACGGCCATTTCTTTGTATGACAGTTGCTGGTGAAATGTTCCAAGGGCATTGTATGTTGAATCAGCTGACTGAGGTTGATCGAACTTCGTTATCACCCTAAAATCTACTAAGTGGATGCGACTAGAAACAAGTAGAACTGGTATTTTGTTTTGGGGGAGGGGGTGCCTACTTCATGTTTAAGTTAGGCTCAATTTTTTTAATATATTTTAATAACTCGACTAGGACCATGACTCTTTTTAGAAAATTATTTAACCGAGTCAATATATTTTAGTGTAATTAGTTCTTACCCTTTAATTGATCATTGTTTTTTTATTAAATTTTATTATAATGTTTAGGGTATATTGCTGATTTTCTTAATATGTTGAAACATATATGCCATATAAAAACTTTGGTTTATTATGTGGTTGGCCTATATTTCTCACAGAAGAATATTTGTTATTTTTTTTTTCTTTAGATGGATTTGGATACCTTAATTAATATCTTATTCTCGGCACAGGATACCCCCAGCATCCTAAAAATATTGCAATTTAAAAAGGTCAGATTTTGTCTTGCAATTTCAAGTCCATATTGAGTAGCTAAGTTTAGTCTTTATATTTCGAAAATGAATCAAGTGTTTTACTTGTGTTGATCAACAAATACAGTGCTTCTACCCAATTACAGCATCAATAATGTTGCCCTCTTACATCCCAACACTATAAGATAAGAATTGCAAGTATATCATAGAATCATAGAGGTAGTTCTTTCTTTTGGGTGTCACACACTGTTTATTTTCGAAGAGAAGTCTATTGTTTTTAAAATTGGACTTGTCAATTTATTGGTGTGAAGATTATGTGAATTGATACAAATATTAACAATTATTAATTTGAGAAGTACAAAGGATGGTGGTTTGAAAACAAGGACATAAATAAGCAATCGTTCTGTTTTGAAAAGAAATTACGAGTTTGTGTTTTCATTCAAAGACAACAGAAGTAAATTATTTTAAAAATTCAAATGTCAAAAGTCAAGTTGTTAGACTTCATAATCACCTAGAATAGCGTGTTTATAGTTTATTTAAAAAAAAATTAAGATAATCGAAGTTTTTGGTATATATACATATTGTATCGTTTTCAGTTGGGAACCTTCTATAAAAGATAAAAGATAACATTTTCTATTTTTCACTTATTAGCTAATCATATATCATTGATGGATTACTTGTTGATCACTAATTTTATAAATATATTTAATATTTAATTTTTATTCAGCTAAACCAATTATAGATTTTTTAGCTATCATTAAATCACATATTATCACTGGACTTTTAATAATTTTTTTTTTACTTTTATTACATTATATATGAATTTATTAAGGAAATAATAATAATTAAATTATATGCAATTATTGTATGCAATATTATACAATATTGTACGTAATTAATTTAATAATGATAAAGTGAATGATTAGTGGATCCTATCTAATTGTAATTTGGAGATAGAAAGTCTCCTATATATTGAAGTGATGTAAATACACACAAGGAGAATAAAAAATATCGACAATCTCTCCATTTTTATCCCTAAATAAACCCTAAATAAAAGATCATGTCTGACAAAGAAGAAAGAAGGTACTAGTAATCGAGTCTGATAGAAACTTCGTATAAGAATTCACTGTCGAACAAATTCAACAATTGACAAAGACTATTTACTCGTTCAACAATAATGGTAAAAGAGTGAGACGTTTGTTAGCACTTTTGTTTGTCCATAACTCGTTTATTAGTAATGCTTTTACTAAATCATGTATTTTGGATAGCGGAGCTCTCCTATTTCAGTCCCATTTACCATTAGAATTTTGGGGAAATGCATTTTAACCGTCACATATATCATTGTTGTTTCATCTAAGCAAAAATTTAATCTGTGCGCTCGACAGTGTATCTTCATTGGTTATCCTCTTCATAAAAAAAACATACAAATTATTTTTTATAGTTGCAACACTTTTTTTACAAGTCGGGATGTCTTAGTCCCATACGCAATCTTTACCTCCATTACAAGTATTTTGCCTATTATTAACATTGACTTACCCATTCCTGTTCAACATTCACTCGGCCAATCTTCTTCTCCTACTCGTCACAATGCACCTGAACCTCCAGCACACCAACCTTCTTATCCCATGCCAGGAAGTCTGACACCCATTACTGAACCTTCTTCAACCGATCTTCCTGTTCGATGATCTAGTCGCATATCAACCCCACCTTCCTGGCTTCAAGACTACGTAACGGGATCGGCCGAATGGAAACATGTATCCTATGCATAATTTTCTTTCTAATTCACGATTTTACTCACAGTGCATATCTTGCTTACATCACAGCCAACAAAGAACCTCACACTTATGTTTAAGCTATTCTTGATCCAAATTGAAAAAAAACAATGGAAGAGTTTTCTGCCTTGCAGCTAAATAAAAACGTGGACCTTGACACCGTTACCCGTTGGGCAGAAACCTATCGGATGTAAATGGATATATAAAATAAAGTACAACTTAAATGACAAAGTCTACAGATATAAGGCGCACCTTGTCGCAACAGGGTACACTCAGATTGAAGGTGTAGACTATTTTGAACTTTTTGACCAACAACAAAATTAACTTTGAGGTGTCTCCTCACCATTGCAGCAGTCAGAAATTGGTTTACTCATCAGCTAGATGTGCAAAATGCCTTCTTACATGGCACATTGCATGAAATTATTTGCATGGACTTGTCACACGGCATCATCTACAGGGGAGAACATTGTATGTTGACTCAACAAATCCCTTTATGGTCTCAAACCGGCATCCCGAACATGGTTTTCAACATTATTAAATTTGTAGGATTTCAACCGTTCAAGACATACTACTCTCTATTCACAAGATATAATAACTCATCATTTACTGTCCTTTTGATTTATGTGGACGATATTCTTTTGTCAGGAACTGATTTGACAGAAATTCAGCATATTAAAGACTTTCTATTACAACAATTTTCGCATTAAAAATCTTGGAGACTTAAAATATTTTCTAGGGATTGAATTTTCCCGTTCCAAAGCTGTATTTACATGTCACAAAGAAGAAAATATGCGCTTGATATTTTGCAGGATACATAACTCATGTGTTTCTCCAGACAAATTTCCAATGAAGTTTACTACCCTTTTGATTTATGTGGACGATATTCTTTTGACAGAAATTCAGTTGTTAAAGACTGTCTATTACAACAATTTCACATTAAAGATCTTGGAGACTTAAAATATTTTTTAGGGATTGAATTTTCCATTTCCAAAGCTGGTATTTACATGTCACAAAGAAAATATGCGTTTGATATTTTGCAGGATATATGACTTATATGTGTTTTCCAGACAAATTTCCAATGAAGCAATACCTAAAACTCACACCATACATACTACTCTCTATTCACAAGACAGAATAACTTATCATTTACTACCCTTTTGATTTACGTGAACGATATTCTTTTGACGGAAAATGGTTTGACAGAAATTCAGCATGTTAAAGACCGTCTATTACAACAATTTCGCATTAAAGATCTTGGAGACTTAAAATATTTTCTCGGATTGAATTTTCTCGTTTCAAAGCTAGTATTTACACATCACACAGAAAATATACGCTTGATATTCGCAGGATACATGACTCATATGTGCTTCACCAGACAAATTTCCAATGGAGCAATACCTAAAACTCACAACAGACTATATAGTTACCAAATTAGCAACTAAGGTTTTTGTTACCAAATTTAGAATCTAAATAGTTGGTAGTTAAAACTTTGGTACCTAATTAGATACCAATTTAGAAATTATTTCACAATAATAGAAACTAATTTAATTTTTTTTAAAAAAATTAGTTTTTAAAATAGTATCTAATTCAGTTACTATTGCAACTAATTATTTTGGTATCTAAATATTAGTTTTTATTTGATGATTTTATTGTAGTAATGTGTGTAATTAGAGTATTCATAATCTATGAAGTAATTTGTGATGTAGCAATGAGGTGAGACTCATCTATTAAGAGGTATGCTGCGATCATAAACTTTCTTTTTAAATTTCAAAGACAAATATTGAAATAAGGGAATTGACTGTATTTTTAGGATGATTGAGTGCAAATTTGATTATGATATGTTTATTATTGATTACGTTTCTTTGAGATATTTTCGGACAATGATATTAGTGCCTATATCAATAGAGTCTAAAAAAACATTTGTTGTCTTTTCTTGAAAATTAACTTCGACAAACCATTACAAGCCTCACATATTCATCATTTCTAACAGTTAATCAAGTCAAACAAACAAATACTAATAATCATGACTGACAAAGATTGAAATTAGTTATGACAATCAAGGACTAAAACGAGGGAGGTTTGACTCAGCTAGACATAAATCCATATTTGATTCAAAATGGGAAAGAAAAAAATCTTTCTGTTATGTCCCTACTGTGGTACTGAAATTTTGGTCCTTGAGGCATTTCATTTCATCCTTAGAAACCTTTATTTAATGAAAATCTTGTCACTTTCAAGGATTGATAACATGATCCAAAATGTCAGGAGTAAATGCATGGACTTTTTATTCTGTAGTATACCTTATCTTGAATAGTCTGTTTCAAATTTAATTGTCAATATAGCTTAGGGTCATGTGTCCTATGTCTACAACGTACACATTAATTTCTCTTGCACGAACACGTTTAAAGTAGTATTGCATTCACACTTTTGTAAGTCTTTCCTCATGCCTATTCTTGTAGTTATGATAAAACATTCTCACATAAACAAAAGTTAAACAAATAATGTTTTCCAAGCCCAAGAAGATAGTTATAAAATCACTTAACACTCTTCTCTTTCAACTGATTTTTGTAATCTAGGTAGTATTCAGTGAGAGTGTTTGATTTATGTTGATCTCCAAGGATTTGGGTAGCATTCGGTGGTTCTAATTGGCTGGTATTGTACAATATATTTGTGTTAACTAACAAATTATACTGAGGGTTTTTTGACTCCAACAATGTGTATCGGTGATAGAATGAAGTGTGGATAAAGTGTAGTTATCTCCCCGGATACATTGCACAAAAATATGTTTGGCTATTAATGTTGCTTTTACCACCACCTGATCGGTGGAGGAGAATTCAAAACCAACAACACATTGATGCCATCGACCACTCACAGTGTAATCACACCAACCAAAAGGACAACACATGAGAATTTATGGAGCCTTTCTGGCCAATTTGTTCTCGGTTACCACAATACAAAGTTATCACAAAAATAGCAATGAAGACCTGCACTCATTAAAATACAAATTTAAGGTCAACTTTTTTTTTTTAAAAAGAAAAGTCGGATTATGGACAATCTTTACGATTTAATATAAGATTTAAACCACAAATTTATGGAGTAAAAGTGTGACGAATTCAATGTATCAGTGTTTTTGAATATGAGATCTAAGTAATGAAATGACATATAAAAGCTGTCATAGAAAAGTAAGCAGTAGTAACAACGACAGGTTGGTCCCATTCTTGGATATGACAGCCGCCAGAAGAGTGAGGGTGTGGTATCATAGGACACGTGTCGGCTTATGGTTGCACCGTCTCTTGTGTCTCCTAACAACCAGTATCCACCTGCATAATGCACCAGATTCTCTTTTTTGGAGTTACTTTAACTCACTCACAAGAATTACTTCTTAGATTCATAGACATAACAGGAAATGGTTCTTTCACACCGTAACTTCTCAGGAAGAGCAAGGAGAAATAGTGATATTCAAAGTACAAAACATTTTCTCATCAAAAAGAATATTTACATTTACTTTTAAATAATTAACATATCAAGTGTTTTCTTAATTTAACTTATTTAAAATGTAAAATTTTATTTTACTTTATTAGGTTTTGAGAAATTTGAAAAAAATACGTCTTTTACCATACTTTTTAACACAACCGAACATAAGCTAGAAGAACTAACGATAACTTGTATTAATAGTTTTATTATAGCAATATAACATTTCAAGATTGCATTATTTATTTAAATTTTATGTACTACCGGATGGTTGAATGGTCGAAGAGACCGAATGAACCTAAGAATAGACAATAAATCTGTGATTAACTGTAATTAAACCAGTTTAATTATAAACTATGATTAAGATCCAATTGGACTCTCATCAAGTAGGCCCATGACAGGTGATGTCCATCCCAAAGTTATAAATACAAGAAGAAAAATCTTTCACTCTTAACTCACCTACATATTGTACTCGAACTAATTTGAGCGTCAGAGCACCTTCACAATACCCACACCCTGCTCATCTCAGAGAAAGGAAGTACAAATCGAAGATCACTAAGCCTAGAAGCCGTAAGGACGAGAAGACGAAGACAAAAGAAATAACTTTAAGAGGAACCCAACTTTGTAAGAACATTTTTTTTTCTTTTTCTTCTTTGTGGGGTGAGGTATATGCGAAGGCGCTCCGATGCTCAAGTTAGTCCGAGGCAGGTGAGTTAAGAGTGAAAGATTACCTTTGACGCTGGGTATCCTCTGGTATTTATAACTTTGAGATGAGCCTCAACTGTCATAGGTTTGCTCTTGGATTCCAATTGTACCTTAATCATAATTTATAATTAAACTGATTTAATTACAGTTAATGATAGATTTATTGTCTGTTCTTAGGTTCATTTGGCCTTGTCGACCATTCAGTCTTTCGGTCATCCGGAAGTACAATTTATATTACTATAATATGTCGTGAGAATAAAAAGTATACAATATCATTAATTTTTATATAATTATAAAATACTTAATTGGTTAATTTGGTTATTCATCATCTTCACTTTTTTTAATGGAATAATTTATGTAAGATTTTAAAATCCAATGCATTTTAACCTTTCAATTTTAGACTATTTATATTTCATTATTTCTCGTAATGTTTTCTAAAAAATGTTAGATAAAAATTTAATGTTTTAAAAAGTATAAAAATATATTTGATATTTCTTTCACTTAATTAAAAAAATGTTAGAATTTTCATTTTTCATCAATGAACCAATTACATTAACCCTATGTTTAGTGGAGATGAAAGAAATAAGAAATAAGAGGAAAAAAAGGAGGAAAAGAAAAATATAATGTAAAAAAGTGGTTCGGTTGTAGAAAAAGTAGAAGAAAAAAGAGAAAAAAAATATTTAGTTAAGAATAAAATAAAATAAAATTATTGTCTACTTGTGTATCTTCTAATTGGAAACAATAAATTTGTAAAGGCACTTCATAAAACCCTAAACTTCTTAAAAATTTCGTTATTTTTTTTTTTTATGTTAGATACATATATCTCTTTTGGCTTATGCCATATACTCTTGGATTAGAATAAGTTGTTTTTTCTAAGTGCTTAAAATAAGTTGCAATGTACAGTTTTAATTCTTTTTATTTTTCTTATAAAGTTTGGGTCACCCTTAAATAATCTATATTTTTTTTAATAAAAAATTAGAAACAATAAATAAAAACATTTATATTTTTAACGAACATATATATATGATCTAATTAACGTTTTACATGACACAATTTAGCCTAATAACAATTATGAAGAGTACAAGGAAAAAAATGTTGCCACTAGATTGCCAATGATGATTTTCCATCATCGAAGAATGAATCTCTATGAAAACTTCCAATCATTCTTCACAATATATAATAATAAAGGTAGAGGGTTAAATAACATCAGGTCTGAACATAATAAAGTGATGATATTTACAATATTTGTTTATAGGAAAACTTTTAGCAAATATTTTCACCTAAGTAGGTTAAAACTGTAGACTTTTGTGACGGGTACTTTATTATAAAGAAGATTTATATTAATATTTAACATATAATTCTGTTAATACTTTAATATATAAAGCGTTACATTTTTTACTTGAGTTGGTTTTAATGACTGTTAATTTGAATTGGTTTGAATGACTATTAAATGGGATATACTTTGTAGTTTGATAATATATCTACAGTTATGCATATAATTATCGAACATTAGTTATATTACTTATCTTTTAAATAGTGTATCATGCATTAAAGTATGGGAAGTAGAATATTATTTATTTTTTGAATAATGTGAAAATTAGTTATGGTGTGAAATCTAAGGTGTTGACTGCAGTTTTAACAAGTGATGTGTTGTTATGTGAACTAGAATCGCAATAAAGTTAGTTTCTTTAGCCTATTCAAAATTGTGACAGAAAGTTGATATAACTATAAACTTTAAAACAGACGTGTTGTATATATGAATCCATAAAGACCAAAATGACGGTGATATCATAATAGTCAGAAGTCAATAACACGTGAAAAACTCTCATACTAATGTAATTATCGCTTTAACTGATATGTGCGGAAAATATAAAAAAATAAAAATGACATGATTATCTGATAAAGAATCATTATTGACTTTTAAATATGGTTTTTACATGTGTAGAGAATATTTAGCATAAATAATTAGAGTGATAAAATATGATCTCTTAAAAATTATTTTGATTATAGTGGAGAAATTAAGAAAAAAGAGAGATTATTTTGTTGTCTTTCGGCGTTTGACGTTGGGATTTGGGTGGGCTCCAAATTGGCATAAGATGTGGTAGTGATGAACCCTGTCAGCTTTGGCCCACGACGAATCTTGGCGGTCCATTGTCTTCGGCTTTCCCTATTCTTTTTTTTCAATCGTGATCAAATATTATTATTATTATTATTATTATTGTTATTATTATTATTATACATGTTTATTAGAAGTATTCTAAACCATAAGAGTAAAAGAATAACAATCTAAAAAGAGAAAAATAAATCAAAACCATTTTTATTTTATTTTATTTTATAGATTTACTTGTCTTCTCAATACAGTTTGATTCGGATTTTGATCTGAAAATCAAGCAATCGTACATAAATATAACATTATATATTTAATGTTAATTAAGAAATAATAAATATACATAATATGTTTAGTTAAAATTATTTATAGTTTGATTGTATTTTATTTATAATATTTATATTTATTAAAATATCATAACACATTTATATTAATTTTAACAATAAAAATATATATTTATTTATAAATATAAGAAAATTTTAAAGTTATAATGAATTATAATAATAATAGTACAAAAATTCAAAAAAAAAAAATTCTATTTCAGAATTCTTTTATATTAACCGTTTAACCTTTTTTATAAGAAAATATTTTACAAATTTGCTCAAGCTGTAAAAAAAAGAAACTTAAATTTTTTATTTTTGCTTTTGATAATCTACACTACAATAAAAACATTAAATAATAACTAAATTTAAAGACAAAAAATAATTAGTTACTATATTGACGAAATTAAATACTAATTTAAAGATTAAAAAATTATTGATATCTAATGTGGTTTCTATTATTAATAAAAATATTATCAAATGGTTTATAAATTGATATCTAATGATTAATTATTTTGGTTTCTAAAATTAGTTTCTATTTAATGATTTTCTTGTGGTGCTAGTTTAATATTATTGCCTATTGCTTTTAAGTGAAAATTCTAAAATTTAAAAATATGATTAAGGGAACTTAGTTATGTGTTTAAGTGAATTTTGATATATGTTTGGATTGTTTAGAAAGTTTAAAATATAGTGTGATTGAATGATGTATTGATGTGTTAAATGAAGTATGCAATGATGTGAAAGTGTGATCAAAACATAATATTTTCAAGAAAGAAAATGTCGTGTTTAGATTGTTATTAGGTCCCGTTAATGAGACAATCATGTCTCTATCGATATAATGGAATCACATATATGAAGTTATTCAGTTGGTGAGAGTCGAAGAAGATTCACATGACTTTGTCTGCGGATTGAAGTATAATTTGGTCTTTCAGGTCATATGAATTTATCCTATCATATGAGATGTTTATCGCATGAATGTGTAGATTCACAACGAGTAGTATGACAGGAGCAAGTCTCAGGATGCTAATTTTAGTACCCGAGTATTCCGAAAGTAGAGTCAAATGTCTTTGTGTTGTGAGTTAGTATAAGTTTGACATACGAAAGATGAATTATGAATTATAATAGACACTTGATGGTTTGTAAAAAATGTATGAGAATTGATGTTGTATGTTGATATTTAAAGTTATATTTATATTTGAAGTTTTAGGGAAAAAAAAATAGTTAGCTTATCAGGTTTTTTTGCATTGTGTTTTATATTCTTTGATATGTAATAATTGTGTATTGATGTTATATGTATTAGAACTTCTTAGTAAAAAGCTTGAGGATAGAAATGTTCAAAATAAAATCTTGTTTTAATCTATCTAAATATTTAAAATCTTCATGAAGAGTAATATATTTTGAAATCCTGTATGAAATAGTAATATATTACAGATTATGGTTATTAAATGTGGGTAAAATATAGGGATGTTACCTAA
Source organism: Phaseolus vulgaris (assembly GCF_000499845.2). Taxonomy (NCBI): domain Eukaryota; kingdom Viridiplantae; phylum Streptophyta; class Magnoliopsida; order Fabales; family Fabaceae; genus Phaseolus; species Phaseolus vulgaris. Next base: position 6,079,140 of record NC_023753.2, read on the forward strand.
AGCTAAAACTTTGATAGCTAATATTATATATCAATTTAGAATTTACTTTATAAATATTTATCAATAATATAAATTATTTTAGATACCAATAATTTTTTAGTTTATAAAATAGTATATAATTTAATTAATATAATAATTAATTATTTTAAAATTTTAAATTAGTTTTTATTTAAATATTTTGAGTTTGATAAAAAAATAGAAATATAATTTCAAAAGTGAATATTTTGATATTATGTGTTAGTTTTTGAAAAAGTTTAGAAATTTAAGTGGGTAATTTTAGAATATTTTTTTGTGGCATTTCCTGGGAAACTCTGCCGCTGCATCTAATCCAGCTTCCAATAAAAAAATGAAAAAAATAACTATATAATATGATGAAATATTATATGTCAGTGTGTCAAACCATTAATCACAGTGTAACAGAATAATTATTCTATTTTATCTTATTGACTATCCAATCGACAATGAGGAGCTCAAATCATGATTACTTATGAAAAATAACCACATTTCGTTTTTATAAAATGATAAAGGTTAACAGAAACAAAGTCGGAAAGTTCTAACTATTTCTTTGCTTTTAAGTTTGAAATAATGAGTGAAAAGTTAATTATTAAGGTGAAAAAGATACTAGTTACATTCATGCATGTCCGATTTTTTATTTTTTTTATAAGAATATATCTGATTAATTTCACTTCTTCAAAATCTGTGATATCAGAATACTACTTGCGGTCACAAATGTTTCTCATCAGACTACGTTGGAAAGAGCTTTCACGATACATGTCATAAAAATCATACTAAGAATATATTCAGTTCGACTGTGGTGTATTTTATATAATAAGAATGGTATAATAATTTTTAATTAGAAAATTGATATTACAAATTTAATAATTTTATATTTTGTTTATAATAGTTGTTCTTGTATGTATTAAAAATACTCTAACGTTGAAATATAATTTATAAATATTATGATTGATTATTACTTTTATCTCTTATATATTTCCATAATATATTTTTATTGAGCCGGTTTTATGGAGTTGAGTTAGGCTTAAAGTCCACTTCGTAATATGGTATCAGAGTCATTTCGAGCCTATCCTAGCGAATATTTATTGAGCCTATCGTGCCACCCGCTATCGGGCCGCTATCGGACCATCCATAATATATAGTCCCACGCACGAGTTGGCAGTCTCGGCGTGAGGGGTGTGTTGGAGATCCCACATCGATTAGAGATTAGAGTCTTTCATTGTATATAAGTGGGTGCAAACCTCAACCCTATGAGCCGGTTTTATGGGGTTGAGTTAGGCTTAAAGTCCACTTCCTAATAGTTTAGACTTCTTTTTTTTATATGAGCTTGTAGGTTGGATTCAGAAGTTCTAATTATATTATATGTCACCATAAGTTTAAACTAATCATTAAAAATGTGTTACCATATATAGTAGTTTATTATTTGTTGTCAATATAAAAATTACTTATCAATTCATATAGGTGTCCTTAATTTTTATCATCATTTTAAGTATTACTCGAAGAAAAAACAGGATTACCTACACTTTTTATAAAAATTATCTGCGATGTATTGACATAATTGGGTGTAACATACTTTTTTTTTAATAATATATATATATATATATATATATATATATATTTTTTTTTTTTCTTATAATATCGGGATCCTACGAAGCGTTTTTTCCTATCTAAGTTTTCAGGTTTTCTCGGTCACCTGGGACATCGATTTTCGATTCGTCCTTCAGTGCTCTTCGCTTGTTCCAATCCTCTGAGCAGAATGGTGGGAGTATCTGTGAAGACACTCTGACGTTCAAGTCAAAAGGTGTACTATATGCGAGTGAGTAAAGAGTGAGAAACTATATGCGAGTGAGTAAAGAGTGAGAAATTACCTTTACTGCTGGGATTTCCTCTAATATTTATACTGTTTTGGATGGACTCCATATGTTTATTGACTTGTATGTGGATCTAAAGGAAGGTTCAACTATGCCTTAATCATGATTCATTACTAAATATGGTTTTATTACAGTTAATTACGAATTTATAAGATACTATCGGATTAGGAGATTTATTTGGTCATCTGACCTTTTGAACATCAGGTAGTTAAAATATATATATATATATATATATATATATATAATTCTATGAAATTGAAAGAATAAAATGCATTGATAATAGATAGTATTAAGAATAAAATTTGTAAGGAAATCCAAGTGAAAAGCATTGTTGACAAGACAATCAAAGTGACATTCTCCCAAAATAATGATTTGTTGCGCAATGAGAAAATAAAATAAATGGAGATTGTTGGGGTGATGATATATGTAGGTTGATGATAATAGTTGAAAGTGATTTTCACTATTTCAAGTCTCCAATGATTTATATTCATCAAATGCCACCATGGTAGGCAGCCACTTCCTCGCATCTTTGGGATGAAACACCACCTTTGGACCCTGTCACTTCTACCATACTTTGCGGAAGGAACTAGATATGCATATAATCACTTTGCAACCATATATACTTTTATGGTCCTACAAAAATATTAAACTTTTTTTTTTTTTTAGTTTTCAGACTTTTTTTTATTATTATTATCTGTCTATCAGTATTAGATCACTCTCATATCACTCAGTATTGATGACTAACTAATTGATTGAAGATATATTTAAAATAATTGTAATAAATAATAGTTATGATTGTTGTAAGATCTTTGAAAATCTAAGATATATCTTATCAAATTTGAATAATGTTACAAAAATTTTCTAAAATAAGCTAACATTAATATAGATAGATTCAGTTTATTAAAACGAAAAATTTATAACTAAACATTATAAATAAATCTTTTATCAAAATTTGAGATAATAATTTCTTAATATACTCCGTATATCGATTACTCAAAGTACCTTTCCAAATACTATCTCTATACAATTACACAAATATCTTATAATTTTGAATAACATTTTAAAGCTTCTAGATTGTGATTTTGCCTAGTGAAACCTAGAATTTTGCAGAGTCACCTACGTGATCTTTGGGAGTTTGTAGATTGTGAGGGTGGGGGTCTATGCCACGTACGTGTTGGCAACTTAGCTTCCCACAAAAAAGTGTAACTGTAAAATTTGTTGATGACTTTGCGTGATTGTCGCTGTTTCTATCACCGAAAGAAAAATGCAATTCTAAAATATCCATTGCACTAGATTTGGGATAAGCCCTAGCACGTCATTTTGTAGTTTACTGTAACTTTTCCCTTTTACTGTTTGCCTTTGTTTACGTCCATAATATGGATGCAGTGGGAGGAAATAAAGAAAAGAACCACCACATATTTCCATGCAAAAATACAGAAAGTACAGAATTTTTTTTCTGTAATAGAAAAAAATTACCCAAATTCACAATGTAAAATAGTATTATTGGTCGAAATTTGGTCTTAAATTTTTATTTTTTTTATTAATTTTTAAATTCTTTTTTTGGAAAACTTCACCGGAATTCAACTCTAGGGAGACTGAATTCCTAGTGAGTTTCTGGCGTTCAACTCTATTATTGACACTTTGGGAATTGGGTTTTCCAAAAATCAACTTTCGAGTGAGTTTTCAGCATCCAACAATACTATCCACAGCTAAAAATTTGATTTCTTAGAGGTCGAATTGATAAAGTCAGAATTATTTTGATCAAATCATTTATTTACATTGTTTTTTAATTGAGCTTTATCAATTTTATTTGTTGAGCTTTTATTTTTTATATTTATAATTACTAAATATATTTTAAATGTTTAGGGTTTATTAGTTGGATCTTGATACCGTGTTAAAACTCTTTTATTGTTCCTTTATCTTTTTATAATTTTATTTATCTTTAATATGATAACGGCCTTTCGGTCTTTCAGCCTCTCGACCTTTCAGTAGTACAATAATATCATGAAATTTATTCTTGGTTTTGTAAAAATATGTATTAAGAAGTAGATTTTAAATTTCATTCAACCTTAAGAATGAGGTTTGTATTATATATGAATGATGAAAATTGTATGAAATTAATGTCATACATTTGGGATAATGTATGAGTTATTGTTTGATAGTACATTAAGTATGAAAAACCTATGTTTAACATAGATCCTCAAGCTTCACTGATGATCTAAGTCATTTAAACTAAGATATCAGGTGATGAGCGGCTGATGAGGGAGTTCATACACATCGGTCTCGCGGTAGACACTCAGTATTGGATGTTAGAACTTACCCTGATCCTTGATGTATGGATTAGATGTTAGTCTCTGGTAGGGGCATACTTAATGAGTATTCTGGAAGATGATATTCATGTGTAGTAGTGTGATTGAAATGAAATCAAAGTACTATGAATTGAAATGAAATACAATGCTTATGATTGAAAACAGATCCATGTGTGGTCTATATGAATGATGCAATTGGTTTTTTTGGATGAATTAAGTATGTTATGAAATTTATTTTCATTATCTTACCATTGCATTTCTTGTTGTGTTGTGAATTGTGATGACTGTATTACATACATGAGCAAATGATCATACAGGTGTCGAAGGGTCTAGAGGGTTTTAGGATGTTATTTTGAACTTTATATTGTAAATATTTATATTTATATAAGTCATAATATTCTAATAGAAATATTTTGAAAAACTCAAAGTTTGTACAAAAATTGGTAGAACTTATATTATAATAGTTAGATGTATTCCTAGGGTGTTACAATCCTCATCACTATATTTATAAAAGATTCATAAAACGCTACATCATCCATTAAAGGTCACAACACTCATGTATGATAACATAATATATACACATATCTATACATACATATATCAATGGTAAAATACATATAAACTTTCAATCATATAAGAAGTTATCAACAAAATGTTGTTGCGAAATTCATGATGAAAGTTATCAACAAAATATTGTTGGGAAATTCATGTCAAAAGGAACTTATCACACTCTAATTTTTGCTTGAGAAAAAATCATGACAAGAAAGGAGTTGCATTGTTTACACCAACTTCATTCACTTAACATTTAAAAATTATTATTTTATTATAATAATTAGTAGTTAAAACCTTGGTAGCTAATTAGATACCAGTTTAGAAACAATTTATCAATAATAGTAATAGAAATTAATTTAGAAACCAATAATTTTTTTAGTTTCTAAAATATTATCTAATTTAGTCAATATAACAACTAATTATTTTTAGTCTCTAAAATTGATTTCTATTCAATGATTTTCTTGTAGTATTCATTTCAACAAAAATATTTTAGGAGATCCTTGTTCAAATTTTTGTTTGAGGGATTTTTTTTTTACTTAAAGTAAAAAAAAATAAAAAAAATCATAAGAGAGATTCTCTTAGTTCAACTTTTCGTTTTACGTGAATTTCTCATTTAAATTGAAAATTGGATAAAAACCTAAATATGCAAGAAACACAAAACTTGCCCAACATTGAAAAAAAATTCTAACAATTTCAATTGTTTTTTTTTGTCGGCACCAATTTCAATTGTTATTAACAAATTTAAACCAGAAAATTAACAATAGGTTAAATCTTTCAAAATTCAATTACATCAATATAGCTCAACATAACTATTTAAATTCAAACGTTCAATGTAACATACCTAATTAAATTATATGTTCTTCAAAATTAAAACTGGCCAAGAACTTTTTTAAAAGAAAAACTAAATACTATAATGAGCTTTAAATGTCAACTCCAGAATCTAACTACAACTAAAATAAATATAATTCCATTAAATCAAACTTATAGACTCTCCTTACCAACAACCTTAGAAAAGTTTTAACTTATTCTCAAATACTTAAATTTATAATAATAATAATAATAATAATATATCACTATAATCTTAAAGTAATAAATATTAATCTATTCAACTCATTCAGGTAAGCAGAAGGAGAAAAGAAAAAATTAGAGGTCTAAATAAAAAAACCTTACTTAAAAACATAATTTAATAAGTTGTGATTGTTTTAATTTCTACTTTTTTTTAGATTGTGATTTTTTATAAGAGAAAAGATGTAAAATATCATAACCTGTAAAAAAAGTTAGGCAAATTTTAAGAAAAAATTTCTTGGAGAGATGATAGGGTTTTATAAATAAAATTAAGTGATTAAAATTGTAATATATACATATCAAACATATTTTAAATTTATATTTTTTTTTAAATCATCGCTGTTAAACATAAAACCGGGTATTACACAAGACACCATTTTATAATAATTGAAGTTTTTATTTGTGGCATTCACGTAACAATCGAAATACGGTATTTACGAAGTGATGACCAACGGGGAATGGCTTTTTCTCATGAAACACAAGACAAAAAAAGTGGCATGAGAAATGGCTTTAATAAAGATGACCGGTCAAGAATGTAATGTTAAGACCTTCCCTCCTAAGTTCTTTTAGCAAACTATACAAATTGAATACATTGTTAAGATCTTCCCTCCTCTAAGTTCTTTAGCAACCTATAAAAACTGAATAAGTAGGTAGGGACCAGGATATCTTGATATAACCATAAAATAAATACATTAAGATAAAATAATATTAACATAGATTAAATAGTACAGAAAATTATATAATATATTCTTTAATCAATTAAGATATATATGTTAATCTCGATCTAATAGTAAAATGGTCCATCAAAACCATACAAATAGACACGACAACTAGATGTACGTTATTATTATAATATTTATTGTCAGCATACCAAATACTCATTTGAGTAACGAAAATAACTTTTTATAGGTACATTCTAAAAAAAAACTGAAATTTAAAACATTAAAATGAAAATTTGAAAAAAAATTACGATAAAAAAAAAAAAAAACTTGTTCAATCACTAAAAAATAGTGTCTCACCCCTTATAAAAAAAAACACTTATCTTCTTATAAAACAACAAACAAAAATAATGTAAAATATAAATTTATTATATATAAGATCTCAACTACTTTTTTTTTATATTTTTGGATATTCATTTTCGAAGATTACAATGTGTGAACAACTTTATAATAATGACCAAAACTTTTGTTAATGTTAAGCTTATCATCTTCCTAGGCAAAACCCTTGGAAATGTCTTTTCAATTTTATCCCTTTTCAAACTTTAACACTAAGGATAGGATTTTATGGGTCAACATGTGGTTGCAAGAAGTAAAAATCTCATTTCTTTTTCCAACTCTCTCAAATTAACGGTATATTAAACTATTTCAATCAGCTTTTTAAGTGCGATGACGTGCCAATTAAGCTCTAATTAAGATTATCATACAAAAAGCAAGATTCTTTACATACTCAGGTCGATTATTTTAGAGGTGAAAAAATAAAATATTGATATCAATTTTTTATAAGCTAAAATAAATCTATATGTAAAGTAAAAGTCATGTTTTAGAATAATGAAAACAAAAATTCATCCAATAAATTTGGAATCACCCTTTTATTTTGGATTTAATTATTGATGGCTAGTTTGTTACGGCGGGTTCACACTTCCCCACTCGCAAACTCTATTAAGCATGCAGTTAATAGGAAAGACTTCGTTTTCTTATAATACTAATATTAATTTGGGTGTAGATTTAAACAAATCAATGACTTTAGCCCGTTCTCACTCAGAACAAAATTAAAAAAATATATATAGACATTAACTCGTATATCAAATATTTATTATAAAACTTAATACATTAATAAATATGGGTTAATGTATAGAGTCCATAATGAATCTAATTCCAAACATATATATTTACACTTTTATTAGTTAATGTAATTTTATGTGAGTTAATAATATTACCAATATAATTAGTTAAAATTAATTATTATATATAATTAACCAATACTAATGTCTAAACTCTCAATAAATGCATTGATAACTTTGGTTCTCAACCTTTCCACAATTTTACTTTTACTTTGTTTAAGATGTGTTTATTTTGACAAAAATTTAATCATATACTATTATTAATTATTTTTCCCATTAATAGTATCGCACTAAAGAAAAAACCTAATATTAATAATAATAATAATAAGAATATTATTATTATTATTATTATTACCCACGGATACAAATACTTATATCCATAAATAATATTAATAACAAAATATTACCCTCCGCAGATAAATTACTTTCAAATTTATATCCGTACTAAATTTACCTACATATTTATGTTCATGGTAGATAATATTAATAATATTGATATTAACAATTTTATTATTAATATAATTTTAATAATACTAATAATAACAATAATATTATTACAAATATTATTTTCATTATTATTATTTTTATTAGTATTATTATTATAATAATAATAAATAATAATATTAAGAATAATAGTAATAATAATATTTTTATTCTTAATATTATTATGAATAATAATTTTATTATTATTAACAATATTACCAATATTAATATTACTATTAATATTTATATTTTAATATTATATGATAATTATTATTCTTATTATTATTATTATAAATTTTTATAATAATATTATTATCATTATTATTATTAATATTTTTATTATCATCAGTAATTTTGATAATATTAATATTAAGAAAAAATATGAAGAAAAAATGTATACATGTCAATTTTGGTTACTCCCAACTAGTGATGTATGACTAAATTTTGGATAATTTAAAAATTTACATATATAAAAATTAATAATAAAAGTTATTTTATGTTTTGATGTTGCATAAGTATATTGTCAAAATTTATTCTTTGGATTTTTTTGACATTGATTAAGTATTGATATGATTATTGATTATATCTGATTTTTTAAATAGAATATGAAGATGGGATGAGTATGTATATATTTGTCTCGTCGTGCAATCATACATCCTGTTATATCCATTTTTATACTTGTATTCGTCTTTGTATTAATACTTGTCTCAATACTTATTTTCGTTCTCGTATTATTTCTCGTTTTAAATTATTAATTTATTAAAAAATCTAAAAGAGATATTAATTTTTCTCTATTTCTTAGTTTCACAACTTAGTGTTAGATCACACATTTAATATTTTTATTATTTTTTATAATTATTTAACTTTTATTCAATTATTATTTGATAATTTTATTTTATATTTACACAACTTTCTTAATATTTTACATTAGAGAAAAATATTATATATTTTTCACTTAAATACTTTATATATCATACTTTATTTGGTGTGATTTTTATTTTTTTTTATAAAAAAATACTTAATTAATATTCATAATAATAAAATGATATGTACGTCATTACCTGTTTCTTGATGGGACGAAGGAAAACAAAAAAAAATCATGTCCATTGAAAAAGAGACGGAGATGACGGTAAAATTTTATTTTGAAAATGAGAAAGAGATAGTTACATTTCTCCTTAAGAAAGGTTTATAAAAGAAGTAAATAAAGTATGGTTGTTGTGAAATAGTAATTTTTTTGATATAGAGAGAGGTCTCCTTATCACAATGCAAGATTCTAAATGACTTCTCATAAATTTTTCATAATATTTTTTTAAATAATATTTCTACATATAACTAAAAGTGATTATTATAAATTGAAAAAAATAATATAGTAAAAATTGAGAACATTTTTGTTTAAATTTGTATTAAATATTTCTAAATTTGATTCATGAACATTAGTTTATACTACTAGAAAATAATTGAGTAGAAACTAATTTTAAAGACAAAAAATAATTAGTTACTATAATGACTAAATTATTAAAGAAGATTGGTAAAAAAAAAAAATGAAGATGTCTTTATTCTCGTGAGTATATTTACATAATTTCATGTAAAAGAAATATATACAAGAGTGTATGGATACTTTGACTCTTCAAATTAACACTAATCACGATATTCTATTGTTATTAAATTAATTGTATATAATTGCATACAATAACGTATGTGGATTTTAGTTAGTATGTATTTTATTCATATTTGTGGAATATGTATAATTATATTGTAAAATGTAAGGAGTTTGAAAGTAATTTTAGAGTAAAAAATTACAATTAAATAATACATAAATATTTTATTTTTAAAATGAAAAATTCATATAAATATAGAAAAAATAGGTTTAATTTTAAAATAATCATAATTTTTTCTAGAAACACTTTTTTTTTCTATGTCTTCTCTCTAAAATTTTAACTTCATCATTCATCATACTGACGATCAAAGACTATTTTTGGATTCCTGACAATGAATAAAATAAAACATGATTAATTTTTTGTTTAGAGTAAGTTCCTTTCTGTCATTTTTTTCTTTAAGTCAGTTTTGAGATTTTCTATTTTACCTAGGTAAACGTGTTTTATATGTGGTACTTGTAGCTTCAAGAATAGTCTTTGTTAATTCAAGATTCAGATCATTGATTAAAATTTTGTGATACATGTTAGGCTATTTTTGAGTCTTTTGGGAATTGGAACTCCTTTTTCTTAATCGTCTTTCTAATCAAGAAAGTATGGAAACTACTTTTACCTTTCAATAGTATAATAGACTAGAAGATATAAATGAGAAGGTGACATGGTCACAAGTTCCAAATGTTTCTCTTGCATGGTTTGTTATGTTGAGTAAAATAGGTGTTATTTTGGATTGATAGGTTAATATAAACTTGGTTGATTGTTTGAATTTCAATGTGAGATAAATTTTGAATTTTGAATTTTGAAGTTTGAAAGTCTTGAAATTATTTGTTAAATTGTGAGTTCAACGAGAATAAAGTTATATTTGAGCACTTTAAAACTATAGACATCTTTTGATTGTATAAAAGTTGCAAAATTTTATATTGATATTGGGTAAAGACTTTAAAATTGTTTTAGGCTTCAATTGGGTCTGTTGAATAAGACTAAGTTTATGATATTTTCGCTTAAAAGAAAATAGAACAAAAGTCCTTGCTTAATCTCAACCCTATTTTTGCTTAAGCAAATGAACTTTTGTTCAAACAAAGATATTACCACTACTAAGAATAATCTCGGTCTTATTTTTGCTCAAACAAAAATAATACTACAACTGATCTTTGTCCTGACTATATTTTCTCTAAAAAAAAAATATTTTTGCCGAAAGGGATGTCATTTTCGCTCAAGTTAAAAAGAAAAAATGTTTGTTGCTTTAATTTATTTACTTTTTATAAAAAGTTTTCATATTAGGCATGCTACTTGACATCTCAGCTAGGCTGACACCTTAAGTAACAACAATCATTTGCCATCACATGAAAAAAGTATTATTAAAAAAAAGAAAAAGAAAGAAAATACAAAAATATGAGGAGATTAGACCAAAACTCATATGTTAACAAAAGCGATACATAGGTAAACTTTACCTATTAATAAATAATTTTAAGAACAAACTAGATGAAAGCCTATTATACCAATTAAAGGATTCTCTATGAATAAATCCTAAATTAATCAACTTATTAGCACACGCATTTCCTTCACAAAAAATATGAGTAACCTTAAACCTGATTTTTTCACAGTAATTAAGACAAGTATTTCATTGATTATGAAGCATCCAAAGAACATTTGTCCTAGTAGTACATGTATATATATAATTGAGTTTATGTGTTTATGAAATTTTTGTGATATTTTGTAATTGATTTAAAAATCTAAATTTATGTGTGGTATAGTTATGAAGTATGTGAAAGTGTGATTGAAATATAGTATTTTTTAAAAGATAAATTGTTTACTATATCTATTGAATTAAAGATTGTTATAAAAAGATATATTCTCACTCTACTCATATAGATAAAAATTATTAATGATTATTTTCTCTGATACAGCATGAGTTGTTGCAAACTGGTAGGGCTGTAGGGTATACCTCTCAAAATATTTCAATGTTCAAATCCATTTATCATGCTGTATATTAAATATTCACTTACATTTATGAGTCTAAAATAATTGAGTTGAATTCTAAAGAACAAGGCCTAAATCGTTTCAAGGGCCTCAAGCATAAAATTGAACAAATCGTATTGAAAAAAAAAAATGAGTCGCGTGTACTTTTCGTAAATGAAGGAGATAGTAGTTTAACTCTAGTAATTGAAAAGACATGATCTTATTATTAGGATTAAAAGTATTTTAATCTAAAATTCATTTAACCAACACAAAGTTGTTAGTATATTATATACTATAAATTGTTGTCACACTTTAATAGAAAATATAATTTGAATCAACTTTTTATTGTCGTTATTAGTGTGTGTATAGTTGTTGTACTATCTAATAACACTGAGAAATAAAATTAACTGGAGGGGTAGAAAACGGAATGCTTCGTACACACGAATAACATATGAACCATGCATTGGAACATGATGCATGCATGCTTTTCACTCTCAACCTCACTATATTTAATTATGAACAATATGTCATAACCGCGACAAGCATGTATGGGGACATTTGAAATCATGCCCAACTATTTCAACTAACGTAAACAAACACTCCGTCATTCTTAAACAATAAAAATTACTATATATATTGTTAAATTCCTATAATATTTTTATAATTGAACTAAAAATAAAATCATCGACACTTATGCAAATTGATTGTTTCTACCGATTATGTATGTCGTTAAATTACAATAATTTTTTTTTAAATCCATCAGATAAAAAATTATATACATGTAAAGATTATCAAATTATCATTTTTCTATAAACATTACAAATAGTTTTTGTAAAGATATATAGTGAGAGCGAAATCTTTTTTTTATAAAATTTTTCCATGTTAAGTATCATTATGCAACTTGACATCTCAGCAATTGACACCTCAAGTAACAACAATCATCTGTCATCACATGAAAAAAAATATTATTGAAAAAAAGAAAAAAAAAAAGAAAATACAAAAATATGGGGGACTAGACCAAAACCCATATGTTAACAAAAACGATACATAGGTAGACAATACCTATTCATAAAGAATTCTAAGAACATACTAGATGAAAGTTTATTATACCAATGAAATGATTCTCTATGAATAAATCCTAAATTAGCTAACTTATCAGCACACACATTCCCTTCGCGAAAAATATGAGTAACTCTAAACTTGATTGTTCCACAGAAATTAAGACAAGTATTCCATCGATTATGAAGCATTCACGGAACATTAGTCCTAACAGTAAATGCATCACAAACTAAGGCAGAATCACATTCAAGCCAGACACTAGTAAGCCCCATTTTTTGAGCTTCCTCCATAACATGTATAACTCCATAAAACTCAGCAACCAAAGTAGTTTGAACTTCAAGAAACGTTGAAAAAACACCAATAAATTTTATCATACTCCCACGAAAAAATACTCCCACGAAAAATACATCCATAAGTAGCAAGGCAAAATCTTTTGTGAAATCTTTTGGAAAACGTGAAATTTTAGTTTCATGTTTAGAAAATTCTAATGTATGTGGACCCTTCTGCATTCTGCAGGTGGTGGAAATCAATTGTACACTTCCACACCTTGAGAGAAGGTTCCCTTCTCCCTAGCTACAATGGTAAGGTTATGTTTGGTTTACAAAAGAAAGGCAAAATAAGATGATTCCTTATATATCAAGGATGAACATCGACTCTAATTAGCTCTTGGCTTTTGGCTAGCTTACAGAAACATGCATAACTAACTATCCAAGGACAACCTTTGTCTGGGAACAACGTTAGCCCTTAATACAACAAAAAATGCACACTCTAAAAAGACCATGCTTTGCTTTCATTAGACTTGATTTTGACAATTCAAGAATGAAAAATATATGATATTTAAACCTTGCTCTTCTGATGTGGGCATGGCCTCACTTCACTACTGTACAAACAGTAGACTGCTGGTGGACGCTTCCACCCCTATCCAAAAGCGCGTGTTAGAGATCCCACATCGACTAGAGATTAGAACCTTTCATTGTATATAAGTAGGTGCAAACCTCAACTTCATGAACCGGTTTTATGGGGTTGAGTTAGACTTAAAGTCCACTTCTTAATAGCACGTTTACTGTTGGTGTTGGTGTTAATGTATCTTATATGCTCCGAATCGAAAGTTAGGGAATGATTACTTAATGTTTTTTAAATATTTTCAGGAAATAACTGATATACAAATAGACCTTATTTAAAAAGGTACATAATTATCTACAGCTATATATTCCCCCTTTCCCACCCAAAATCAGCTATAAAACCTCCCTGAAAAGCCTCTGTCCAACCCCTCTCACTCCCTCCCTTCACAATCCTCTCTCTCTCTCTTATATTGAATTCTACGTGTTCCCTAAACCACCACTCCTCTTGACACAAAAAGGCGATACCATGTGTCATCTAACTCCCCACCTTCCCTGCAAAGCCGACTCAAACCAAGAGTATCTAGTTTCAATGAAAGTCCAAGAGACAGAGGAAACGAACATGACGATCAGCAGCCCCTTGATTCAAAAGGGTATCGTCACAACACCCCAGGTAGAGAAGAACTCAGCAGCAATGCAAACCCATGTTTTTAAAGAAGTGATTTCCATAGCCAAAATTGCTCTCCCCATGATCCTCACCGGTCTCTTACTCTATTGCCGGTCAATGATCTCCATGCTCTTCCTCGGCCACCTCGGAGAGCTTGCCTTAGCCGGTGGCTCCCTCGCCGTTGGCTTCGCAAACATCACCGGATACTCAATCCTCTCCGGCCTAGCTGTCGGAATGGAACCCATTTGCGGGCAAGCTTACGGTGCCAAAAAGTTCACCCTCCTCGGTCTCTGCCTTCAAAGAACCGTTCTCCTCCTCCTCTTCACTTCTCTTCCAATCTCTCTCCTTTGGCTCTACATGAAGCATATCCTTCTCTTGTGTGGCCAGGACCAGGATATAGCCTCACAAGCACAATCCTATCTTCTCTACTCCATCCCCGACCTCTTAACGCAATCTTTTCTTCACCCTTTGCGAATTTACCTTCGAAGCCAATCCATTACCCTGCCTCTCACCCTTTGCGCCACTCTCTCAATTCTCCTCCACGTCCCCATCAACTACCTCCTCGTTTCCCACCTCAATTTGGGAATCAAAGGCGTGGCTCTCAGCGGGGTGTGGACCAACCTCAACCTCGTAGCTTCTTTGATTCTCTACGTAGTCTTCTCCGGCACGCATAAGAAAACATGGGGAGGTTTTTCTGTCGAGTGCTTCACGCAATGGAAGTCGCTTCTCAATTTGGCCATCCCGAGCTGCATTTCCGTGTGCCTCGAATGGTGGTGGTATGAGATCATGATTTTGTTATGTGGGTTGCTGGTAAATCCCAGAGCAACCGTGGCCTCCATGGGGATTTTGATCCAAACCACTTCCTTGCTCTACATTTTTCCATCGTCGATAAGCTTCAGCGTGTCTACGAGAGTTGGCAACAAACTGGGCGCCCAAAAGCCCTCCAAGGCAAGACTTTCTGCCATAGTTGGCCTCTCTTGCAGCTTCATATTGGGGGGTTTAGCTTTGGTTTTTACCATTATGGTTAGGAACATTTGGGCCAGCATGTTCACTCAAGACATGGAGATAATAAATTTGACCTCATTGGTGTTACCGATCATAGGACTTTGCGAGCTCGGAAACTGTCCTCAAACAACGGGGTGCGGGGTGCTGAGAGGCACAGCAAGGCCTAAAGTTGGTGCTAACATTAACTTAGGTTGTTTCTATCTTGTAGGAATGCCTGTGGCGGTTTGGCTTGGTTTCTTTGCTGGATTTGATTTTCAAGGGTTGTGGGTTGGGTTACTTGCGGCTCAGGGGTCTTGCGCAGTGACCATGTTGGTGGTTCTGAGTCGAACCGATTGGGATGCTGAGGCTCTAAGAGCCAAGAAACTAACCAGTGTTGTTGTTGTTGTCGATGATGATGATGTTGACAGCAAGGAGGTTGGTGCAGAGAAGCCACCCAAAGCTGAAATCAAGGAAGATTCTTTATCATCATTAGCTGAATCAGATGAAGATAAACAATCGTGTGTTTAACTTTTAGTAATCTCGGTTTTTTGGACAGAAACAAAAACCAAAAGGGAAAAATCAAAGAAGACAGAGGGAGAGAGAGAGATCTATAAGGGATTTGTCTTTAGCTGTATAGGGAAGGAGAAGTTAGTGACAGAGGATGACTTTTTTGTTTTTATATAATTTTAAGATCACATGGGTGGATCGAGGAATTTAAATACAATAATGTTAAAAAAAATTCACGTAATTATCGTCGCTACCTCTTTTATTCGTCAATTCAAATCACTTACAATCAGCTGTTTCAGTTAATTGACTTGCACGTTATATGCAACTAATATTGCTTATTTAACTCATGCTGTTTCCTAAATCTTTTGTCTTCTTTCCTATGTTTGGGGTAAATAAAAAGCACTATACTGACAGCTACAAGTACACTATACATACTTGTTCCTTAATCAAACTATTCTACGTACTTGTTGCTTAACGAAACTATTCTGTGTTCTTCTGTTTCTAATTAGCAAAGTACAATAATAAAAGGATTTCAAGAACACCCATACTTAAAATATGTCTTTCACTTCACCCAATATGAATTTATTAATGTGATAAAACTGATTTGTAATTTTTCACATACTTTTATCAATTTGATGAGTGCAAGCTCAAGCACAGCTTTCTGTATATGTTTGGTAGCGTCAAGAGCAAACTCAAGTTCATTCCTTTGAGGAATTAGTCTTGATTTTCGACTCTCGGAGATTCAAGGGTAGAAGAAAGGAATATATTATTTATATCCATGTAATCTACGCTAGTGTGCAAACGCGTTTCTCTATTTTAATTTATTCTTAACACTAGCAGCCACTTTTAAGGCATGAATCACTCTTTGTAGTCACCCTGCACGTCAGAGGATATGAAATAGTGCATTATCTTACCAATGTAAAGTACATCATTTTTTCACTTTTCTCAGTTTATCACCCATTCAACTACTGATTTATTTCTGCAAAAGATTAAAGGGAAAATGAATCTTTCATCTTTCTCCGTTTCACTCCATTTTCATTTATATAAATGACTGTGTTTTAAAGCTACGATGATGTGTCGATGTGATTTGTGATTACAATTTTGAAAGAGAAATAGCGATAAGAAAAAGTATAAAGTGAGTGTGATAAGTGTGAAAGAATTAGAACTCGGACTAAAATCTTTGGTCCTACCATCACAATGCCATGAAACTTTAAGCTTATACAGATTAGTGCATTATTACGTGTAAGAAACTTTTGAGAAAACTTTGCACCTATACACATGGTTGATGACAGAATCACATAGAAAGCACACCAAAAGATAGACATCGAATTCACATGATTCGGTACCTCACGTTTACTACCACAAAAACACTCCAAAAACAAAGATTTATTATCTCAAATAAAGGTTAAGGTTCTTTACAAGCTCCTTGAGGGAAATTAATTATTCTTCACAGTTTTAAGACATTAGAAAATTGACACCTCTTCATTAAAGAACCGAAAGTATTCTTTTCCAGGAAAGTCCCAAAAATATTAATATAACAATTATGTGTATAAGACGAAGAAGGCAACAAGTATCCTCCTTGTACATATTATTTGGAAATATTGGTTGCTTTTAACCCAACAGAGATCCGAGTGAAATAAATTATCACGGATTCTGAGTCATTTCTGATTTGCGCCATTTGGCATTGCACCCACAAATATCTCATCTGCCGAATCTCGTTGCCAAAAATAAGATGGGGTTCATAGCAGAAGTGGGATCACGGACAATGTAGACTCCTGGGGTAGAGAGTTTGACCAATTGATGTAAGAATTTTCTATTTGTTCAAGGCTCACCATGAAAATGACATTAAATGAAGCACAATATATGAAAATCTGTGTTTCAAAGCTCAAGAGGGAAAACTTTTGTCGCCAAGTTAACAAGTCCAACTAGTCTCCCTGAGTCATTTTAGAAAGATAAGATTGTTTTTGTAGAACAAAATGTTTAGAGAACTTCAAATTCAACTCTTCCTCATGGGTAGGTCAGCAACCAGCAGAGTATTCTAAGCACAAAATAGGGTAACCATTGCCGGACGCCGGCTGGTAAAGAGACTTCTGATCACTTACTTTCCTATCTATAATCTATGGTTAATTTACCTTATTTGTCTCATCTGGTGTTATACTATTATTAATAAATAGAATAAGATAGACATGATTTGCTGTTTTATCATTAAAATATAGAATAAGATGCATCAGAAAATCAGGGATTATACACAGATGAGATGGCAAACTTTGTGGAAATAGCAAACTTTGCAATTTTATTATAAGGCAGAAAAATTATGATCAAAAGGGGTTTTTTTGTTGGAGATCTAGCGATCTACATGTAGTGCTGGAATATGGGAATCAAATTTAACCTGCTGCTTTCTTTTATCTGTTACTTTCTGGTTCTGGAAAAGATAGTGAAGATTTGAAGTAGTGGATGATAGATTATGCTAATTCCTTTTCTACGGAGCTAATGAGAAAGGACAAGTATATATGCTTTCAATATACATTTGGTTAGGTTTGGTTTGTCGTCCCTTTTGTAACGCTTTTTTGTGAGCCAAGTATTTACAAAGCATCTAATTATAAAGGTAATGAAATTTTAGTGAGGTAAATTGTAAAAAGTACTATTACAGGGTATCAGCTAAAATTTGGTGTTAGCAGTGGTTCTGGACCATGTGCCATAAAAGCAGTCGTTGATTTTGTTTCACACAATTCATTTTCATATTATATATATGGTCTTGTTCCGCCATCAAACGACAACACTCGCATGTTGTTAATCACAAGTTTATCAGTCACATGAGACTGACAAGGTAATGACGTGGACATTTTCCCATTTTTTAAACATCCTAAATGTTATTATACAACTTATGTCTGAAATCATTTAGTAAGACATAAGATTTAGCTTTATGATTTAAAACAAAAGTTATTATAAATAATAAAAATATACTTAAAAAGACTATACTAGAGTGTAAGAAACTATTTGCTGCTTGGGAAGATTAAGAAACACGTAGAAATAGTTTATTTGTTGACTTCTTTTGGTCCCAATTTAATATATTACAGAATAATACGCGGTGCCTATATATAAAGGAGTCAATTAAAGTTATATCTATATAATATATTTATCAGATATATACGACGAAGAAATTCGGTCCAATGATTGCTTCGAGCGGGTTGAAAATTTACAAATTGATTATTAGATTATTTGTTATGATGGTGCATGCACATAATTTTAGTCATTTCGGCATGCTTCTGTGCAATTAAAAGCCTTCCAATTGAAATTATGAACATTGTGGCTAGATATTCTCACCCCTTTGAGCAAAACAACAAGGTATATATATATATATATATATATATATATATATATATATATATATATATATATATATATATGGAGTCCAATTTATAACTAAAATGTAATGTAAGCGTGTGTAAACATCATTTTAGTACTAATAAGTTGCTAATTTAAGATTTATTCATAAATAATCATTTCATTGATATAATAGATTTTCATTTAGTCTGTTCTTAGAATTCTTATTAATAGGTATAGTCTACCTATGTATTGTTTTTGTTAACATATGAGTTTTGGTCTAGTCCTCCCATATTTTTGTATACTTTTTTTAATAATACTTTTGCCATGTGATGACAAATGATTGTTATTACTTGAGATGTCAGCCTAGATGTTAAGTAGCATAGTTATGCCTAACATGAAAACTTTTTATAAAAAAAAACATCATTTTAGTGTAAATTAATTTCACATTTTTAAAAGGAAATTGATAATTTGAATTTAAGTTTTTTTTATCTAAAATTAAACTATTTTTTTATGTATTCTAAAAGTGCAAAAAAAATGTAATATACGTTCGTGAACTTGTATGACATATAAATATATATTAAAAATAAATAATAAAAGGATAGAATAAATAACTTATGAATTAAATTTAAAATAGAAAAATTAAATGTTTTACTTGGTTTGAGTGAAAACAAACTTAAACACCTATTATTGAGGAATAGATGAAATATAATGTATGACTTTTATTTGAGCATATACCTATATCTTAAAATATCGTTAGTCCATATCTTCTAAGAGGGGTAAAGAACAAATTAATCAACATATAGTTGTGATTGATGTTGTGTGTGTTTAATCAACACATTAAAGAAGAGTCAACCAATTGTTAAGTAGATCTTAAACAAATTGTTTGTTGTTGTGTGTTTAATATTTATTTACAATACTTACAAGTCTAAATTTATTTAGTTCGAAACTAATATTATTATCTAAATTTCATTTTTTATCCTAATAAAAAATACAACAATAAAAGGTCAATTATTATTTATATTAATAATAAAATGGATGAACCAAATTTTTAATAAGAAAAAAAAGTATTTTTTTCTACCAAAATAAAAATCATACTACTTAATGTACAATTAGTTTAAGTTAACCAAAATGTATCACAAATTTATTTTCACTTTTATCTTAATCAAAAGATTAATTTCAATTTAAATTAAAAATTTAAATTCAAATTCTATGTAAAAAATGTAAAAAAAAATTAAAAGTAATATTTGTAAAGGCCCCTTTAATGTAAATTAAATTGCATTAATTTTTTTTTATATAATCACAACTTTAATGAAAAATAAATTACGCTAAAAGTTGTATTCACAAACATTTTTTACTTCAAAAATAATAAAAAATCTAAATTTGTGCTTAGATATACAATTTATACAACAACAAAATTTTAAAATCGTGTTTCAAACTATGACTTTAGCATTAAAAATAAAATCATATTTTTAGATACTACTTACCTATTCATGTAATTATTTTAAGAAAATGCCAAAATCAAATGAAATTATACCATTTTATTGATTTTAACCACTGTGTATTAAGAAGTGGATTTCAAGCTTAAGTCACTTTAATCTCTATGAGTGGTCCAATAGCGATGCGATAACAGGTGACCTGATAAGTCTAACAAATACTTAAAATGGCTCTATACCATATTAAGTAGTAAATTTTAAACTTAATTAAACCTCATAAAACTCACTTATGAAGTAAGATTTGCACTCACTTATAAATAATGAAATGTTCTAATATCTAGTTAATGTGTGATTTCCAACAATGTGGACGTGATCTAATTATGCACTTAGTAAAGAGAAAACCACATAGAAATTAAAGAGAAAGAGAAAACCGTCGTTAAAAACATAACATAATTACAAAATTGTCAATGTTTTTTTACAACAGTTTTCTACTAATCGTTTTTATGAGGTCGTGGCTTTCATCTTTTGTATTAGTGAATGTCGTGTAAGTATAAGAATTGTATTTGGATGGTTTGTGTATAAATACTTATAAAAGGACTTTTATTTTAAAGTAAAATTAAGTTACATATATAAAATTTAAAATAAACTCTCTGAAAAAGATAAATTATTTTTACTTCTTAAAAAAAATCAATTTTAGCATGTATAAACTAATGGTAGTTTATGAAATATTATAAAAGTTTTTGAGAGTTTCTATTCTTAAAAAAAAAAACTTATACTCTTAATAAAAAAACCCTTAATATTTTTAACTTCCAAAGACAATATATATATATATATATATATATATATATATATATATATATTTAGTGATGTCATGAACGGCAGAACGGCTTTAGCTGTTTTCCAACTGCCAAAAATAAGACATTCAACTTTTAAATTCATTTATTTGTACATTCATTTGTCTTGGACGGACTAAGTAATATGTTTATTGATACTAAAAACGGTCGAATTAATCAAATATAATATAATATTCCTTTCATTTTTTATGTATCATTTAAGGTCGTTTGTTATTCTTATTTTTTATTTTAAAGTTTAATGTAAGATTTTTTTATGAACTAAGAAATATAATATTTTTTTGACTTTAATAAAATATTTGCAATTTTTTCATTTTATCATTTTAATTTTTACACCACTATTTCTATTAATTAAAGATAAATGAAAGACAAAATTATAAATAATAAAAAATTAATTAATATTGTTTTTAATTTTGAAAATAAAAGTTAAATAAAAATAAAAAATAAAAAAAATTTGAAACTTAAAAAGAAATTGAAAAAGTAAATAGCAAATACCAATTTCAAAATTCCCCATGGCTAAAATCCATAAATTGTTGAACAGGGTAAATAACAAAAAAAACAAGTATTGAACTAAGCCTCCTTAAGATAGTGAAAATCCATGAGATTGTTTTGTCACAGCAATTAATTAGAACTTCACACAAATGCAAATCCTACTTTACTCATTGAAGTGAATTAACTCACATTTTGACAGATAAGAATTATCTACCTACTAATTTTGACAGATAACTCATATCAACAATAATACATTGGTTAATAGAGTTTTTAGCTTTTAGTTTTATGTATTATTGTTGACCCCAAACTAAAAACTACATGAGAAAACTAAAAACTAAAAACCTTAAACTAACCAATGTATTGTTGTTGTGATTGATGTATATTTAAAGAGGATGGTTGATAAGTTGATTATGGTGTAAATTATAATTAATTTGTTTATTGTTTGTGTTTAATGTTCATTTACATGATTTATAAAGATAATTTTTTTTTTCTACTTTAAAATCAAGATTACTAATTTCACTCTCAATCTTAATATATCACTATAACAATTAAGAAAATAAACTACCAATCACATTCATTATGAAATAAACGAATTAGTTCCATATAGGTCAAAAGAAATATTTTATCAAAACAAAAATTATAATAATGCTAATTATCCATAAGAAAAAAGAAGTGATAAACATTGACTTTCAATACGATTTGTTATTGCACACCAATGTCAATTTATGAATTGAATAAACTAATTAACATCAATCTTGATAACGTAATCCATATTTTATTACTTTGACCCCTATTTCTAAGTGTTTAATTTACATCAATCACATTACGGACTATTTTTATATTGTGAATTAATTAATGAATAATCATATTAAACGTTGACTTTTATATTAATTATCATAAGAAGTCAATAAAATTAGTATTGATAATTATTTGTGTTCAGTATCCTTGCATGTACTATTTTCTTTGGATTGAAGGTTTAGAAAACTAGAAGATGGATTAGGGAAGTAGTAGTACGTAAGGTATAAAGATACAGAGAGAAAAGTAGTAGAAGACGCAAATGTGTACGTAGATGAGGATCTGAGGTACCCTTTAAAGCTGAAACCAAAACGTGATGTTTTGACTTCTTTTTGCGAACTCGAATAGCCGCAATTGAGTTGTCAACTTGGACCTCTTGTGCTGATGAAAAGCCAAAATTTGTATCTCTATTTTTTTTTTCGACACAATTTCGTATTGTCAAACATTAAATACAAGCCTTTCTATTAAAACCTGAGTTTAACATGATGTGGTGGATGTGTCCCTGCTAGTTAGACACAATTGCCCCTTTATCTCTCTTCTTTCTGTCTGTCATCCTTTAACTTATTTTACTATGACTCTTTAACCCTAAAATTTTCAAGGAAATCATCACAATGTATAATCTTGAGTTTGATTATGTGTCTAATATAAATGGCCAGTTCTTCATCCTTCGACCATTTTTTATAAGTGAGTTTATTCGGTAAGAAAGTATGTGACGTGGTAAACATTGGTACTGTAATGATATGGCAAAAATAAGGAAGAGAAAAATAATTATATTATTAGTTGTTGTCTATAGATCAAACGTCTAGAAAGTATATACATAGACTAGACTATACATGAGATCATCTAACTCATAACTAACCATCATAATCGTTTAACCTATAATCAATAATTATGTTCATATATTATTCCTAACATTTCTTATAAATTAATGGTTAGATCGATAACAATCATAAATTTATCATGATCTATAAGGTCTCAAAAATAGGTTTATGAATAAATTAACAATTTAATGACGAGTTAAAAGATGAACTAATTTTACTTGTTTTTATTGAATATTATAACAAATAAAATGAATATCAAGTTTGAAATGTTTTTATCTCGAGTGTAATAGAGGATTAACAACAAACAAAACAACACTAAGCTTATCAGAGTAAATATTTGGAACAGAGGATGAAACATGTTACAATGAGAAACGAACAAAGTCATTTGATTTCAACAAGAGTCGCAACAATACTTCTACATTCTATCTCAGTATTGCTACGGGATATCACATTCTACTTATGATAAGACCAAGAGACAAGATTGAATCCAAAATAAATACAATAATCAGTAGTGCATTTGCAACCATCAACATCAGAACCCCAATCATCATCGTTAAAGCCAAGAATATGAAAATGTTTACTTTGGCAAATGAGAATACCATGATCTATGAATCCAACAATATAATATAAAGTATGTTTTAATACTTTCCAATGATGCTCCTACGGACAATGCATGTATTGATCCACTTTTTTAACAACATAGGCAAACTCTAGTGGCGTGATCAAAATGTACTATAAAGCTCCTACGAAAACACGATAAACGTGGTTGTTGCATGTAAATTTTCTCCTCTAAATCACCCTTTAGAAACACATTATCAATATCAATTTGCCGAATTGGCCAACGAGACAAAACAAAAAGTGTTAAAATTACACGAATGGTGGTAGACTTAACCAAAGGACTAAAAGTTTCATAACAATCGAAACATTTTGTCTGAATGACGTCCTTGGCAACCAACCTAACCTTATGCCTTTGAAAACTTTTATCGGTATTAAACTTGTTTTTAAATACTCATTTACAACCTATCATAGTTGCACTAGAGGAAAGAGGAGCAAGAGTCCAAGTATGATTTTTAAGGAAAGCTTCATGATGCATGGTTTTATACTAGTATAGTAAAGATAACGCTTACTTAACAGAAGTTGGTCCATAAGGAGAACAAGAAGTAGTTAACGTATAATGTTCCTGCTAGGGAGATGGGACCTAGAGAACTGTTGAAGTCTTCTTCTCCTTCCTTCGGTCGGGCAGGTGGCTGAGTGATGAACTGGGATCCTTCTCTTCCTTCTGCTTATCTTTCGGCACTCGGGACTCGGTCGTCGGGTGAACACCGGATGGTGGGGGTACCTGCGAAGGCACTCCGACGCTCAAGTCAGTAAAGCGGGTGGTTAGCTCTCAGGTAGGTGAACAGTAATAATGACATACCTTACTCCTTGAAATGCGTGCTATTTATATTATTCTAGTGGGCCTACCTTGTTGGGCCCGTTTATCGAGGTGGATACCGCTTAGGGTTGCATTACCTAATTCTTGATGATGGATTAACTTCACTGATCTCGGTCTGAGCGTTAATTGTAATGGGGTTCGGCCATCGGCCAAATTCCCACGGTGCGGGTCAGCCATCGGCCAAATCCCTGTGGTCTTTGGCGGTTTCGGCCAAGCCTTCTAAGGTCTCGGCCTCTCAGCATAAGTCTTCAAAGGCTTCGGCCTCTCGGCACAAGTCTTCAAAGGCTTCGGCCTCTCGGCACAAGTCTTCAAAGGTTTCTGCTCCGGCCGTTCGGCCAAGTCTTCAAAGGTTTCGGCCCCCGGCCGGTTGGCCAAGTCTTCATGGTCTCGGTCAGGCTGACACGGCATCGGGCAGCCGGGTGGGTCCCGATCTCTTCCCCGTACCGGTACATATAAAGTTTTGGTTTAAAAACACCAATATTAGCCCTAGTAACCATAGGGTGACTATTTAAAGTAATTTGAGGATTGATATCATCAGTATTGAGAGTTTCAGTAGGAGATTAATGATGCTATTAGTAAATCGAGGAGGTAAGATAACATAACAAGGACTATAATCAGCATTAGATATAAAATCAATTTGCAAGAAAAAAAAGTTAGTGGAAGTTAATATAACTATTGGAATTAATTTAATTAATGGAGGTTTTTTTAACCTTCGTTAAGTTCCAAAAGTTATTTTTTTAACCTTCGTTAAGTTCCAAAAGTTATTCTAAAACCTCAGCAAAATAATAAAGGTTTTTATAACCTTCGTTAAATTTCAAAGGTTTATTTTCAAACCTTAGCAAAATAACGAAAGTTTTTTTAACCTTCGTTAAATTCTAAAGGTTTATTTTAAAACTTCAGCAAAATAACAAAGGCCTTTTTAACCTTCATTAAATTCCAAAGGTTTATTCTAAAATCTCAGCAAAATAACGGAGGTTTTTTTAACCTTCGTTAAATTCCAAAGGTTTATTCTAAAACTCAGCAAAATAACAGAGATTTTTTAACCTTTGTTAAATTTCAAAGGTTTATTATAAAACCTCAACAAAATAACGGAAGTTTTTTTAACCTTAGTTAAATTCCAAAGGTTTATTTTAAAACCTCAGCAAAATAACGGAGGTTTTTTTTAACCTTCATTATATTCTAAAGGTTTATTCTAAAACCTCAGCAAAATAACGTTTATTCTAAAACTCAACAAAATAACGGAGATTTTTTTAACCTTTATTAATATTCAAAGGTTTATTCTAAAACCTCAACAAATTAACGGAAGTCTTTTTAACATTTGTTAAGTTTCAAAGGTTTACTCTAAAACCTCAACAAAATAATGAAAGTTTTTTAACCTTCGTTAAATTCCAAAGATCTATTGTTGAATCTCAATAAAACACTCCAGATTTTTCAAAATTCAATAAATAAATATAATTAAATTTATTTATAAATAAATAATTAAAAATTATATAATTTCAATATATTTTATAACTAAATTCTCTAAAATTTTGAAAGTGTAATTTTACATTACAAATAAGTTTTCTAAAGTTTCAAAAATATATTTTAAATTTCAGCAAAATAACCTTGGGTAATAAGTATTTCAACAACTAATCTTGGATTATAATTATTTCAACAATATTTACATATTTCTTATGATTGATGGTAGTTGGTTTATATAATTCCCAGTTTTTTTGTTACGAGCTCATACTTTAAAAAACATTACTTATTTTGTTTTAACTTTTGATGTACGTATATTTTATGTGCAATTTTAGTTTTAGTTATAATTGTTAATATTTAATTCTCATAATTTTGAAATATTTTAAATTAAGGTCTTATTTTAAAATGCATTCAATAATTAATTCACTGTGAAAGTGAAAAGTAATAAAGTTAATTTCTCCTTGCAATATGTTCTTGCAATTTTTGAAACCCTCCTAACTAAGAACACATATGACTTTGAAGCCACATCTAACAAATAATGCAATTATTTAGGATATATAAAGCAGTGATAAACACAAATTGTTGTCGAGTTAGGTAACGATGGCTTGTGACCCAAGTTGGGATAGTAAGGTGATGGAAGAAGCAATATTGGAATAGGAAGAAGATAATGTCTTACTTAGTGTTTCTTCTGCTTAGATATAATAGTGTGACTAAATTGTGATTCCTTGCTACGAATGCCATTGGCAGCCATTGAGCCTGTGCTGGAGAATAGTGTGTCTATGGTGGAAGAGAGAAGTCAGGATGATTGGAAATGGTGGGAAACGAGGTTGAACGTTATTTCAGACAACAAGTCATTCTATGAAAATTTTGAAACTCATGGTATTTAACGGAGGTTTTTAAATCCATAGTATTTTACGGAGAATTTTTAATTTATGGTATTTTACGAAGGTTTTTAAATCCATGGTATTTTACAGAGGTTTTGAAACTAATGATATTTTACATAGATTTTTAAACCCATGATATTTAACAGGAGTTTTGAAATACTTTTTTTGAGATTTAAAAAACTTAGGAGAAAAACTGTAATCCTAAATAAATAACTTAATAAATGTTTTAACTCTAAATAATATAAAAATAAAATCTCATTAAATTTTTTTTTTATTGTATTGTTTACATACGTCAAAAGCTATATGTAAGTTTATCTAACTCCATAACCAATAACTAACTGAATTTATAAACTCATGTGTTTTCAAAATGTTATTAATATTACATTCATCTTAGTTATTAATTATAAAACATATATAATAAAACGAAAAATATATAATTAAAGAAAACTTAAAATATAGAAAAGAATTATTATTTTAAAATTTGTGGATTTAAATTATATAAAGATTGAGGGATACGTTGTGCATGTGAAGGATTCCGAACATAATGCCCTTATTTAGGAAAATAATATTATGAGTTAGTTTCTTATACGAGACGGTACACCTCAGAGTTATGCTTGCATTAAAGTAACACACGTGCAGAATGCAGTTATGTGGGCAAGCACATGCTCATTACTCATTGGTGTGTTAACTGCTCCATACCGCCCCAGTGTTAGTTCGTTATGAGTAGAATAAAGGAATCTGTCACTAATATTCTTGAAGACCATTATTATAAATAAATTTTCCAAATAAAACCAATGATTAATAGATTTTAATTTTTTTCATAATTAATTAGATATTAATTTAAAAAATATTTATTAATAAAAAAATATTTTAAATAATAATAATAATTTTAATATTTAAAATAATTTTTAATTTAACTAATATAATGATTAATTATTTTTTGTGTTTATATAATAACTTTTTTTTATATTTGTTAGCTTATTCTAATTTTTATGTTTGTTTTATAATTATGAAAAAAATCCATTAAAAAAATAAACAAATGACAATAATTTTAGAATTAGAAGTTTAAATAAGAGGGAGTGAATTATTTTTAAAAATAATTTATTTGAAAGTAATTTAAATTTATTAAAGTATCTTGTTCAACAAATACATAATTGAATTTTATATTATATATATATATATAATATAATATGAGATTTTTTTTATATATTTTCAAAACACATGTATTTTTGTTTTTCACTTTTATTTTATTTTAAGTAGTGGTAAGAGGTCATAAAAAGACAGTAAAACAATTATATTTAATATGATACATTCCCTTCACATTTCAATTAATATTTTTCTTGCATATTATAAAATAATAAATATATCATTTATCTAATTAATTTATATTATATATGATCCTACTATGTTCAATAGATATGCGGTAGTTGAAACAATATATGTCATATATATAGTATATGGATAAATTATTTTATTTTCAATTAATTATTTTATCATTGAAATAAATGAGTCACTCTAATTATTTATGAGATCTCATGAAATTATACAAATATCTGATTTTTTATCCTACACCTACTATCTTGATTATTTTTAAAAATTACACTAACACTTTTTTTTTTCAAAAACAGACTATAAATTCTTAAATATTTTGAAAAATATTACACTATAAATATTAATAAAATAAGTATTTATACAATTTGATGGAATTTTTTAAATTGTGAGAGTAATTTTTTTTTCTAAAAAAATAATTGGATCTCTTTCATCTCGGATTTATTAGAATTTTTCTCCCTCAATTGTACGGATAACAAGTTTCATTGTTCTATTATCATATTTGGAATTTCAACTGTCAACTTATTTCCGTTTTATTTAACTTTATATCCCTCTCTTTAAGTAATAAGATTATATTATTATAATATTAAAATAATTATTAAATAAAAATTAATTTTAAAAATAAATAAGAATTAGTTATTATATTTATTATATTAGATACTATTTTATATATTAAAAAATTACTAATATCTAAATTATTTATTATTAATAAAAATTACTTTACATATAATTCTTTTAATCTTTTAAATAATATGTAATGTAATCATTAACTAATTATTTTATCTTTAAAATATTGTTTTTAGTATAAATAAAAAAAACTTTAAAATGTCAGCTTTTTTCTAATGTATTCTATTTTTTAATCATAAATTATTATGTAAATTTTTTTTTCATGATGAATAACTTGAAAGCCAATCAAGAATAACTTTTTTAATGGTTAAAAGTAGTAAAAGTGATGCAAATTAAACTCATTTATGAAATGTCATGTTATTAATTTCATTTTTGTTTTTCAAGAATGGTTCAAGAACATTGGTGTGATTTG
The DNA here is from genome assembly GCF_000499845.2 of Phaseolus vulgaris. Classification (NCBI taxonomy): domain Eukaryota; kingdom Viridiplantae; phylum Streptophyta; class Magnoliopsida; order Fabales; family Fabaceae; genus Phaseolus; species Phaseolus vulgaris. The sequence continues at coordinate 6,108,803 of NC_023753.2, forward strand.
AGCAAAATACTTCTACTTTGCGTAATTGTTTGGCAAGTGTTGCTTATCTTGGAGACAACATAAGCATGAATTACAGCAAATTTGAAGTCATCATCATTAGGTCAGCCAAATTGATAGATACTAGATTTCACATACCTAGTTATCAATATTGATAACTATTATTAACTATAATAATCATATTTTTGCTTCTGCTTTATTCCTAGAATAATGCTATGTGCTATAGGTTTATAGGTAGTCTTAGGCACCTAATATATGTATACAATTAGGAAAAAAATAATAGGAACTGATATTGGAATTCTCCATGAAATAAGGCACATGCGCGAAGTCAAAGGATTACTAAAAATATAATTTCATATTAATTAAGTAAATTAGGTTAAAAAATTAATTTTAAGAAATATATTTGTTAATTAACTGTAATAATATTTTTTTTAAATAATGTTTAAATTTAAACATTAAAATATTCTTAAAATATGATAAATAAGATTAAGTTAATTAAAAACTTATCATACTTTAATGGATTAGTTACCTTTCTAGTCTCATTATTTATTTATTATATTCAACTTAATCTTATTATTTATAAAAGTTTCAATTAAAAATTTTAATATTTAAAAACACATTAAGTAAGATGTCTCCTTCATTCAATTACTTGTAAAATAGTCATCTACATTTTAATTTATAGATAGTTAATTTATAATAAAAAAAATTATAATTTATAAAATTAATATTAATTTCAATATATTTTTTTATCGGCAAAAAAAATAAAGAATAAATTAAAAAGATTACTTGGAGTGTGTTAATCCATGTACAAAAGAAAAGACTTCAGGCATAGCCCAATACAGAAAACCTATCAGGTGGTTTTAGAACGCCTATACATTCATCTTAGTATATTCCTCTTCTTGAAAACCCCTTACACTACAAGAAAATCATGAAATAGAAATCAATTTTTAAAGACCAAAATAATTAGTTACAATAGTAACTAAATTTGAGATCATCTTAGAAACTAAAAAAAAAATAGTTTATATTATTGTTAAATAATTTCTAAATTGGTATCTAATTAGCAACCAAGGTTTTAACCACCAATTATTTAGTTTCTAAATTTGGTAGCAAAAACCTTGGTTGCTTTATCAACTATTTAACAATAATACAAACTAATTTAAAAACATTTTTTTTTTAGTTTCTAAAATGGACTCTAATTTAGTTATTATTGCAATTAATTATTTTGGTATCTAAAAATTGGTTTTTAATTCATGATTTTCTTGTAGTGTTACTAAAGCTTTCTAGCTTACCAAAATAGTCACAAAACACTAAAATCAAATAGAAAGCTAGAGGACTATTCAACACTAAGACGCCCCTTCCTACTTTGATTTCCCTTACTACATGAATGTGATGAAATATGGCTACCAACTTTGTTAGCTAGCTACAACCTATGGTATGGAATTATCCTCAGTAGCCTTCTACGAATCCTGACTTTGTTAATGTTGCAAAAGTTTCCCTCCCCTCTTATATGCAATTCTTCATCCTTCCGATTTCCTGCAACATCAGAACATAACACCTTCCTCAACAAATAAAACTACAGCTTATTTTTCTTATAAGGACATATTAGTGAAAAAACAATTAGAAGTAAGAGGAGTAGCAACATTGGTAACTCACCTAAAAGAGTATCGTTTTTGGAGTTTTTAAGTATATGATTGGATTAAGAGACCAATTAGAAAAGAAAGTTAGAAAAGAAGAAGGTGATTGTTGTCAGCTTACTCTTCAACCATAATCAGTTTTTGAGTTGTGTCATATGTAGAATTTTCTCGGTATATACAATCTCATTGTTTGAATACAACAGACTTTCTATGATCTCCATTCGCTCATAATGTTTATAGGAATTATTATGTTCGACAAACTAAATACCTATCCATCTAAAACAAGAGTTTGAAGCAGCTAAAGTTATAACAAAATCAAGAAACAAGTGATTTACAATTTTTACATCTTGAAAATAATGAGGACATAAAGTACTTTCTAAATTAACCCCCTAAGGTTAACCCTCATATGAACTTTGCCTATAAATAGTCCACAAGTTAGGATCTGAGCATTGGGAGCAACTTTTACAGACCATAAGTTTTCAAAAAGTTTATTACTTTCGTCCTTAGTGTCATTCCTAAAGATTTTATAAATCCTTACATAAGTTTTTCAATAACTTATAAAAAGCGAATAAAATAGAATAAATCAAATTTTCACTATAATTTAAAGTTAACCTACTCACCTCATCAAATTTTGGAAAAGACAACTAAAGTATATATCTGATTTTAATTTATGGGTAAGGTGAAATTTATTTTACTTTATCTTAGCACTTGTTGAAAAACCTGTTCAAATCAAATCATAATTATTTTATCATTAAAAAGAAAAGGCAATATTTAGAGTTTGTGCATTGGACCACAAACCCAAGTAAGCCAAAATGTACCTAAATGTTCAGGTACTATTACATTTAGCAAGCTAGTTATGATTTCTTAAAAGCATTAATGTAGAATTATATTGTAATAAAATAAAAAGAAAAATCTGAAAAGCACTAAACCCTAATAAGCCAAAATGTACCTAAATATTTAGGTACTGTTTAACTTTAACCACCCTTGAAATCTGCTAAGAAAACTTACACGTTTATACCACTGTAGTGATTTATTTAATTATTAGTATAAGACTTTCCACCCTCATTCTCACCCATAGTTTCTGAGAGGCTACAAAGATAGTTGAAATAATTAATCCATGATTCTAGAATTAGAAGTGCATACGATGCATGTTGAATGTTGTAATGGATGGTGTTTTTCACCAGTGGAAAGGAGACACGACCCGAGCATTACGCGATAAGTGGCAACAACGTAGGTAGTGGCTTCCTTTGATGCAGACAAAGTTAGAGAGGTTTGGAACGTACATGGGCAACTAGGAATGGTGGTGGATAAGATAAGGAAGGAGTGGAGTGGATTAGGGTGAGTTGACCTCTGAATGTGAGACAGGTGCCCTTTTAGCCTTTTCATTTCGTGAACCAAGAATCCCGTGTCATCTTGAAAGCTGCCCTTAGCAGGGACGCACACACAACAACTAAACTCTTTCAACTTAACACCTTTCTGCTTTCTTTATGCGAGTTAGGTTATAGATTTTTTGTGTTTAAATAACTTCTATTCTTCATCTCTAACATACATATAAGTTTATTTATATTAGAAAATGTTTCACAAAAGGTGGTTTATCCTACCCTTTCTAGAAGCAAATAGTTACTGATAGTTAATATCAGTGAAAAAAAATAGGTTTTCTTTAATATTTCTTCTAAAAAAGTAAAGGACACTTTATTTGTTAAATATAAACAAATATTTTTCATGTCTTTTAAATTAAAAAATCCAGTTTACTTTAAATATTAAAAAGAGTAGAGTATGTTATTGTTTTGGAAAAACTGTATGCAAATATCTAATATAAATTAGAAATTATAATTAGTTAGTTTTTATAATTAAATGATAAAAATTAAAAGAGTTAAATATGTAAAATAATTATATTTCCTTAAAATATTAAAAAAAAATTTTATCCCATAAAGTGAGGATCTTAAGTTGGGATGACATCAAGAACAGGCGTGCATGTTTTAATATCTTCATCTTCATTACTTTTGTATAAAAAATTTGTCTTCACCGGATAAAAGATATATATTTGTACCGTGTTTGTATTGTCTTTTTAATGTTCTCAATATTAATTAGACAAACTTTTACAAAATAATAAAAATCACATGAAGTAAACATGATATTATCAGTTAACTAATATCAAAAAGATATATATTTTTTTCTTTAATATCAAATATCGAGAAAAAAATTATAATTATATAAATATTAAATTAAAATACTAAATAACAACTGGAATTTTTTTAAATAATTATATAAAAAGAGTAAAAATATCAAATGTCTTGATTTAATGAAATTGAGGATTTTATTTTATAAAATACATTAACAAACTGAAGAAAAAAAATGTAATCAAGAGAGGATCTAAGTAAATTTTGTGAATATAAAATGAATTGAACTGTTATGAGAGAATGTATATTTCTGAAAATGAAACAAAACTATAGGTTAAAGAGACTTTGCGGATAAAAAAAAAAACTATAGGTTAAAGAAAAAAAATATAAGTTTTTTTTATGTTACTCATTAAAGTATGAGTTTATGCAATTAAACACTTTAATTTGAGAGTCAAATATTTTTATTGTGAAAAAATAAACAATTATTAAAAATAAGTATAAATAATTAAATGTGTGTCTTGAAAACTATTTGATTTAATAAAATTGAAGTTTATAATTCTTGTAATACACCATTTGATTAAAATCAGATAAAGAAAAAAATGTGTAATTAAAATTATAATAAGAGAGGAAATACTTAAAAATATGAGTAAACTTTATAAATTTTGAATAAAAAAATGAGAGAGAATAAAAATAATTGTGTAATGGAAAAAAATGAGTTTTAGTAAACAATACACTACACGAAAATCATGAAATAGAAACTAATTTTTAAAAACCAAAATTTAACTATATTTTTATAATTGTTAAATAGTTTCTAAATTGATATTTAACTATAACAACCAAGGTTTTTACTACCAAATTTAGAAACTAAATAATTTGTAGTTAAAACCTTGGTTGTTTATTAGATACCAATTTAAAAACTATTTAACAATAATATAAATTAATTTAGAAACTATTTTTTTTTAATTTCTAAAATGGTCTCTAATTTAGTTACTAATACAACTAATTATTTTGATCTTTAAAAATTGATTTCTATTTCATGATTTTCTTGTAGTAATAAATATTTTTTAATTAAAAATAAAGACAAGTAAATGAGGACAAAAGAATATTGAAACAAGGACGAGACATATATACATGCTTATTATCTTAACCTTTACACTCAAATCGAATATTATCCATAGTAATATTTATATACGATTACTATAAAAATTCACTGTTTAATCAAGACAGATTCGAACAACATTCATATTTATTTAATTTGCTTTAGACACCTTAATCACTCTGAATCTTAATTAAAAAAAAAACCTATAATAACTTATTTTTGTAGATATTTTGGTCACTTTTGAAGAGGCATATTTTGACGTTTTGCATTGTTTTTCTTAGGAATTGATACGAGAATAATAGAAGGGTAGAAGCTTGGACTTCTTGCTTAACTTACAAAGATTATCTTCTCTGACCATCATCGAAAATTATATTATCAGATATATACAATTTTTTTACTACTTTGGACAACTTTTGGTCATCACTAACTAATCAAATGCCTTGTGTGTCATAAATTATCATCAATAGAGTTCATTGGATAAACTATATGTTTATCCATATAGATCCAACGTCATCAACTAGAGTTTATTGGATAAACTATATTCTTGTTATAAAAAATTGTAAGTGAAAAGAAAACAGTGAAAGGAAAAAATTATAAAAAAAATTGGGGTATAAAGTGAGACCTAAGGATAAGTTTTATTTGACTTCTCTTCAACTTATTGGGTTTAAAAGCATGATGATTAAAATAGTGGGTAAGCAAAGAAAGCATAAACTGACATTAGTTTTCATAATTTATTTCATACATACACATAAGGGATAAGGATATGTATTGAAAGTATTGGTTCAATGGTTGCAGAATTTGATCATACTCACGCACACTAGACATATTAGAAGGTTCCAACTTGAATATATAACTAGTGAGCATTGTGGAGTGGATTGTATATAGTTTCCCTATCAAGCAATAGTATTCAAATCATACTGTGAAGAGTCATGATCAACATGCTGAGTGTTCCCGCACATTCAACCAAATCTTAATCAGTTTTCTGTCGGCTGAACACGATGCATGCAATATTTTTTCTTTATTTTTGGTTGGAGATTCCACATCGACTAAAGATAAGAATATTTCATCGTAAGTGGGTATAAACTTCACCCCATGAACCGATTTTATGGAGTTGAGTTAGATTTAAAGTTCACTTCTCATTACATCAGAGTCATTTAAAGTCTATCCTAGCGTGTTTGTTAGACTTATTAGGTCACTAACATACAGTTATCGGATCACCCATAATATGTTATTCCACACACGAATTGTCACTCTCGACGTGAGGGATGTGTTGAAGATTCGACTAATAAACTTTATTAAGATGTATTTTAAATAATATTAAACTTTAAAACTAACTGACTTTATGAAATTAACTTTTAAAATAAAATTTGAACTTATTTATATATTTATGAAATGAATTATTGTTTTTTTTATATCTTTTAACGTTGTGAATACGAGTGTCTACAAGTTCTTTTTAACTTTTCAGTCAAATGGTCAGCATAACATGTGTTAGTTTTTTATTTATCTATCGTGTTGTATAAGTGACTTTAAATTAGAATCTAGAGAGGGTGTTTATCTTCTTTGAAAGATGTAACAAAAGCAGTGCTGCGTGTAACTTCTTGTTGATAACGTCCTAAGACTTTTGAGTTGAAGCATATTATCCATTGATAGATGCATGTCTGCAATACCAGCGGCAAAAAGTTACGTGTTCTGGTAATCAAATCAACATGCACCATCTTGTTTAGATCGATCAGAATATACGTTAGAATAAAGCAAGCACCATTTTTAAGAAAAAAAAAGAGCAACTAAAGGACTTCAAATTCCAATTCTACTTTTTCGTATGTTAACACGATGGATTTGGATTGGATCAATATTCAAATATAAAAAGTACTTGCAAGTTTTTTCTTCAGATCAAATATGTGGATCACTTATCTTGCATCTCCAGATAAAGATGAATTATGGTTAAAATAAAATTAAAGTTGCAGGTTAGATTCTTATATAGTTTTCCTTTTTGAAAAAATATTTTGACATTAGTTATACAGTTTGCCCGCTGATGATGGGCCTAAGATACAAAGTGGTTGGCAGATTCTCCTTGCACCATATCATTTTGGACTGCATCTAATATACACATAGAAAAAAACCAAAATATCCTTAATGAAATAAAAATTAGGGTTTAGGTAAAATGTGCACCCAACCCACCCAGCAGCCTTGCACCCTTAATTTTTCGGTGGTCAATGTGAGGCAGCCACAGAAGCTTGGAAACTTAAGCACCTCCATTCTTGTTCTTGTTGTGACTGTTGCAGCAACGGAATTCGAAACGAGCAGAGGCACCGCGACGACATCAATTGACATTCCCAAAGATTATCGCTGTGACATTCTTCTCATTTTACACTTTCAAGATAAAAGTGCGAAACAAACTGGCAACCTCAAAACTCACCTTCTGCGATTTGTCTCCTTCTCTGGTGGTTTCGCCGGTGGCTTCAATCCTTTTCCGGTGACTTCATCTCCTTCTCCGGTGGCTTCATTTGCTGTCGTCGTAGTGTCTCAATGTTGCTTCGAGTTCCGGCAGCCATAGTGACGGCAAGAATAAAAATGAAGGGTGCAAGGCTGCTGGGTGAGTTGGGTGTGGGTTGGGTGCACATATTATCTAAACCCTAATTTTCATTTCATTAAGGATATTTTAGTCTTTTTTTTGTGTATATTGGGTGCAATCCAAAATGATATGGTGTAGGGAGAATCTGCCAAAGTGCTTTAGTAAATCTTTTGTACATTTGTTTTGGACCCAGATGCTTGGGTTCCTGATTTTAGAATAGAGCAACTGCTATTTGCACCATGTAGTTTCTTCTTCACCTCTATTGAAGTGTTGGAAAAATAAAACATATTTATGTTTAGATTTTTCGATTGTATAATTGAAAAACATGTTTCATGTTTCACAATCATGGTAAATATATTTTTGGATCCAGAAATATATCTTAAATTACGTAATGAATTTTTGAATTATTTTTAGATAATATAATTTATAATATATTTTTGGAATGCGTAATTAAAAAAATATTTTTATGTACAATTTAAAATGTTTTTAGATTACACAGTTTGAAAATATACTTCAGATTGTATAACATTAAATGCATTATTGGATTAAGTAATTCATAAATGTATTTTAGACAACTTAAAATAAATTTATGGATCACCCATTCTAAAATATTTCCTACTTATTAATAATTGAGAGATTTCCCACAATTATGAGATGCAAGAGAGGTCGTAAAATAAATTGCTTATATAATGATAATAGGGTTTTTCCGTAACTATGGACCCAAGAATAACCCATTTATGAGTTTATTGTCGTGGCCTTTCTTACAAGAGTGCTTCTTCCTGCACCTCCATCCCTTCTTCAGCCACCCCCATAGTAAACGTGCTTTTACTATTATACCCCTCAGTAAAATAATATTAAAAATGTAAAACTAAACCTAATTTTACCCACCCACTTTACTATCTCTGGTTCCTTTATCAGCAGCAGAAGGGTGCGGCGGCACCCACCCCTCCATTCACGTTCTTTTTCTTCAAACAGCGGCACCCACCCCTCCCATTCACGTTCTTTTTCTTCAAACGCCCAGTAGCCTCCATTCTCGCCCAGCAGCCTCCATTCTCGTCCAGCAACCTCCATTGTAACTCCAAGCATTGAGCCTCTTCATCCAAGGTTAGTTCCAGATTGTTTTTAAAGGAATTGTATTAAAGCATGCACTGTTTTTTGGTCCGCATCACAGAAATCTCTAAAATCTGGTAGTGTAGTTAGGTTCTGTATTCAAGTAATCCGGTAGTATTTTTCAATTGTTCCAAATCCGGTAGTCTATTTTGAATAGTTCCGGATTACATAGGTTTCGGATTATATAATCCGGTAGTGATTAATTAGTTATATAATCCGGTATGTATTTTTTAATTGTTGGTTCCGGATTAGACAATCCGGTATGTGTTTTTTAATTGTTGCTTCCGCATTAGATAATCCGGTATGTGTTTTTTAATTGTTGGTTTCGGATTAGATAATCCGGTATGTGTTTTTTAATTGTTGGTTTCGGATTAGATAATCCGGTATCTGTTTTTTAATTGTTGGTTTCGGATTAGATAATCCGGTATGTGTTTTTTAATTGTTGGTTTCGGATTAGATAATCCGGTAGTATTAATTTTAGGCTAATCCGGTAATGACTTTTTTTGGAGTTTCACTTATGCAATCTTGTTTAGTTTATTTTGTTTCCAGTTGAAAAACTTTTTTTTAGATTATGTGCCATGGTTCACCTATGACAGATATGGCTAAAACAAGAGGTGGTGGATCTCAAGGTCATGATCGAACAAGACCAATGGCATCTGTCCGTAGAGGAGATCGAGGTGTTGTGGAGGAAAGAATTGGTGATGTTAATATTGATAATGACAATCAACAAGAATTACATGATGATAGGCAAATGGACCAGGGAGAAGGGTTTCCTGGAGGACCTTCTGATATGTCTTTGCTGGTAAATTTTGCTGACCATGTTGCTGTTAAGCTTTGGGATGGTGAGGTAAGAACAAAAAAACCTTCAATTAAATTGTTTTTGTTAATTATTGTTTAAATTGATTTAATTATATTAAATATATACAAATTTTGTATTAAGATCGGGGAGAACTTAAATTGGTATCCCACGGTAGGAAATTACGTAAATTTGGGATGCCTCATGCTGAGATTGAAGTTCTTATACAAAATTCTGGATTATTTAGTCTGTGCAATATAAGCTATGAGGTGGGGGACAGAGGGTTGATTTCAGCCTTTGTTGAAAGGTGGCATGCTGAGACAAACTCCTTCCACCTTCCTATAGGTGAGATGACCATCACACTTGATGATGTGTCATCTCTTTTACACCTCCCCATTTTGGGTCAATTCCCTACGTATGTGCCCTTAGAGTACAACGGAGTTGCAACTATTTTAACTGAGTTATTAGGGGTGGAGGAGACTTGTGGGAAGGCTGAGATGAGGCAGTGTCGAGGCGTCAACGTACGATTGAGTTGGCTTCGAGATATATATGCGGAATGTTGCGCTCAAGAGGCTTGGGAGTGTGCTGCTAGAGCTTACTTGTTGCATGTGGTTGGATGCACTATTTTTGCAGATAAAAGTGCCACATCTGTATCTGTTTCGTACTTGTTGTTATTCAACAATCTTCGTATGTGCGGTGGATACGCATGGGGAGCAGCAGCACTTACACATGTATATGAGCAGTTGAAGGATGCCTCCTACTTTAACAAAAAGCAGTTGGGCAGTTATGTGACACTTGTTCAGGTATGAAACCATACAAATAATTAGCAATCACATGTTACATTCCATAATTTTTTGTATTAAATATTTTATAATTAATATAATAGAATTACGCAAGCATGGATTTATGAGCACTTCTCGGGCATGGGAAGAAGGGATATTAATCCCTCATATGACGAGGTACATCCACGGGCAACACGATACATTGTTGCCCATCAGATTTGTGCGGTTGGTGATGTGCGGGTGCAGTTGGATGGGCTCACACACGATGACGTCATCTGGACTCCATATGAGGACCACAGATTGAGCAGGCCATTTGAGACCATTTATTTATTCTCGGGTCACCTACGATTGGGCAGCTTATCACAGAGACATATGCCCGAGCGTGTGTTGCGCCAATTTGGCTACGAGCAGAGCATTCCACCATCACCGATGCCGACTGAGAGTCCTGGTGCACATGTCATTGATCAAAGGTGGTTGCAATTTGATCACTACTTGGTGACAGGTTTGACAGCTGCTTCTAGTCCATCTACATGTGTTCCTGAGTACATGTCTTGGTTCAGGACGGTGTCACACCATACATTCGCAGAGGTAAGCTTGGAGATCAACCCAGTGTTGTACCACGTCATCGCCTTCGTAGTCCAAATGCTGAGCAGGCAGGTCTCTCGTCTCAAGATGAGCGTGCACATTCGGTAAGTTTTTTTTTTATTGTTATGTGATTAAACAATATATTTGAGAAGTTTAATTTATTTTGAATTTGGTGCAGGGTATATTTAGGCGCATTGTTAGTATTCTCCAACGCATGATAGATTGTCGTCAGGTCACTGAAGGCACTGACGCATATGAGAGTACAGAGGCAGCACTGCATTTAGCCCAAAGCGTGACAGATGACGGGGCGGTGTACACTAGACGATCACGTAATGTTCGTGGACGTCGTTGATATTTTGTTTTATTACATGATTGTAATAATAATAACTTTGTATGTGTACAATATGGTTTAATTAATTTATGTTGTAGTGTTTGCTATTTTATTTTTATCTGACATAAACACCAATTCATTATGAATCAGAAATGAAGTAATAAATTATAAATCAAAAGTTAAGTAATAAATTATGAATAAGAACCTCACATTATAAATTATGTCTACATCAATCGTCTCCAAGGTTCACATATGTCGGACTAATACTAATTAATTGGGTAAAAGATTGCATCCTACCAACGTAATATGATGACCATAACCTTGCCTTTGGGTAACAATGTGTACACCATAAAATGTCAGCGGTAGGTATGGGACAATCATCAACCATTTTTACCTGCACAAAGTGTGAATCATATACATGACCAATACATAGTAATCGGTGTAGACCAACATCGGTAGGGGGTGCAGTACGTAATGGGAAAATAGTAATATTTTGTTTCAAAGACAAACAAACTAAGATAATATTGTATCTGCTTGCTATTAAGTATCCCATATCCGGTATTGTCATCCATTTGTCAACACTAGCCTGCAAAATACAATAATGAAATTAGATAGCATACAAGTTCAATTAATCAATGCACATGACTCCTATGAATATACACTTACCACTGACAACTCATCCACTAGTAGGGATCTCTTGATATGTTCTACCCGTTGATGACCACCTAATAATGTTGCATATTCTTCACGCCACTGAGATATTTCTTTAAATAAATCCATTCTGATAAGTGGCCATGACTCTTCACCCATCCCCAACAAAGAGGCAATAGCACGAAACCCACAATGTCCATCTGCTTTAACATCTATTACATCCAAAATATAAGGGTGACATTTCGGATGAAATTGATTAAGCATGGGAATTGCATTGGTGTTGGCCGTCACCTTAACCTTTCCCTTAGGAGTCTTCAAAGATGATGAGCTATCATTTACAATATGGATGCGATCTACATGCTCAAAATATGAAGGGATGCGTTTTGTAGACCTCTGAAATTTGTTTGTTTGACTCTTTTGGGATCCTTTTGTCTTGACTACATTAAGTGGTGCACATAATGTTGTCATGTCTGGGTAGGCAATTTCACGCAACTTATTTTTAATTGTCACTTTGCCACACAGGTCAACCTGTTTGAACCGGGATAGAATGACATCCCATTCTTGTTGAATTGACAACTCAGATGATGAATCACATTCAGATAAATCTGAAAAGCTTAGTCTCGTCCACATAACATGAACTTCACTAAGAGGAATGACACCCATAGCATATCTGGCTAATTGACAAGCACATGGTAATCCGTGAGTCCGTCTAAGTACACATCCACAACATTCACTATCAAACCCCACATCATTGACCCAATCAAACTCTTCAGCAATGAGAATCAAAGCATGTTTAGATACAAAGCCAACCAACATCTTGTACAACTGCACATTGAATGTGTGTCCTATCACATGTAGACTCATTTCAAAGGATGCCTTGATTTCATTATGTTGAAGTATAATAACATGCTTGATAGCATCCCAACATGAGCACAAGTCTCCCATGCTATTTTGTAATATTCGTTTCAAAGACCGATGAGCTGATTCAACCCTGTATAAGTATAAAACATAAAACAATTAGACGTTATAATGAATTAAACAAAGTAAAGGCATTGATATACCTGTTTGATGTTGTATTTCCCAAATGCATTAATGAATCTGTCCAACACTTTACAAATTTTTCTTTGTGCGGAATAATCCATGTGTTCTTCACATATTCAACAAGTAATGGCCACGGTGAACAAATAGTTTCAAAACTTTTAACAAACTCATCAAATTGAGCAATATCTGTACAATCAATGATAGTCCTCCATGAATCCATCACAACTTCCCAAGCCTCGACAGAATCAACCAACATTTTACACTTTGCTTTAACATTCTTATTGATATGAAACCGACAAAGAAGGTTTCTTGCTTTTAGGAAACACAATATTGATGGCATTCATCAAAGCAAGATCTCTATCACAAACAATGACTTCAGGCCCCACATGCGATGTCAAAAGTGACCCTCTAAATTTTTGTAGTGCCCATATGAAGTTCTTTTCCTTCTCGCTAGATAAGAATGCAAAACCAGCAGAAAAGGACAAACCTGTACAAGTCACACCAACAATCTCAAGCAAAGGCAGTCGATACTTGTTTGTTTTGTAAGTCGTATCCATCAAGAATACAATGTTAAATGCATTCAAAAGTTTCACACCATCAGGATGAGTCCAAAAAATATCACTAACAATATTGGAAGACTCATGACACGTACTCCAGTGAAGATAGTTGTCACGGTCTAACAACATCATTAATTGTTGTAATTCAGTTCGTGGTCCTCTAACTGATCTCTTGTATGAGTATCTTGCATTGTATACTTGCTTTATTGTTGTCATATTATCCTCATTATTCTCCTTCAAAGTACGTAGTATGCTACTCGGTTTAACCATGCTTTTAGTCATATCAACAAGCATGGAATGTTCATTCGCTTTTAATCTGCCCGCATATGGATGACCAACTAATGTATCATACAAATCATGATTATGAGTACCACATATTACCTTAAGTACCCAACCTTGACCCTTTCCAATAGGTTTACCTCGCAATTTAAAGGGACATTGACATTTTCGAGTACCAGTTACAGTAACCTCCAAACCATCCTTATACTTTCTATAACTACCCCCCCTTTCACAACCTAACAAGACATATGTTTTTCTCCCTTGCTTCCCATTTGCTATGTCAGACCTAATAATGACAATCACAAAACCAAGTCTATAAGCAACCCTACGGACCCATTCAAGTAAGTCTTCTCGCGAAGGAAAAACCTACACAAAGTTATTCCAACAATATTACAAAAACACTTCTTCAAATTATAAAGCAATAAACATAAATAGAATGAAATTTTATTCACCTCATCTGTTGTAAAATGAGTACCATAATCCTCTTCAACTAATTCATGTTGATGCACAGAATTCATTAATTCTTCCATATATATCATTTCTACTTCATCCGATCTTTTTGTAATCAATCCAACCTCCATGTCCATACTTACACCTTCATTCATAAAACATAAATTTCTATTTTATTCTAATTTTCATAAATTCAAACAAGTATGCAAAATAAAAACAACATTCAATTACCCTTCCGGATAGTGTAATACATAAGTAAAATAGTACCTTCCATATTAGATAATCCGTAATGCATTTCACAACTTCAAAGTGACTTCCGGATTATTTAATCCATAAGTCAAATTAAAACAGCAAATTGCATTCCGGATTACATAATCCGTAAGTCATATTTAAAGTTCTAAAATGACTTCCGGATTACGTAATCCATAGTTCATTTTAATGTACCGGATTATACAATCCGGAAAAGTGAATATCTTTGTTCCGGATCCGGTTTACCCCAGCTTTAATTAATCCGGAACAATTTAATATTGTCTTACGGATTGTGAAAACATTCCGGATTATAGGGGTGGATTCATTGCACGGATTATACAATCCGGTGATCTAGCGGATTAACCCATCCGGAGAAATGTGTTTAAAGCACGAAAGACTTACCTGAACGAAAGAGCGCAGGGAAGACCACCCACCACAGCAACAGCACCACCTTCACGGTTACCACCACCACCTCCACAGTTACCACCACAAGCACCACCACAAGCACCACCGGCAAGCACCAAGCACCAAACACCTTCGTTCTTCGTTTTCACTATGAGTAGAAAGTAAAACAAATTTTCTATTTTTATCTTTTTTTACTGAAGGATAAATTTGGAATTTTAAAAGTATATGGGGTGGCTGAAGAAGGGATGGAGGTGCAGGAAGAAGCACCCTTCTTACAAATGTAAAATGCTTTCCTTTCAACATGGGCTCAAGCATAAACTTAGAGAATCTCTAGGCTTTGAGTATTTCTTCCTGCACGCCCTATATTCTTTGAAATACCAGAATTATCCTTAATAATTTTGGATGATTATAGAATGGAGTTCATAAACAAAAGGTATTTCCAAAATAGAAGTTTCGTAAACAAAGTATGTTTCCTGAATAGAAAATCTAGAAGACAAAAAATCATTCTCGAACACATTTTTTTTAATTTTCAGAACAGTAAATCCAAAATTCATAAAATGTATTTAAAAAAAAAAATGTTACAAAAATATTCCAGAAAGAATAATCTAGAAATCATTTTTAAAAAAGTAAAATAGTCTTTTCCAAAAATGATGGGTGGAGGAAGCCATTTTTGTTGGGGGTGGAGGAAGAAACACCCATGGACTTTTATGTTTAGATGTCACCAAAAGATGAACTAAAAACTAATGCATTATTTTTTCAATGAAATATAATAAAATTTTACATTAAACATTAATAATGAAGAAATGAAAACATACATTAGGTAGTATTAAACTTTGCTTAAAAAAATGTTATTAAATTTTTTTTCCTGTCACAGTGGGCCATGAATGAATTGACCAGCATCAAGCTCGACCCAGAAACAACCATTCGAGAAGGAATGAAGCACCAACACCATAGCCACCCCATATCACCTCAAGTCACCCAACATTGCAACATTAAAGTTAATGAAATTTAAGTTATTAAAATTTAAATCAAACTTTAGGAGTATGGTAAAAAATATTTGATTAGAAAAATGAACTGTTTTCAATGAAATGGGAGAGCAGATTTTTTAGGTTTTTGTTTGAAGGTAAAGTCTAGTACAGTATGAAATTTGGTTTTTGTCATTTCATTCAAACATGGGCCCCTTGTCTGACAAGCATTTGTCACTATATCACCTCCAAATTAAGGGTCATAAAAAACCCAAACACCTTATCCATCAAAGCATTGCCATGATAATGCTGTACTATATTGTCATCAAATATATACTACTATCTTCTTTTGAGTAGCATGGCCTCCTTAAGCTGCCACTTTCATACAACCAACTTGTTGAATTCTAAGAATGTTAATACCAGGAAGAAGAAACGTTTCATTTCTTGCTCAGCGCAGCCTACACAAAGCAATATTAAGGTATGAGCTGAAATGTAATGCAATATCAAAATCCAGCTCTTTGATTCGATGCAGAAGTTAAACTACAAAGTGTTTGCATTGCAACACACCCTTTGTGGAAACAGGTTGTGATTAATGGAGCAACCAAGGAAATAGGAAGGGCAGCAGTAGTTGCAGTGACAAAGGCTAGAGGAATGGAGGTTGCAGGAGCTGTGGATACTAGTCATGTTGGGGAAGATATTGGAAAGGTTTTTGCCTTTGGTGTTTAGCCAAACCAACTCAACTCTTGAGTTTTTCTTTTACCTTTTTTAGATAGTTTTCAATTCTTCTAGGTCTGTGGCATGGAAGAGCCCCTTGAAATACCCATAATAAATGACCTTTCTTTGATTTTGGGCTCTATATCTCAGGTAATGTGAAGCAATAACTCACTTGCTATTTTTTTTTTCTTTTATCTCTTCTGCTTGAATGATGTTTTGAGTAGCAATGTGCAGTCCAAGGCAACGGGAGTTGTAGTTCATTTCACTGACCCTTCCTCAGTATATGACAACGTTAAACAGGTTTGATTTGTGGCTAGCTAGAAACTTAATTACATGTATAAATATGAGTGCGTTATTTCTACATTGTGATCTAAATGGTTCTTTTAAGTTTCGGCTAAATTCTTCTACAGAAGCAAAAGGGAAGTTTAAGGGCGATTACTAAATAGATAGCATGACTATATGATGTAGTTACATAAGCATTTATAAACGATTTACATAAGGAAAATCTTACATATCTTACTTTTACTATAGTAGATTTGTACTTTTAATAGCCAAAGTTGGAGAGCCAGTTAGGCAGCAGGACAAGATTCGTTGTGACTTGTAACATGAGAATTTATATTTTGATACTAGTTTCACATGTGTGCTGAACTTAACATTGATTCATTCTTCATTAGGCAACAGCATTTGGCATGAAAAGCATAGTTTACGTGCCCCGAATCAAATTAGACACGGTAGCTGCATTATCTGCACTCTGCGAGAAGGCCAGCATGGTGAGCACGGGGTGAGACATATGAGAACAACATCATATTTACTTGACATTGTTTCCTTTCTCTTTTCTATTTTATGGTGTCTTCACTTATTCCACACTCCATATTTGAATACCAAATGTTGCAACTTAAGTCTAAACTTGGTAGTAAGCCATTTGTTCTTATGTGGCTTATGATTAACTTTACATCAGGGTGTCTTGGTTGCTCCAACCCTTTCCATAGGATCAATATTATTGCAACAAGCTGCGATTACAGCTTCTTTCCATTACAGCAACGTCGAAATTGTTGAATCCAGGGCTAATGCAAAAGTAAGATTTCTTTTTATGTGTATAGTTGTAACAATGTTAAGCTTTTGCATCTTCTTTTGTATGGGTGGGAAAACAAAGCTTATGAGTAATGAAGAATGCCTATTGTTTGTGAAATGAGTTAAAAATAAAACGATGAAATTATCATCAAGATATAAAAAGGTAAAATAAGGGGACAAGACAGGGCAATCCACAAAAAAAGAAATCCTGACATAGTGCATGATCCGTACTCAAAATCTAGGGAATTATGTAAAGATCCACGGTAAATGTGAATGGTGTTATCCTGTTACTCCAACTTTATTAAAATACATTTCATTTCAGTTTAAGATCTATTATATTGTTCCATGAACCAAAATAATTAGTGAAAAAGGAAATATATACCTGCAAGAAGCACAAGTTCTAGGAAAAAAATAATGAAAAATCAAAGTACCAAAATGCACCTGATAAATTATATCTGCATTGGTTCATTGCAACACTTCTCATTTTGTCTACCTTCACTTTTATCACAGAATTAACAGTAGAAAGTGACATTAAGATAAAATGGTAGTTGGGAAAAGTAAAATCCTACTTCTTCTAATTACGAGAGGATGTGTTGGTTTTAGTAAAAAATAACATGGTGAAATGTTCATCCAAATGGACACATAGAAATCTCTAAAAGATTTAAAACCAATATACTGAATTGGTCTTGGTGAACAGGACCTTCCATCAGCAGATGCAAACCAAATTGCCAACAATCTCTCCAACATAGGTCAAATCTATAACAGAGAAGACCCTTCAACAGATGTCCTGGTAAGGATAAAAACAGCCGAAGTTTATGGTAGCAATTTATACAAAATCAAATACAACTAAGATTAGAGTTTACAGGCATAGTGAGATACATATCTAAGTTGTTATATAAATTTGTCACCCTAGGCAAGGGGTCAAGTCCTAGGAGATGGAATTCGTGTTCACAGCTTGGTCCTTCCAGGACTTCCTTCTAGTACAGCAGTTCACTTCTCTGGTCCAGGAGAGGTATGTATGTCCTCTATGAATTGAACTACTTTCGTTCAATCTTGGTCAGAAAGCATTAGTATTTTATTGATTTGATCATCAACTCAATTGGTGCAGGTTTACTGTATCAAGCATGATATCACAGATGTGCAGTGTCTCATGCCAGGCTTGCTATTAGCCATTAGAAAAGTAGTGCGTCTCAAGGTACTAATCACATTAAGTCTCATTCCTATTACTTTCTTTGTATCATTCAGCTTCATCTGGTTCAAGTTTTTTTACTGTCACTCTATGATCCTTGCAGAATTTGGTATATGGCCTGGAGAAGTTTATATGAAAATGATCCACCTCTTCAACCTCTTCAACTCAAGGGACATTCCACTCCAGCATGTTCACAACCATCACATATTTTTTTTATATCCTATTAGAATTCAGATCTATTGATGGCCGTTTATGTCAAAATGGTGTACCCATTTTAGTCTGCATTGCTTTTTAAATATAAAAAAAAATCTTCTTCGTTAAGAATATAATCAGAAATTTAATCTTTAAATATGCGTGTAGAAAAAAGTTTGTTGAATCTCTTAAATAACTTAATATTTTAAGAGATAAGTCATTGAAAAAAATATGTATCTGTGTAGATTTTAGGGTCAGAGTAATGTTGATCCACGTTAATACACAATTGTTGTCGTGCCAGCAGCTATCTAATTCTTCAAGTTCTTTCTCCTTCACGCATGTGTTCGTCCAGTCGGCGGGGTACTTGCGATTGCACTCCGACGCTCAAGTCAGTGCTAGTGATTAGTCTAGTCTCTCAGGATATTGAAAAAATGTACATTTCCCTCTTTCAGAAGTCCCTTTTATAAGTTGACTTGGGCTTTGATTCGTGTGGGTCACCTAACCGTTGCCAAAGACATGCGTAGTGGTCCTTAGATCATGTGTAGTGACTTCCTGATATTAAGGAAGTGCGTCTCGGAGTGTCTTTGACTCACTCAAAGTTAGTTGTAACAGTTTTCCTGCCACGTATTTATTATATTATATTACTTAATGCATACATTTGGTCGTCCGGGGACCGTACAAGATACACATTGAATATTTCGTAAGTCAATATTTGTCCAAATTTTTAAATCGATAATAAAAAGAAATCTTATTTTTTAAAAATATAAATAAATTTTCAATAATACATCCAAATTATTGGTGTTGGCTTTATAAATATATACTTCTATAAATTCACAAGCTTATAAAGTTATTAAAATAATAAGATAAGATGTAATTCAAAGAATAAAAAAACTATGGGAAAATAGTATAATAATTCTTTGAATACGTCTTATTCAAAAATAGTGTTTGTGAATATAATTTGCGTTGAATTCAATTAGTTTTCTAATTTCGTGCTTAAAATTTGATTCAGATTCATCATGACTGAGAGAGAGAGCTTCTGGTGAGATATCTATAGACGTTAATTAAAAATGAATTGGGAAAATTTTTGCAGTCAAGTAATTACAAAATCATACTAAACATCACTTTAAAAATATTTATTAAAAAATCAATGCACTATGGCAATCTATAATGAAATAAAAATATAAAAAAAAATAGTTATTGTATTACAACTAAAACAAGGAACTGTCTTTAACTGCTCTAGTTAGCATCATTATTTGACATCAGTCATTCCTACACTTAATTTGCAAAACAACAACTATAATTCAGTACTTTCATCTAATACCAAATTTCTGTTAATAAATAAATAAAACAATGGCTCTTTTTTCCTTTTACACGTGTAAAATTAAACTGTGTAAATTATAATAATAATATTATTAACTAAGTTTTTTCGAGTCTTTCTTTAAACAGCGTTGGGCAGATGATGGCAGTATCTACGCAGAGTCCACCTTTGGTGTGAGTGCAATCAATTTGGGCCAATGAGAACTTGATACATGTTCGCTCATTGGGCTTTTCGACCACGAAATCTCCAACATGATAGTAGACCCATTCCCCAGGCCCATGCAAGTAACACTCTGACACTGAATGCTGGCCGTCAGATGTGGAGAGTTGGAATCGGACGGGATTGATGTCCCAACCATGAACTTGATCAACGTTGCACACGCGCCGGCCCAATCTCTTTGAGGCCTTGCCCAATTGGAGTCTGAAAACTAAGCTGTAACTCCCCACAGGGAATTCAAACTCTAGCTCCCCTACCACTTCAACCCACCACATTTGTTGCAGATATGCAACACTCTTGAACCTGCAAATACAAACACAATCACCTTATTTAATTATTTTTCCATTTTCATAATTGCTTACATTTATCTCTAAAAGCCATGAAATCACATGTTAGGTTGGGAATATTTATGAAGATATTTTGAATGGGGTCACAACATTTCCACAAAACAAATTGTACAGATTCCAGTAAAAGTGAAAACAACTTTTCAAGGAATATCATAATATAAGTTTTAGAGGAGGTTCTCATGCCACCAAAAAACAAGCATATATCCCAACCCATGTTTTTTAGAATTATTAATTTATGTGGAAAATGCTACTAGAGACAAATAAATAAATAAAAATGTGGAAAGAAACTTTTGTTTGAAGCAATGAAGCTAGTGACAGATACAATATGAAATTGCTTCTATGACTTAGACACAATATATGTATATTATTGAACATCACTTTCCCTTAACACACAAGTCATTTTCAGTAATTAGTGTAATATTTTTCTCAGCCTCATTTTTTTTTCTTCACTTCAATTACCTATAATAAGATATTAACGTTTGAGCACGAAACATTTTGTCTGCCAGAATATGGCATTACCCATATCCTTTTCCATTCTTTGAAAATTCCAATCTTAGAGAATCTAAACATGAGCTCATTGTCGCCCTCGTAATTTCTGCAAAATTTCATCTCTGCAACTAATTATGCAGTTTTTAGGCTGGATAATTAATTAAGCACAACGGTGACTACGAAATTGTTCAACACGCCAACCATTCATTTTTCTTTCTGCTTAAACTCAACACGTTTTACATTAAATAATTATTAATACCCTTCGTAAAATATTAAAATAGTTGATTTTTTCTTCAGGGATTTATTATAAAATAAGTTGACATTGTTTTCATTTTGAGCTCTTACATTTATTCAACTAAGTAACTATATATATATATATATATATATATTTTACTCTTTACATTTTTTTGTTGCGTCATAGGCAATTTTCCTGCACTAAAAGATGTTTTTTAATTAGGAATTTTTCCTAAAGTGATATATTTCCACGATTTATTATTATTTTTTTGTTCATAAACGACTTTTACTTTCTATGACAAAAAAGTTATTTTTCGACGATAGTAAAAGACGTCTTATTTATATATACTAATAAACTTAATACCTTCAAACCTCATTAATCTGACCATAGTTAGTTTGCGAGGAGAATTTAATATAATTTAAATGCCCATGATTATTTTAGTAACATAAATATCAAATGGATTTTATATTTTAATATAGTACATGTTTTATTTTTATTAGAAAAAGAAAAGTTCAAGATCTCTTGCTAACCTCAAGCTATAAAACTTGGTCGTGTCATGAAAATAAGAAACAATAAATTTGAACCAAATTAAACAGGCAAAATATGAGAAAACAAGATAGTTTTCAACGAGCTAACAATTGTTCTGAAAACAGAAGCAATTCTAGGGAAAAGCAGACAACAGAAATGGTGTCTGAGTCAGGACACACGATTTGACCACAAACATTTGACGACCTCAAAATTCAATCCATGTTTCAACATAAATGAAGATCAAACAGAAGAGAGAGAAAAGAACAGGTTCAAAAATCATGTAAAAGTCAAAGAAACATTAAACTAATAAAAATATCCACTCATATCCCTGACCTGGATTCTTCAGTTGGAATATAATTCCAGTATCTTCTGTCGTCTATTCCTGTAATCTTCAAGGACTTGGATGACATGAACAAACAAACTAGTCCGCTACATTTATCCAACCAAACTTCCTACAGCAGTCATAAGAACCAAACAAACAAAAAATCATGAAGAATTAAATGAAAAAGACAGAGATAAACTCAAAATTAATATAGTTACTAATGAAGAAGGGATATGGATCCATAGCATGAAGCAACTTACTTTGGCGCCGCCATCAAAACGATTGGGTAGGGTAAGCTTTGCATAAATCTCTTTCTTGGTCATGGTAGCAGTATTTTCTTCACCAAGAACTTTATCAGCAAGAAACTTGTAACTTGGTGGGAGCTTTGATTCCCAGACAAAATCAACTGAGGAAGCTCGGTGAAAGGCCCTATTTACTCTTGCCAATTTGCATATATCGGGTGGATCAAGATTCATGAGCAAGGAGGAGATGCAGCTCTCTGGGATATCACCAAGACCAGGTCTTGATGATTGAGAAGTAGACCTTTCTTCATTTTCAGCTTTATCAGGTGAAGAAACAGCAGCCCCCATGACAAAAACAGGAAAATAAATATACAAGAGGGTGTATTGCTGTGATGAATTGTAAAAGTTGTTTATAGGTAAAGAAGGAGGAGATAAAAAAGGAGGGAGATTGAAGGAGAGAAGGGTGATGGAGAAGGTGCAAATTCTTCCATTTTGATGGTGTGATTAAGGAGAAGGGAGTGGCAAAGGTAGCATTTGGTTTATGCTTTTAAAAATGGTGCGCGTGTGTGCGTGTGAGGGAAAAGGGATAAAGTGAAATCTTCCATGTTCCAACTAAGAAAGGAATTTGTAATGAAAGGGAGACGTGGACAGAGTGTGCATGGACATTGTTAGGACAACCCTTTTCCACATTTCCTCACGTGTGGGATCACGCGCCTATTATTTGCCTTTTTTTTTTTTTTTGCATTTTTATAATCTTATTTTTTACTTTCTAGTTATAAATGATTGACAAATTAATCATACATAATACCTTAAACTCGTTATACTAGTGTTAGTCTTGGTCATTTCGATTATTCTTTTATTTTTTATCTTACGTGTCATTCTTTACTGGTAATTTACAGATACGTGATTGAAGGTTAACTTACAAAAGGTACTTTAACGATTAAGTAAAGTAAGTACTCAATATATGAAGTTTAGGGTTTAGGTTAAGAACTGGTTAAAAAAATATTTTACTCCTTTGTAGATGATTTATTATAGCGTTTAATCATAGATTATATTTTGTTGTTAGCTTAATTTTAGGGAGATTTTCTTATTTCTTAGGATGTTATCCGAATTTAGTGGAAAGTATCCCAAATTCTTAAAGTATTCTTACAATTGTTTTAATTATTGTTTATTGTAAATGTGTCTTAAAGTCGATCATTAAGACCAAATGTTAGACTCGTCCAATGCAATTTATCAAAATATCATACCTCTTCAATTCCACTAATGCATATCCATATAAATTAAAATAATCCTTAAAAAATCTCAAATATTCTTACTTTCGTATAAATATAATAATAGTACAACTTGCTTAAAAACAAGATTTCATACTTATAATAATTTCCATCAATAATTCCTAATAATATTATAGTTATAAATATTATATAATAATTATCTAATCAATCATTTTATATCTACATTTGACCTTTATTTTTATCTACCATATCATTCATTCCTGATCTTTTTTATTACTTTTTCTTATGTCTTTACTTACTGCATGTATCTTACTTTTTTCCTTTATAATTTTAACAAAGTGTGATTTTTTGTTGTAACCACAAAAGATAAGCTCTTCTTACCAACAAAATATTTTATTTATTTTTAAGAAATATTCGAACTTAAAGGAAGTCAGCATCAAACCATGAACCCTCTGTTATACGGTTTCTTAGAAATACAAGATATTATTTCTTTTATGCGTTGGATAGAAATTAAGTGTCATTTCCATGTAAATTGATTATAAGAAAAATAACTCTATTCACTATCGTATCCTAGTTTTATGTTTAGTAGGCATAATTTATATATATATATATATATATATATATATATATTAGAATTTAATTACTCAATTTTTTTTAATAAGACTTTAATTATAATTTCTATAAATTTATTTTTTTCATAATACTTTTATCTTCTTTTTTTAAATTGTAAAATAATTTTTCATATTTTCTCCAAAAAGTGAAAGTTTAGAAGATAAAATATATTAGGACAATCTGAACCAATCAAAATTTGTTTTTTAGCATTTTTTTCTTTTCCTTAGATTTTTAGTTTTTTTGTTTATATATATGGATTTTTCTGGATGCATGTGAGATGTGAGTGCTACTAGTTTGAGATTATAATAATATGTTATGTGTGTGAATTATGTGTGTGAATCATGTGTGTGAATCAGAATCTTTTGAATAAGTTAAGAATTCTTTAATTTTATTTGACGTTTGTTATCTTTCTTTGAGGAGCAAATGACCAAAAGCAAAGGGACTAATAAATTTATTTCATTTCAGTTTATTTGAATATTGATTTGTTGTTGGATTATTGAGCTTATACTAGTGATTGTTTGTTGGACTTATCAGGTCACTCGCTGTTTGATGAAAAAATCAACACAGTCAAATAATAATTCAACAAGAGCAATAAGCAGTGAATAATAATTTCCCAACTAACAAGAATATGTGAGGAGCAATAACAAATAATGACAGCAACCAAAACACACTGAACTGAACTGAAGGAAGACACAGAATTTTTAACATAGAAAACCTTCTCAATGTGAGAAGTAAAAACTCCGGACACAGGTCACTTAATCAAGCTCCACTATAATCAAATTAAGTTACAAGAGAATCTCAAATCACAACATAAATTGTGTTCAATGATCAGCTAAATAACAAGACAACCGTGATGAAATAGAAAATAATAAACCAGAAAATTCACCAAACTGCAGCTACTCTATGCAGCCTATAGAAGACTAAATAATGATCTTAATGTTACTCTTTCCTTTAACCATGATAACTTAAAATCTTTATGACCCGTTTACTTCGAACGAAGGAGAAAAAGAAATATTCATTATGTTCACATAAAACATATATTAAGAAAATATAATAGGAATAACACACCAGAACATTTTTATTTTGAAACGTTTATCATTTATTTGGTTACTTTTTATTTTAAACTTGAATTATTATTTATTTTTATTTAAAATAAAATTACATAATTAAATATATATAATAATATTTAAAAAATAAAAATATTAAATGTTAAATAAACTTATGTCAGAAAAATATATAACAATTAATAATAATTATAAATTATAATTATTATTAATAATAAAAAAATAAATTTATATAATAATTATATTAATTATAAAAAATAGAGATACAAATAATAATGTTATTTAATATAAAAAAAATTATCAGATATTTATAATAATAAATATTTAAATATTTTTTATTAAATTTTATATTATTTTACATTTTTTATCATACAGTCCTAATATATTTAAATTAATTTTTTAACAATTTTTAAATATAAAAATAATTTTATAAACATACATTTTATCAATTAAAAATATTATTTTAATTATATTCATCACATTATTCAAAAAATTTCATAAACTTTCTTTTTCTCTACATTTTCTACCTTATTTATCTTAATCCAACAACATCAGCAGTTCCCTTCGAATTATGTGAAACCTACTCCTCAAATTCATTCTCATTCGAAACAAAGCATTAGTGACATAAAACTACTGACACTCCATTTTGCCTCCCCGTGTCTTCATCCCATTGATTTGATTTGAAAAATGACGGTTTTACTAACTTTTTCCCTACTACCGTATCATTGCCTTCTTCGTTTCACTTATTTACCTTGTGGTTTTCGCTTCCCATTTCCAAATTCACTTACACTCTTCATAGTGTTTAGCCTATATTTTATTTTTTAAGAATATATTAATAAGATTTTTTTTTCATAAATTTTTTAAATTATCTAAATAAATGAATTTTCCTCTTAAAATTATCTATTCGAACACACTGTTAACATCATTTCTTGTGACAGTGTCAACAATATAAAGATAGGAAATCAAATGTTTTTAAATTAAATAAAAATATTGATTAAATTTGTTTAGTTCTGTGCTACAACCCCCACACGACACACTTGAAAAAAAAAAATGAAAATGGAGATCTATGTATACTTTTGAATTCATCAGTTCGGGAATTCTCTGGAATCAGCTTTTACCATTACTTAACAGGTTTAAGATTTGAAAGATATCGAAGTGAAAGTTGTAGAACCTTGTTCATTGGAAAAGAAGAGTTCGATGTTCTTGCTCCTGATATGACCGAAAGCAAATGACCCAAAATGATGTTCCCTTTATTGTGCTGGGGTAGTGAATGTTCTTTTCAGATCTTTGATTCATTTTCCAAACCCTCCCAAGAATAACAGCAACAATATGCTTAATTTCCAACGAAGCCTATAAAGATTTTTCTCCTTGACCCACATAAATATTTATTCTGATCCAGTGGTTGGAGATATTAAAACTCATTTAATGATCTTAGATCAAAGGTTGAAGCATGATCCACTTACCCTGTTTTCTAATGTCTGGAATTCAAAAAAGTTTTGGTTTCTTGTCATGTCCATAACATAAATTACAAGTTGAGATGATGTTGATCGTGATGGTAGCTGGAAAATGGAGAATAACGTGGTTACCCTTTCTATTTTATAATTAGGGAATATTTAATAAGGCACCAGCACCACGTGAATCGTGATTAATACAATTTTTTTACATCAATTTAATAAGATGTTTTGTATTGTAACTAGTTGCAAAAAAATTCTGTAACTGATCATTTTCTTCCTTTAAAAAAATGGGTTATCAAATCACAGAACATACTAGTTAATGAACATGAAAAATTTAGGTATAATTACTTTATTGGTTTCTGCATTTTGGATCAATATTCAATTTTGGATCAATATTCAATTTAGTATAGTAGTTTTAAAAAAAATAATTATTTTTTAAAAAGTACTTAAATTGGTTCTTAGTTAATTTTCCTTTAACAACGTCAAATGTTGTTTATATAACAGAGAGAATTGTTGACGTGGATTGTGAATTAAAAGAAAAATGAAATTCAGTGTTGTGTGAGGTGACAAGTGAGGGCTTTGAGAGAGATTAGTAAAATTTGGGGTTAGGGTTTCTTCCATTCTTTCAATCATAATCCCAAAAGAACAAATATCATTGGAAACTAAAAAGTCACCTCCTTTTTTAGGAACTGCTGATGAGAAACACTTTGAGAACCATCCAGTTGTGTTGTTTCACACATCAATTGTTCAATTTTCTTGAATCAGATAACACAAGAACCAACCAAAGTGAGCAAAATGAGACCGATCCAGATGGGATTATTAAAGAAAAAGTGGGGAAAGAGATGCCCATATGCTCAAAATGAAAGCTTCCAAAAGAATCTAATGTCAAACACAATGACAAGCAATGAACACTTTTCTTCCTTAACAGTTAGAGAGAGAGAGAGAGAGAGGGAGAGAGATCACATTCATGTTAGTTTGTTTGGGGAGAAGGGAACAACATTTCTTGAATCAATCAATTCCATAATCTTCTCTCGCGCAATATTTGAGTCTATTTTTGCATGAGCACATGCAAATATCTAACTTTCACACATGCAAATATCTAACTTTCACTTCAGTGACAGTACTCACATATTCAAGAACCTTGTGCAACCTCTCACACTTCCAATCAAAGTGCAGTGGAACAAAATTCTCAATAACATGTTGTGAACGAAAGAAGAGTGGGAGTTGAAGAAACTAAAGATGTGGACATTGTTATGAACCATTGCACTTGCTAATCTTTTTTAAGAAATGAAAGAGGTTAAGGAATGGGAGAAAACCCTAACCCCCAAATTTTACTAATCTTTGTCAAAGCCCCCTACTTGCCACCTCACACAACACTAAATCTCATATGTCTTTTAATTCACAGCCACATCAATAATTCTCTCTGCCACATAACACTTGAGATTGTTGAGGAAAAGTTAACATAAATGACCAATTTAAATACCTTTTAAAAAAATAAAGGGATCAAATTGATTTTTTTAAAAACCATTATACTAAATTGAATATTGACCCTAAATGTAAGGATCAATAGGGTAATTATACCAAAAATTTACATGGAAGCAAACCATTACTTATGCAAGTGTGTAACGTGTTTGTTTTAAGGGATGTGAGTCGATAGATGTGAGCGGATATGCGAGTGTGAATTTGTGGGATTGAGAGAAGCAAGTTTCATTGCATACAACAAAGATGTGTGACGAAATTCACATAATTATATGTGTATTTATATTAAAAAATTTGATTTTCATTGTTGATAATTTGTTTAGTATAATGCATTTCCAAATTTTTCAACATAC
Source organism: Phaseolus vulgaris (assembly GCF_000499845.2). Classification (NCBI taxonomy): domain Eukaryota; kingdom Viridiplantae; phylum Streptophyta; class Magnoliopsida; order Fabales; family Fabaceae; genus Phaseolus; species Phaseolus vulgaris. The sequence goes on from NC_023753.2 coordinate 6,137,483, forward strand.
TTTTTACAATTTTGAATATTAAATTTTTTTATTGAAAAAAATAACTTTATGACAAATTTGCATTTATATAAGATATATTTTTTCCAAAAATAATTATTTAATAATATCATAAATAATGCACAAAATTTCAAATAACTAAAATCTATAAACAAATATCTCATGTTTCATTTTTTAAATATTTTTAAAGATAATGATAAATTTGTAAACTTACATTTTAATATTTTAAAAAAATTAAAAAATACTTTCACAAACTTTAATAAATTTTTCTCACAAATTCACTTTACATACCTTAATCCAAACAATCTCAATTTTTTCCTAAGAAGCCCAGACATGGATACGGTCACGGATACGACACGGACACGGACACGAGCACAGAGATACGGCTAAATTGAAAATTATAGGACACGGAACACGGCTATATATAAATTAAAATGTAGTAATATATTTTGTTATATGAAAAAAAAATCAAGAAAAAACATAATGTTTAATTTTTACTTCGGAGAATTTAATATTTTGTCTTAGATTTTGTTTGAGATTTAGTGTGAAAGAGAAGAGGTTTTTAAAACACTGGACCGCGTCTTTTTTCTAGCTTTTCCGGCGTGTCCAAGGAGGAGAATGTGTCTTCTCCAATGTGTCCAAGGAGGAGAATGTGTCTTCTCCAACGTGTCCACAAAAAAGACTGTTTCCGATCTAATAAAAAATGTCTGACACCACATCGTGCACGCTTCCGTCACATGTCTGTGTTCATGGTGTATCAGAAACACTAACGACGCCTTTTTAACCGTATCCGAAATTCTTAGATTTTTTTCTCAAATCACTTTAAATTGATTCCTCCAATTTCTCACGTATTCACTTCCTAGTTGAAACAAAACTTAATTATTTTAAACTAGAGGATACCAACACATAGTCCTGTGCGAAGTGTGGACACTGCCCAATTCTAATTTCCTATCATTAGTAATGGATGTTGACCTTCCACATGTGGTTCTAAATATTTCTTTTATGAATATATGTAATAAAATTTCAAACTGTGGGGCAGAGCAACATGTTAACTTTTGTTTTTGATTTCTTTTGGAATTTTGGATCCTCTTCATACAACCAATAGATTTTCTTTTTCTAACACATGCAATAAACACGAGCATTAAACTCAAACATCAATAATGCACTTAAGTCAAAATATCCTTTTCATGCTTCTCATGCTTTTATCCTTAAGGTAAAAAAAATAGTTATTGTGTCCAACAAAACATATATATTTTTAAAAAACCACAATCTAACTTGCCTTCTAAAATGAACATTACCGTTATTATAATTTATTCGAGATCAAATATTCTCTATCAAATTTTTTCGGTCTTTCTCTTCAATTCTGATTGCTCTTCTTCGATGTCCGAGAAGGAGGATACTTGTAAAAATACTCTAACGTTCAAATTAGATGGGGTTAACGTGAGTGATCTAGTTTAGAATTTAGAGTGACAGTACCTTTTACGATGGGATATCCTCTTATTTATACCGTTCTAGTGGACATTGTCCTATCAGAATGATTAAAATAGGTCCAATGAACGTGTAATCACCCTTTGTTGCTCCTATCAGGATTAATGCGTTTAACTTGAGAAGTGACGTGGACACTTTTTTGCCGAAAGGAAGTCATTGATGATAGACATTAGAACTTCAATGAATTGACTTACCTGTTGATCCGTGAAAACCGAAAATCTGACTTCCGCTGATCTTTAATATAACAATTACGCCTCATTAATGAAATTAAAGAGAACTATCTCTAGCTATGTTTATTGAATTGTCATCAACATTAACCAAATCATAACTGGTGCGTTTAACCAGTGGAAGCAAAGGTGAATGAACTGTTCATGTTCTCTCTTCTTAACATTGCTCATATCCTAGCCGATAAAAAAAATTTGCTCATATCCTAAATCAACCAGTAACTTTCCCATAGAAAGAGTTTCAAGGTTTGATGAATTTTAACATAAATTATTTGTTTGTTTAAAAGTATGGACAATTAGTTTTGATAAAATTAATTTAAATTTGGAATGTTTGTCTATATTAAAGTCAACAACATATTTTATATTGAAACATGTTTACAGCAAGAAGAATAGATTATTTGTGTGAAACAAGTAGTTCGTACTTTTCACAATTAGGGGTATAAGGGAGTTCAGCCAAATCAAGTTCCTAATATTTGAACTGGCATGTCAGATAAAAAGAGAGATTATTTTGGACCATTGAATTGTTTCATGAAAGCATATGCAAATCCAAATAGAAAATCCTCAAAGATAACTATTTTGAGGATATAGTTTTTCCATCCATTTAGGGAATATAGATGAAAAAATAAGACTCGGGCTAGAAACACGACTCTTGTTTTCCGGAAACTAAATTTCTCTCAATTTAGTGTGTGGGAAGTATGAGTAAATAAAAAAAATTATTTACTTTTTTATTCTTTACTTTTTTTTATTAGGGACAGTAATTTCAAAAATTGATTCCATATACGAGATTCTAATCAATATGAGAATATAATTAGAAATCATATTAAATACAAGAAAAAGTAGAGGAAATATTATTTAATATAAAAAGAAAAAAAGATTTAATCAAGAAAACAATTAAAAATTATTGTTTCTGTTCTAGAGATATTATTTGAATAGAACAGAAATAAATATTGTTTCATAATTAAGGTTCTACACCTCTCATCAAGTAAATGGAAAAGGTTGATTTATTTTTATTCTTCTAAAAAACATTAATAGAAGAGTTAATGAAAAAAGTTTATCCGAACATGTGTCAGTACTATTTTGTTAACTTCCCCTTGGGTGGGTGATACTTGTTGCTTAGAAAAAAATCAAATGAATAAAACCAATCACTTTTAAGATGTCAAAATATGACAGCAATATCAACTGTTCACACACTTTGGTTTTCGTTCATTTTCAAACCACAAAAATCTATTCTACACACAGTAACATAATGCATGTTACTAGTCTTCATTCGTTTTCTTTTGGTTAATTGTCATCTCAAGCAATAATACACAAAACATCAATCAAACCTCCATGGTTTCGTAATACTAAAAATACACAGTTTTCAAAATATGTGTGGCTTTTGTTTATGGGATTGCATTTTCTTAATTAATAGAATGCATGTATCGCATATGCACATCAAATTCGAATTCAAACCATAAAAGCCAAACAAATATATATAAGTCAGCATATATCATTTCGGTTGCTATTAACTATTAGCGATTGGGTCCTAAAAACTAATTAGTCGTAGTTATCGAAAGATTGGAATAGCTTCTACGAAACATATATTCTTCAAATTTTAATTATAATGAACCTGTATCTTTAATTTGTTTTTTCAAAATTGCTTCTGCAAAAGTTTTCCAAAAAGGATTTGGAAGAAAAAGGACTCAACTTAAAGAAACAGTTCATTACAGCATCTTCCTAACAATATATATGAATCAATGTTACACTGGTATATGGCTCCAATCTTTGAAGTGTCATTATATCACCGGCATCATATGTTTATATCTTTTGGCAAAATCTATAATATAAAAAAATTATATAAGAAGATGCTTAAAAAAATAAGATGCCTTTATTCTATTACGTATATTTACATCATTCCGTGAAAATATATATTTATATGAAAAATTTCTCACTAGGTAAGGATCCAGATTCTATAATTATTAAATTAATTATATATAATTATGTATAATATCGTATAACAATTACATATAATAATTATGTATAATTTGATAATTATTATTTTTTTAATACATAATCTTCATTTGTATCTTAAACTTAATTTCTGAAATCTTTATTTCTTAAAAAAAAACAGATATCTAACTATATTCGTGTACAGAAGAGAAAGGGTGATCTTTGAATTCCTTAAAACTTAAATTATAAAAAATTTAATTATAAAATCAGGAGTCCCACTGATTCATGGGTTAAAAATATTTAGAACATCGATGTTTGCTATGTTAAAGTATAGATTCTTTCTATATACAATTCTATCATTTGAAAATGATATTATTACGATTGACTTCTCATAATAACTTGTGGGTAAAAGGCATGACACAATAATTAAATATATAAAAAAAAATCATGACAATAATTACCATGTAATTTTTTTGTTTTTGTAAATATTGAGGTAACAGTTATGCAAAAAACGTGAATATAATATTAAAGAACTCTTAAATTCATACTTAGGTGAGAATGATACCTGTCGCAGTGTTGCCTCCATAACATTAATATTTTGCTTTGACTAAAGAGATGTTTCAACATATTTGTCACGTGTCTCTTCATTGTTGGCTTGAGTTTTACAAAACTCACTCATTATAATTATTTTAATATTTAAAGTTTTCATGACAACATGCATATCCAACCGTTATCAACAATGAACCACCGACGGTGTACGACCACCTTACACAATTGCCTTGTCTTTAAGTAATCACGTTTAATTATCCACTTGTAGAAGATGGAATATGCATTTGTGTAAACTTAATAATCCTGATGAATTCAAGTTTTAGAATTATATTATTTATATTTCGAAGCTAAGTTTAAGCTGTAGTTTGAGATGTGTTAACCTGATCTTGTACTTTATGTTCTTTATAGACTTATTTTAAAATAAAAATTGCATATTAATAAGATTTCGTAATCTAATTAGCAATGCGTTACATAATAATAAGATGTTATAGTTAATATAATTTAATTTTAATCTCGATAACTTAAATTCTTTTATTTAGTTATATACAATATTATAAATGATATATTGCGACAACAGATCATATTAATTCCATCTTATCTTGAATATAATCAAAATGTTGAGGAAATTATGTTCGTGGCTAAATAAAAATATTATCGTTAAAAAGTGTATTATAGGATTAAGATGAATTCATCTCAGTCCATGGGCACCATGCATAGGAAGTAACAGTACCCCATTGGTTCTCTTAGAAAAATTTAAGCCATACATTGTTCTTGGGAGAGTCTAGTGAAGAAATCTCTAACAATGATGTGATGTTTGCCACTACCATTGTTAGGCAAATGATCTGCACCCAACACTTTTGAACCTGCACCCAACATAATTTCAAAAATTCTAAAAATACCCTTTATTTCATAAATAAAAATTCGGAATTGAAAATAATGCATTCCAGAAAAATAAATCTGGAAGAGATTTTTGTCTTTTGGATATAAAAATCTGGAAAAAAAAAATCAAAATCCCATTCTGGATAAAAAATTCCGGAACTGAAAATAATATATTATGAAAAAATTTATCCAGAAAAAATTAGTGTGTTTCGAAAAAAGGGGTCCGAAATGTAATTTTATATGCATCCCATTTTTTTAAGGGTATTTTCGGTTTTTCCCCTATGATTGTATGGTGCAGGAAGCAATTGCCCCATTGTTATTTCTGATTCAGAGCATAGCTAATAATAACGGCTCAAAAGCCCAAGACACTGAAAAAAGCAAACTACATCAGGTGTTGGTTTCTAGCCCAATAACCTCAATACATCCTCATAGAGAGTACATGAGCTCCTCAATTTCATCACTTGCTTTCGCACTTGAAACTCCATACTTTCTCCCTACATCTTCATCTTTTTTTTTTAATTTCAATTTTACCTATATATGTTAGGATTTTTACGATATGTTAGAATTTTTATTTTGATGAAACTTGTAGTGATTTCTTCTTCATTATTTTTAAGTAGTATTCGTTGTTTGTAGTGATTAATGATTACTGGTGCTAACGTTGATAGTTAAAATAAATTTTGTTATGTTTTAACTAAACTGTTACTAAATCCAGAAACTATTACTAATCCAGGAATGAATTTTTTAATGAAAAAAATATATATTTCTGAATTATAATATTCTACAATCCAAAATGTTAAATAAAAAAAATAACATTTTCAGATTATAAAATCTAAAATATATTTTTTTAAATAAAATTTTCTTTTCGCTTTACATATGGTACCCGAAGAAGCTACGGATTTTTGTACTAAAAATTAATATTCCCTTTATCCTAAAATATTATTATTTGAGTCTTTAAGAAAAACATGTGAATTATAATATTCTACAATCCAAAATGTTAAATAAAAAAATAACATTTTCAGATTATAAAATCTAAAATATATTTTTTTAAATAAAATTTTCTTTTCGCTTTACATATGGTACCCGAAGAAGCTACGGAAGGGTTTTCGTACTAAAAATTAATATTCCCTTTATCCTAAAATATTATTATTTGAGTCTTTAAGAAAAACATGTGCACAAGTGTATCTCACTTATATAACACTTAATTAAGCTTAAATTCATTTTTTAATATTAAAATCATAATCTATTTTAATAAAATTTATTGAACATATTGTTTCACTGTTAGAACATTGTCTGACCACTCATAAATATTTAGTCTCATATTTTAAATGTCCAGTCCTTAACTTAAGAAAGATGTATCAAAGATTTCACATTACCTAGAAATAAAATAAAATTATAAAATATAAATGAGAGCAAACATGAGTTTTATAAACATGAAATTGAACTTTATCTTCATTGAACTTGATTGGAATGTGAGTTTTGTTGTCATTTATATTCTAGAAATTCATCTTATCTCTAGTATATGCAAGATCGATCTATCTATCTATATATCTATATATATATAATGTATAAGTTAAAACGAAAATTAGAACAAAGCTTAAAAGCATAAGCAGAAGGTGCCCAAAAACTAATACATCGTTATTAACAAGATTTTAAGGTGGGGAGTCAGATCAGTACCATCTATCAACCTTTACAAATCTAAGATAAAAGTTACGAGGACACAAAATCTAGTCTCTGTTACTCCTCCCCACGCCTCTGTCAGATCAACCATTAATCACCACCCACTTGCCTCTTCCATGAGTCTTCCACAATCAGTTCATCAACTCCCCAATCCTCGTAGCTGCAGAAATTGTGAAAAACAATAGTAAGTATGGCATAAAAGGAACTACCTAACTTGTATAATGGAGAGAATCTACCTTCCATCAGGCAAGTAACGCCGGATTGTAAAGGGTATTTTTCGCTCTCGGAGTTCTTTCATAGCAATCTGACATTGGGAGAACAAGATGTTACATGTTATATAGCAGAGTTAATAACAAAACATGTATAGTGCATGAATCAAACATTTGGGATAATTGGCACAAAAAGAAAAGAGTCAACGTGGCATATTGCTGGCAAGTAAATTGCTCAATATGTAAGCCCTAAAACAGACAATATTGGACAGGTTCTTATCAGTCTATAAAAATCAGAGACTATATATATAATCAACTTATTCCTAGAATGGTGCGCACAGTGCACTCTTCAGGAACCAAAGAACTTGAGAATCAAAAGACTTCACTGCCAAAGTACACTCTTGTCTAAAGGAGATTATGTAAATCCTAAATGAGCATATGACTGATTCAATATTTGAAGACTGAATCAGTCCATATAACTAGTTAGTTTAGGTTATAATGTAGGGCCTGAAGTGTAGATATTGTGCAGGTAGAGACTGAACAAATAATTAAACCAAATGTTAAAAAGAGTATGTCATTGTCAAACTAAATAACAAATCAATTTAAGTTATATCCAACACCCATAACTTTTTCATAAAGGGCGCAAGAGGCAAAGAAAGGCAAACTATAGTGGGGGAAAGTAATTTATTACAAGCAGATTAAAAAGTTATAAATATAACCTTCCAATGTAAATTGTTCTCCCCAGGTTAGGAATCTCTATTAAATATTAATTAAAAAGAATATAAAACAAGGACATAATTTATTCTGTTATTCATGCAGCACGTCGTGCAACTGCAGAGTTAGGTATAAACCAAATTTAAAAAACAACCCCTTCAATCAAGGAACCAGGAGATCACTAAAGTGGTTAAAGTGAAAGCTTCTTAAAGAAATATTTCTATATTTGAAAATTCAAAACTACATAACAAGTTTAGCAATGAAATAATCAGTGAGATCAAAAACAATAACTTCACCAACACAAGCTATCAAATTGCAAAGAGAACGAGAGGATCTATTACCTCAAGTGGATCAGTTTCCCCCTCCAATTCGACCATGACAGGAGCATTCATACTGCTCAACCATAAGAAAAGTAACAGGTTAGAAACAACTAATAAGTGGAATCTTAAGCTTACAAAGTCCTGAACCAAACCTGATTTGAAGAGCTCGGGTGCCCAGAATCCTAGCACGCTCATACTTAGTCATATATTTCGAGGTCTTTCGAGGGCGTTCCCCTTGTTGTTCCTCTTCCTTATCCTCAGTGTCAATAGGATCTCCAGTTAATTCTTCATTTTTGTTTTCCAAATCCTCCTCCGCACCTTCCTGCACATCAATCAACCACCAATCAATAATTCCATTAATTCATCCAACAACAGTAATACAAAACAAGGGCACAAGACAGAATTATTTACCTCAATCTCAGGCTCTGGTGGCTCATGCTCGTACCTGTATGAGCACACTTTAATCCATGAGAACTCATTCAATAAAAATACACAGGTTACTAAATAAACTCTAACTCTGCAATTGAAGCATGAAACATAATTTGTAGGCGGACTCTTGGAAGAAAAAGATTAATGCGATCATCAAACTCCGCAGATGAACATTTGAAAAGCTTTTTACAAAAAAACCACTAGAGTTTACCATAAACCCTACTTTCAATACACAAATTGAATTGGGAAAACCGTAGTTTTTCTGTGACTGTAAATGAGCGAGAGAGTAAAGTAGAGAGAAAGCGAGAGAACCCCATGTCCATGTCATCATAGTCTTCGTCAGCCATGGCGAGGAGCAGAGAACGGAAGATACCGTTTTCTCTAAGCTTAAACCTCTGGTGTCTGCTTAAAACCCTCACAGGAAGTCGCTGGTACCTAAAATTTCAACGATCAGTTACAATATGTAATAAAAGTTTTCACAAATATATATTCCTATCCTACCCTTATATTTATGTTATTAAGATATAACTATTTTCTCTTTTGGATATTTTTAATTTTAATATCAATTCCGTATTTTATCATCTTCATTTAAATTTACTTTTTTGAAATTTTATTTTCAATTTAAAAACCTCTATCTTTAAGTATACATTTATAATATTATTTTTAATATTTTAATAGTTATTAGTTTATATGTGTAATGTATACCCTAGTGGATTATAGTATTATTTTACTATCATGTTTTTAATATTTTATTACAATCAATTATATTTAATATTATTGTTGTTTTATTTATTTTAAAAGTGTCATAAATGTAATGTATAAATTTTATATTATAAATATTAGTCAACATTTTTATTACTATTTTAATATTAGTATGGAAATTAGTTTTCATATTTAAATATTTTTTAATATTAGTTGTATTGAAATATTTTTAATATTATTATACATAGTATAAATTTTAAAATAATTTGATTTGGAAATATAAAAAAAATGTAATCATTACCAAAAAGGTGAAAGATATTTAATCACTATACTAATTTATTGAGTTATATTTATAAATAGTTAATATAATGTTATCTTTTGCGTGTTAAAAATATTTAAAAGAAATATTTTCGAAACACAAAGTACACTACTCACAACACTAAAATTTAGTTTTTTTTCTATTTGATACCAGAAAAATCCAAAAATATTTTTTTTAATATTATGAATCCTAATCAATTATAATGATATTATTTCATAATCAAGATATTTTTTATTCATAAAAATGTCAATTATAGTGAAGGTTTTGAAATCAAATGTGAGCTAGGAGTAAATGTACTGGTGAGAGATTGATTCATGTACTTCCGCGCCTAAAATTAGTTATGATTATTTGTCATATTTTAGAATTAAATCAGAGTACTGTGTTTAGCCTTTACTTTATTTTTGTTTTCATTTTTTTTTCTATGGGTATTGTGTTTTTAACCATAATTCGTCTTTTTTTTTTAAATTATAGAGGAATAAAAAAATGTTTGGTAAGCTTTTATAATTAAAAGGATACTTTGATGTTAAAACATGCCAGATTTGTTTTGACGTTGGCATTAAAAAATTGGACTTGTTTTAGAAAGAAGCAATTCTTGGAATAGTGGTAAACGATTGTTTCTCTTTTAAAATGTTTTTTTTTTCTACACGCTATAAAAAATCTGCATATATGTTTAAAGTTATATATTTTTCTTTTGTATTTTACTGTGCTGTATATATATTATTATGGTATATTTGTATATATTATTACTTTGTTTTTTTAATATTATATACATAGTGTACGTGTAATTTCATGTATTGTTGTCTTTTTTCATGTTAATTTCATGTACGTGTAATATTATTTTGGAAAGTATTTTCTTAGCAGTGTTCATGCAGTATCTCTCCTTTTTCTGTTTTGAAAAAGTATTGCAATTTTGTGAGATACGTAGTATATACGTTCTCTTCTCATTCTCTGTGAATTAAGATACATTGTTGTGCCTTTCAATGTTCAATCACAAACTTCTTCTTCATTTTACTGTAATTAGATTTTTCTATTTAAATTTAACTCTCCATAAACACAAAATATATATATATATATATATTTCATTGACACGTCACTTCATCTTCATTTTACTGTAATTACATTGTGGAAATCAACCCAAAAAATATTTGTATTGTTGTTGCAGTTTTCCAATTGTTTAAGAAAAAAATAAAAAATGGTAATAAATTTTGTGAAGAGGACAACACATTTGGATTATGCCTTTAATCTATTTTGTTGTTCAAGAGTTATTGCTTTATATTTTTTCATTGCTTTTTCGTCCACAATGAATACACTAGTTCATAAATGTAAAATAAATGTGGCTATTTTACATTTACAATTGCGACTATAGAACTGTATTTGATCAGCACGCATTCGTAAATCAGAAAGATACAAATGCGGCCATAGAACCGCATTTGTAAATTAGATTTACAAATGCGGTTATTTAAAATAATCACATTTGTATCTTCTTCTGAATGCGGGTTTAGGGTTTAGGGGTTTAAGATTTACGAATGCGGCTCTAGTAATAACCGCATTCGTAAATCACATTTACAAATGCGGCTTTGGTAATAGCCGCATTTGTAAATTTTATTTTTTGATTTACAAATACGGCTTTGGTAAATAACCGCATTTGTAAATAGTTTTTTTTTTTTTAAAGTGCAATTTGTATTGTCCCTAAACCATATAAATTAACCTGCATAATGATCATACCCAGCCAGACAAATACAGAAATATAGATATAAATTTGAGAGCATCAAAATGTACATTTACAAGTAATCAAATTACATATAATAAAACCACTATTGATTACCTATGCTAGAGTTATAAAAATTTATGAAATATGTGGACCAAGATTCTCTAACATATGAAATGCCTTCCGAATTCATTGGTGTTTCTTCTGTGAATAACTACATTGCAAAATATAGTTGACATAAATTAGTTTTTAGATATATATATGTTCAAGAATATAAAAATGATTTAACATATAGTACCTCTTTCCAACCAGTTTTAACACCTAGTCTTATAATGGTAATCATCCATTGCATAATGTAATAGCCACACTCATAGCTTCCTGGTTGTTTATTACACTATAATTCAATAAAAAGTAATATGTTAGTATATTGATAAACAATGATAATAGAGAAAGAAAAAAATTACAAACCTTTATTCTTTTTCCAGTTCAAATTATTTGAACTGGATCGACCTTTTAGGATGTTATATCCACGGCATGAACTGGTTAATACAAAAAACCTCGTTAGTAGATGGTTAATTAGTAACATATACAAAGTTAAGTTTATAATGTACTTACGTATCAATGATATCCTTAAATTTTGTGAGAATCTTCTTGTGTAGGGAACAGAACCACACAATAGTCTTATCAACCATTGATAAGACAAGTAACTGTCAATGATGCCTATATCATCCATGAAAAGAGTTAGTAAATATTTAAAACATGAAATAATAATAATTGATGACATATAATTAAACTTACTCATTAATATAAGGGCATAAATAAATTTGTTTTCCCTCTTTTTCCAAGGTGTTAGTGATGTATGCTTGAGTCTCAGATGAGTTTGGTCCAACGGGATTAGTATATGCAGGATCTAAGAATCCATACATATTTTCCTTCCCCTTAGTGATACAGACTCTATGCAAAAACCTACAAGTTTTTAGTTAAAGATTAATCAATAATAATTTAACATAAAGTAAATTGAATAATAGGTAAGGATACTTACATCATAAAAAATTGAATTATACTTATATTGAGCTCCTGATTCCCAAATATAAATTCTGATAAATCTGTGTTGTACATCAACAGTGGCAGTTCAGTGTTTATTTTAAAAAATGTATCATCCCACGGAACTGGAAAAGGTTCATTGCCAATCTGACTAGCAATGAGACGTAAGGAAGCTATAGGATCGTCAACTGGAACCTCACGCTTCTTTTCCGGACTTGGTGGCCGAAAAGGTTTCTACAAGATAAACAACATTTGTATTAAATTATATGTAATATATAAATATAAATAAAAAATAATATAATGAAATGAAATTATTACATGAGGTTTGGACATAGATCGAATGAGCTCTCTGGGCCAGGCAACGAATGTCTGAAATGCATCGGCCATAGTGGTTACCTCATCTGAAGGTAGTGGAACACGAGCATCAGGAAATCGTATTTTTTCAACTGTTACCTTCGCCACATCAGGGGAGAGAGGAACGTTATGTAAGGTGGTGGCGTTTTGATAGACTTTTCCAAGGGCCACCACCCGAGGAAGTTTGCCGCCCACTACCAGTAGCTCACAATCCTCCGTCTGCCCATTGATATCATCCCCTGATGTTGGAGGAGCCGCACAACTCCCCTTTGTACCAGAATTTTGAACTGTACTCTTTTCATCCATGGACTTCGTGTAAAATATACAATTATTCACTTCGTACGCTGTACATGAGATGACGTCAAACTTCAATCCAACAGCCAACCAGGTCAAGGTCTCTAATGCCGTTGAATCCTTGAACACCTCGTCTTTAAACCAAGGCATGAAAGTTCTATTATGTTTCATCAAGACCCATTTCTCTGCTTGTCTTGGGTTATTTGCCTTCACAATGGCTTTATGAGCTTCTATGTAAGGTACAACTTCATCTGTGTTATTCAATATGTACAAATGTGCTTGCAAGACTTCTGATCGAGATTTGCTTACAATATTCACACCACGTAAACATTTACTTGTAGAACGCCTGTGGTGCCATGAATTAGCTGGAACACCTATTGGATTTGCTTTTGTCATGTACTCTGAACAAAATTCAATACTTTCTTCAGCTATGTACCTTTCAATCATTGAAGCCTCTGGACGATAATGATTTTTCACATAACCTTTCAAAATTTTCATATACCGCTCAACAGGATACATCCATCTTAAGTACACTGGTCCACACAATCTAACCTCTCTTACCAGATGCACCACTAGATGAACCATGATGTCAAAAAAAGACGGAGGAAAAAACATCTCCAATTCACACAAGATAACAACAATTTCATTTTGAAGTTCATCTAGTTTTGAGGGATCAATGACTTTACAATAGATGGAAGAGAAGAATGAGCACAAACGGGTTATGGTATGCCTAACATTTTTTGGTAAGATCCCACGGATAGCTACCGGAAACAACTGTTGCATCAAGATGTGACAATCATGAGACTTCAACCCAATTAACTTCAAATCTTGCATTAACACTAGGTTCTTCACATTTGAGGAATGTCCTTGTGGCACTTTCACACCTTTTAGACATTGACAAAAAGTAATTTTTTCATCTTTTGACATTGTGTAACAGGATTGGGGCAAATATGTACGCTTACCCATTTCTATGGGTGCCAACTCGCCGCGTATGTTCATCTCAATCAAATTTAAACGAGCATTTAGACCATCCTTCGTCTTCCCGTTAATGTTAAGAAGTGTACCAATTAAGCTATCACACACATTCTTCTCAATATGCATTACATTTATACAATGTCTGACTTCTAACCTCGACCAGTACAGAAGATCAAAGAAGATTGATTTCTTCTTCCAAATATTTGTCACAGATGACTTTTTTTTTTACTTACCGAAGGTGTGGTCTATGTTATTTACCTTTTCGTAAACCTCAACATCGGTTAATGGAGTTGGTGGACCACTACCCTCTTGGTGTCCATTAAAGGCTTTTTTCAACCTCTGGTAAGGATGATGGCTTCTAAGAAACCTCTGATGCCGAAGATATACTGTTTTCCTTCCATGTTTCAATTGTTGAGAAGCAGTGTCTTCTTCGCATATTGGACACGCTTTGTGACCCTTAACACTATAACCTGATAAGTTACCATATGCCGGAAAGTCATTGATGGTGCAAAATAACATGGCATGAAGCTTGAAAGTTTCATTAGCAAACCCGTCAAATACTTCAACACCCTGGTCCCACATTAACTTCAAATCTTCAATTAGGGGACTTAGATAAACATCAATATCATCCCTGGTTGTTTCGGACCGGATATCATCATAGACAACATCATGTATTTTCGCTTCATGCACAATCCAGGAGGTAAGTTGTAAATAACTAGTAATACAGGCCATGAACTGTGATTTGTACTCATATTACCAAACGAATTCATTCCGTCTGTAGCTAAACCAAGTCGGATATTTCTTGATTCTTTACCAAACTCTGGAAATTCATCATCAAATTTCTTCCACTAAATAGAATCAACTGGATGTCGGTACATGCCATCGCATTTCCTCTCATCTGCATGTTATCTAAGATTCTTAGCATCGTCTGGGTTTGCAAACAAACGCTTCATCCTTGGAATGATGGGAAGATACCACATAACCTTCATTGGGGGTCCATGCTTTTCCATCTCATCAATAGAATCATCATCTTTTTGTTTCAACTTATAACGTGATAACCCACACCTCGGACAACTTTTCAACAATTCAAAATCTTTCCGGTATAATATACAATCATTAGGACATGCATGTATCTTTTTGTACTCCATACCCATTGGACAAAGAATCTTTTTGGCCTCGTAATTACGATTAGGTAGAGTATTTCCCTTTGGAAGCATATCCTTCAATAGCTGGAGCAATTTTGTGAAGCTTTTATCAGTCCATCCGTTTATTGCCTTCAAATTCATCAATCTTAACACCGCCGACAACCGTGTGAAGTTAGTTGATCCAAGATACAAAGGAGTCTCTGCATCTCTTGACATACTTCCATATTCATGCGCTTTTGCAAAACACTCAATTCCCACATCACGAATCATGTCCTCCAATCGATCATCATCTCCATCATCGTGTACTGCTTCATCCATGGTAGAACCCACATATTCTTCAGTTACGGAAACACGTGGTAAATTTAATAATTCACCATGCCATGTCCAAGTTGTATAAGATCGAAGAAACCCATCACATAGCAGGTGTTCCCTCATGATATTCACATCTAGTATCCTTCCATTCAAACAGTTAACGCACGGACACCTGATCTTTGCTCCATCATGACCACTAATAATCGCGTTACGTTGCGCAAATTGTATAAATTCTTCTACTCCCCTTTCGTAATCATCACTTATACGAACAACATTAATCCAACCTCGATCCATTATATATTCTGGAATAGTTAGGATTTTCTAATAATTAGTATTCTATCTCACACATTTTCCGAGGGTCGAACACCCCCGGACTCAATCCAAACACGATAATTCTATTCTAAAAGTAACAACTAACATAACATAAAACTTTTATTAAAACGTAATTAACAACTAACTAAATATATAATATAAATTTAAGAAAATACAAATTATATAATACAAATTGATATATAATAATATATAAATTATAATACACAAAAATATAAATTCAAAATATTAAATAAAAATTCAAAAAAATTTAAATAGAACACCAACCTTTCCGTGAACCAAGGTTGCTGGTGATCGGAGTGGCAGAGGCACGCGACAACGGCGGCGGAAGCCGAAGCGGTGGCGGAGCAACGACAGACCAGCGAAGACCAAATATGAAGGAGCAATTCCAATGGATGTTGTAACCTAAAATGTCAATGCGCCAACAAAAACTAGCAAGGGACGAAAATGTCAATGCCAACGAAAACTAGTAAGGAATGAAAATGCCAATGAAAAGATTCGCGAAACTTACAATGGTGAAAAGGAACGAAAATGCAGAGAAGACGCGAGCGCAAGAACAGTGAAAACGAAGGCCAGAGCGGAGAAGAAAGTGAAAGTGTGAAACTAGAGTGGCGCGCTTCAAATTTTTAGGGTAATTTGATTTACAAATGCGATTCTAGAGTAAAATCGCATTTGTAAATATAACCGCATTTGTAGATCATTGGCATTGATTTACAAATGCGGTTTTACTCTAGAACCGCATTTGTAAATCAAATTAATTTCAAAAATGTCACCGCGTTTTTAAAAAATACATTTAAGCGCAAACCCGCACTTAATAAGGAGTATTCTTTTAATTTTTTTGCACTAGTGATAATTTTATAGTGAACCTCTCACTCATTTAAGTGCATATTTCCACTCATTTATAAAATTGCAATATAATATTTCCTTGTTGATAGATGCAATAGAATAATATATATATATATATATATATATATATATATATATATATATATATATATATATCAAATTCCAGCAAAACAATCACTGTGATGAGAAACATTATAATGATGGTTGGTAGAAAGTGAATATAGGAATGAGGTGGGACATATAAAAATGAATTATGCTGTAAACAAAATTTTACAACTTAGAGTAAAAAAAGCAAGGAAAATGAAGCAGCAAAGACAAAGTCCAATAAAGTCAATAAACAGAGTAATATTTAATAAAGTAATAAATATAATAATTAATTTTTAATAATTATTTAATAATTAATTTATTAAAATAATAAATTTTGTCAATATAATAATTTATTTATTATTTTGTCTTTTAGTTTCTAACTTATCAATTCATTGATGTTTTTTTCCCTTTAATGCTATTAAAAAAACAAATTTAAAAATATTAATATTTAATATTTAAAATCCAAAGTTTTATTTAAAAGTGAAGTCATCACTATACACGGAAAGAAGAATAAATTTTTTCGAGTCCAATAGCTATCAAAATTCAGCAAGACTTTAGTGTCGGCTATACACAACAAAAAAATTATGTGTCCACATATCCAAGACTAAGCTCACACTTTATTCTAATTTCATTGTTCCCCTACCTAAGTCCTCATTTTATTTCTAATTTTATTGTCTCCCTATCCGCGACTAAGCCTACACTTTATTTCTAATTTCATTATCCATTTCTTCACAGTTAAGCCTACACTTGAGTGAATAAATAATATAAATTATAATTTTGTGTGAGCAACTTATAGACTAGGTCGACGCAAAACCTATTGTGACGCTTATGTGACTGTCTAGCCAACGGCAATTGTGTCCCACACACCCGCCAATTTTTTGCGTCGAGGATATTAGCTTCCAAAGTTTGGTGAACGCAAAGTTCACGCTAATTACATTTTTGTGTCCACTATTTATAACTAGTGTCTACTTTTGACCCATTCTAATAAGCATATTTTTTGTAGTGGAACTCAATATATTATTTTATTGAAAAGGATTAATATGAAGCTCAACCCTCTCAATCAAATGATAGATTGTTAATCATTCATGTCCCTCTAGTTCAAAAACATGTTAGACAACTAGTGAACTAAGTTCCATAAGTTGTTAAAGATTATAATGTAGACCAAGTTGTTAAGGAGGAACAATAAGTCAACATTGGACAACATGTTGAACAACCAGGTGAACTACATGTTCCTCATAAAGGTAATGAGACAACATTAAGAACATCTATTGAAATAAAATTTTTGACAATTCCTAATGATTTTGAAATGTATTTACAAAAATCATATAACATTGGAGTTAAAAATGATCTCATAACTTTTTCGCAAGCCATGAGTTCTAAGGAGACATATTTGTGGTATAATGTTATGAAAGATGAGATATGATTTATGGCATCTAACCAAGTATTGGATCTTGTTGAGTTGCCTAATAATGTAAAATTAATTGGATGTAGATGAGTCTTTAAAACTAAGAAAGACTCACAAGATAACATTGAGAGAAATAAGACAAAACTTGATGTCAAAGGGTTCACTTAGAGAAAATAAACTATACAAAGAAATTTTATCTTGTGTGTAAGTAAGGATGACAATGACAAAGGATGAATGCATGTTTAACAATCTCATCCCCATTACCAAAGTAAAAATTCATCCATATCCTCGTACCCTTACATGATGGATATAAATTTTTTTGTTTCATCCTCATCACCAACAGGGAACAAACATACACATATTAGTGTTCGTACTCGTCCCTTATTATTTCAAATATTAAATATTTTTTATAAAAAAAATCCAAAATAAAAGTAAACATGATATTATCAAGTATTCAATGTCAAAAGAATATACATTTTCTCTTCTCCAATATCAAATATTTAAAAAGAAATTATAATTGTATAAATATCAAATGAGAGTATCAAATAATTATAGAAACGAGTAAAAATGATCAAATGTATAACCTAGAAATAAGTTACAAAACTAAGAATGAAAGAAAAGTTAATATATGTTTTTTAGGTTACAAAATAAACTAGAGACGTTTTAGTAATTTAAAACGAGGGCGGGAATGAGAACAGGGCGAATATGTACATACATATCCTTATCTCCATAATCAGTTTAAAAAGTTGGGTGTTACTCATATCCATACCAATACCAGACAATGCGCGGATTCACCATCAAAATCAAGACGTGTTTGTATAATATCTACAAAGGCAAGTTCATTTGACATCCCTATGTGTAAGAAATATTATTGTTTTTTATTAAGAAAGATTTATTCCCAAATTTGTATTATTTTCAAGGTTCTAGGGAAGAATGGAGATATTTGGACAAAATAAAAATATACAAAGCTAAAAAGAGAAAGTTGGAATGCATCAACACTCACCAAAGCTGCCCAAATTCGCAAAAATCCAAGATGTCACTAGTGGATCTCGCTTGAGCGAGATAGTGCCAGTAACGTTGGACCTTTTTATGTTTTATTCGCCCAAGCAAGCATTAGCGACCAAACGAGAAATCACTTAAGCCCAAGAAAATTAGGTTAAATAGGAGGCTTGAGGCACAACCCTAGTATGCAAGATTGAGAGGAAAGCACCATTGAGTGACTTGTAACACAATTGGGAGAATAGAAGGTGTGGGAAACATTAAAGGATGTTGCCATCAAGGAGAAACATCATGGATCTTCTTTTCATGTCATCCTTGCGTGTAATAATCATCATGAGTGGCTAATTCTACCATTTGGGATTGTGAGTAATCTGTTCAAACTCTTATGTATTAAGGTGATATCTAAATATAATGTTTTGTTCTTAATTGATTATTGGTATTATTGTTTTCCTTCTAATTCTTGATCTAGAATCTTAAATTTGATTTGAAAGTATTTTTAGGGTTCTGACCTAATCAATAATACTTAACTTATTTGAGTGTTATGAATAGACTTGAAATGTTAATTGTTATCAACATCTGAACTGAATACTAAGTTGTTTTTATAAATATGCGAGAAATCGATATTTAGGAAACATCTTTAAAACTTTAAATGCGAGAAATCGATATAAATAAATTTTATACGAACATCAATATCAATCAAAGGACATAATGTTACCATACTAATCAAAATACAAAAGATTTGAAGCAACAAATTCTTTCCATGTTTTCTGATTAATCATTGCCAACACAACAACTTTCAACACACTTGTGGATTCGATATCCGTCCTTTAGGATACATTATTACTTCTGACAACGTAGTGCACTTGCCGTAAAAAGTCATCATTTACATGAAACAACTAGAAGAATTTTTTTTTATAGTAATGGAGATCATTTAGTTTGCAAGCTTAATAAATTCGTATCTGGATTAAAATAAACTCTCGTGGTGGTATTTAAAATATCATAGTTATATCTTAAATTGATTTTTGAAGAAAAACATAATGAATCAATGTATATAAAGGTTAGTAGGAGTAGAATTTGTTTTCTTATTTTAGACGTGGTTGACATCTTTGCTTGCTATAAATGATAAGGGTATGTCATATGAGGAAAAATAGTTTCTCTCAAAGAGTTTTAATACTAAGGTTATATGTCATAGGCATTAAGATCCATATAGAAATAAATAATTTGTCTTAAGAGACCTATATTAAAAAAGTTTGAGGTTTAACATTCAATATTGTTCACCAAGTGTGGCTCTCATTGTGATGGGTGATAAATTTGAATTGAGTTAGTGCTCAACAAATGGCTTAGAGTAAGATCACATAAAAAAAATATATTTAATATGTGTCAACTTTTGAGTGTTTAAAGTTGTTCTAAACTTAATATTGCATTTGCACTTGGAGTTTTGGAAAGATATGCTTATGTATAAATACATTTATGATTGACTACTATAATTCAGAATTTATTTATTGATTGGACTAATACTAAGTTATCTACATTTAGTTATATTTTTATGCTAGTTTGTGGAGTTGTATCTTGGAGTAGTAAAAAACAAAAAATTGATTGTTACTTTCACTTTAGAAGTTGAGTTTATTTCTTTGTTTTGAGGTTACCTCTTGTACCGGTATGGCCGAGATGCCGAGGCCTGAGAAGACTTGGCCGAGAGGCCGAGACCTTAGAAGACTTGGCCGAGAGGCCGAGACCTTAGAAGACTTGGCCGAGAGGCCGAGACCTTAGAAGACTTGGCCGAGAGGCCGAGACCTGAGAAGACTTGGCTGAGAGGCCGAGACCTTAGAAGACTTGGCCGAGAGGCCGAGGGGCCGAGACCTTAGAAGACTTGCCCGAGGGGCCGAAACCTTAGAAGACTTGGCCGAGAGGCCGAGACTACTGAGAGGCCGAGACCTTAGAAGACTTGGCCGAGACGACCGAGACCACTGGAACATGGCCGATGGCCGACCCATGCCATGATGATTTGGCCGATGGCCGACCCCTATTACAGTTAACGCTCAAACCAAGATCAGTGAAGCTAATCTATCATTAAGAATTAGGTAATGCAAACCTAAGAGGTGTCCACCTCGATAAATGGGCCCAACAAGGTAGGCCCAAAAGAATAATATAAATAGTACGCATCCCAAGGAGTAAGGTATGTCATTTATCACTCTGAGAGCTGACCACCCGCTTTACTGACTTGAGCGTCGGAGTGCCTTCGCAGGTACCCCCACCATCCGGTGTTCAGCCGAGGCCGAGGGCCGAAGGAGAAGAAGGAGGGCGAAGAGAACCCAAGTTCACTACCCAGTCACCTGACCAACCGAAGGAAGGAGAAGAAGACTTCAATAGTTCTCTAGGTCCCATCTCCCTAGCAGGAACACCTCTGTAAAGAAATATTTATCCCTTTACAACCTCACATGTCGAAGAGTTTTATATTTAAGCTAATATTTATGGATTCAATTGTATGTTATTGAAATTGTATTATATTAACTTTATTATGATATTTATGATTAAGAATAATAAAAATATAAGTTGAAGTAAACACATCTACAACCAAAAGAATGTAAGAAAAATAAAGTGATCATTGAGTACATTACCACGTTGATCATTGTTGATCATTTAACTAAAGCAAGTAGATAATTTTAAGAATCTTGTACACATCTCAGAATTATGTTTATTTTTAGAAATTGTTGAGTTTGATATATTTTTTTTTTCATTTATCTTTATACATGTATATGTTTATTTATTTTCAGGAATATAATATAATTTTGACAGATGATAAAAATACAGTTTATTCATTAAAAGCTTAAATTGAGAGACTTGATATACTCTGTTACATGGGATAACACTCATTATTAAAAGAATTTGTCATCATGATTCATGTATTTCGTTTCTTGTTAACAATTGAGAAGAGAACATTGTTGAATGTGGTCCATTTTGTCAATTATATTCAACCCATTACCATATAAGACAATATTTCTCAAGTTAAAAATATCTTTTAACATTAAAACTTTATGATGGATAAAGCTTAAAAAAAATCACATATGCTCTATGTTTCATGTTATTAAACATATTATTCTTTTCATCATACAATACCATTGTATAATAGAATAAATATTTAAAAATGAGAAGTGAGTGGACTACAAATTAAAATGACAAGAAATTGTTTATTTTACTGTCATATTAGATCATTTAAATATATTTTCTTACAATTCTTTGAGATGCTTTCATTGTTAGCTAATCATCGTGAAAAATTTAAAACATATATTTAAAATTTGTGTACTTTGTTTTTTTTATTTTTATATACATGAATTTAGTATCTTACTTTTAGATTTGTTGTAAAGTATTATCTCATATTGGCTAGCTTTTTAATGTTTCATTCCATTTTTATCCTCTCGTCACTCTAGGTTTTATTCAAAGAAATATTCTTCATTTTTATGATAGTAATTATTTTTTATTTTAAAAATAATTTCCTCATCTACTACTGTCTTATGTCTTTATTTCAAATTGTATGATGCAGGTTCCAAACTATGTAGCACATATAATGATACATATACTGATACGACACGAACACGGATACGGATACTGAAATATGTATAATTTCTAAAATGTAGGACACAGAAACACGGATCTATATATTGTATAATTATGAATTATATAAATTGACAATAAAGATTTATGTGTACAAGTATGTTTCATATATGTTTTTGGAGGAAAAAGATGTATTTTATAACTGATTCAAGAGGATTTATTTCTTATTTTCATAATCATAATAAAAATTCATACAATAAATTTGAGTTTTACAAAATTAATGTATTTTTTTTAAATTGTGTTAAAATCGTGTTAGAATTGTTAAAAATTCAACAAATATTTTTTGAATTAGATACTTCAGAGATACGTGTGCTATAAGTGTCATACAAGTAGTAGTGTTCAATACGTATATCCGACATCGACACACCATTTAGTAGGAGAAGTGTTCATAGTTTCCGAATGATCCACAAAATGATTAAAAGTGCGTTGTTGTATTAATTAATCAATTCTCTTCTTTAACCAACATTTATGACTCCCCTCTCAACTACCGTTTCAAAGTTATGTAAAATGAGGCAGTCGTATGATGTTTGGTATTAACGAGGATGCATAAAAAAAAATTTATTACTTTTTCCTAAACAATGCCAATGACGCGTTTTATATGAAACTATTAAATTTAATTGGACTTATATGAGATTGTGTGATTTCAGTCACAACACAAACGTATCCATTTCATCCTTTCTTTTAATGTCATTTAAGGTTTTTTTAATAAACTAAAACTATAATACATTTTTTTACTTTAATAAAATCTTACAAAATTTTAATTTTTTCTTTTCACTTCAATATTACAATAATATACAGATATAAACTAATCACAAATTAAGTGGATGATAAAGCTATAATTAACAAAAAAATAATTAATATTATTTCTAACTTAATAACAGTTAATTTTTTAATAAATACTATACTTAAAAAGAAACTAAAGAAGCGTGAGTTACCTATTTTTATTTTTGTGGAGTAATCAGTATTTATCTTTTAACATTAATTTGGAATCGTGGTTAACAAAAATATTAAAAGTAGTAAAACATTTTCTTTCATAAGAGTAAGCATTGATAATTTACATTTTCTTATGTAATAAATGTATTTACATTTTCAGTTTGTACTTAAGATCGATGTTACGAAATATTTTATTTATGTTAAAATAATTAGTTATATTTAATATATACGATACTAATCAATAAAAACTTTCCAAAAAAATATTACGCATAAAGTAATAAAAATCTCAATTTTTATAAACCAACAAGATTTTTCACTAGAATAATTATAGATAATAAATTTTTCCTTAAGAATATTTTTCACTCTAGTATATATATAAATTATCAATTCGATTACTTTCTTCTTCTTCTTTTCAAAAACTATCTTATAAAATGTATATTCCAAAGTGATACCGATTGACTAATAATCTAAAAGAATATTAGTTAGTCTTCCCACAAAAATACTCCCATATTAACCATCTAATTTACCAAACAAGAGTTATCACTTTTCAGTCAATATTTTCTTTATTATTATTTTAAATATCAATTAAAAATATATATATATATATATATTAAATTTTAATTTTAATTTGCTTTGAACTCTGATAATTCTGATCCTTCTAATTGTATTTTTACCATTTTAATATTTTAATTTTAAAAAACTAATATTTTTAATATACTTTTAATTATGCTTTGTTTTAGTTCAATTAACTACAAATGTACATGTATACTGTTAAAGTATGAATAAACAAGTGGTCCCAAGTTAAAAATTCTGACAGTGTTCATTCAAAATATCTAATGGTATCAGTGATTTCTTTTAGTAGTATTATGATTAGAAAAAAAATAATTAGTTAAAATATGAAAATTAAAAATTGGACTAAAATATAGATTTTCATTTATTTTAGAGAGTAAAATTGTGAATAAAAAATAAAAAATTTAGATTTAAAAAGGTGAATTTATAATTTAGTCATGAATATATATATAAAAAAAAACTCATAACACATAGGTTCAAAGACAAATATTACCATTTCTCCTCCAAAAAAGAAAGTAAAAAAGAAAGTAATTTTAATAACTGAAGAGATGATCTGAGCTGTCTTGTGTCACACAGAAAGATACATACAAAAAGTGAATGAAATCTTGTTTTTTAGTGAGCTTGCTTGCATTATAAATGCACATCATAACCATCTTCTCTATTACAAGAATCCAAACAGCCATGGCTAATATTGATTCTTCTTCCCCCACCATTTTCAACGTAAGAAAAACGCCAATCTTCGTCCTCATCATTCTTCTCTGCATCGCCTCCTACTTCCTCGCCGCGTACCACCAAGGAGCGCCCCTCCTCACCACCGCCACCACCGCCGCTCTCTCCCTCTCCCTCTCCACACCCTGCGACCACCTCACTGCCGAATATTCTAGAACCTTCCCACGCTGCAGCGCCAACTTCAGCGAGTACACGCCCTGCCAGGATCCTCAACGGTCTCTAGGGTACAAGCGGCACAGAATGATATATCGAGAGAGGCACTGTCCCGAGGAGCCCTTGAAATGTAGGGTTCCTGCCCCTCACGGATATCGAAACCCCTTTCCCTGGCCCGCGAGTAGAGACCGCGCGTGGTTCGCTAACGTCCCCCACCGTGAGCTCACCGTGGAGAAGGCCGTGCAGAACTGGATCCGCTTCGAGGGCGAGCGCTTCGTTTTCCCCGGCGGCGGAACCACCTTCCCCAACGGCGCCGACGCCTACATTGAGGACATCGGAAAGTTGATTAATCTTAGAGACGGCTCCATCAGAACTGCTTTGGACACTGGCTGTGGGGTAATTAACCTTCTCTCACTCTCACTGTTTTCTCCCTAAAAATAATTTTTTAATTTTAATAAATCAATTCAATTAAGATTAACTTTCCTTGTATTTTTTAAAGTAATTATTATAAACATTTATGATTATTAGCCATCTTTTTTATTTTTGGACAATAGCTTCAATTTTGTATAAAGTTACACATGTCCACACAGGTTACATTTGTTAATGGAAATCAAGAAATTCAGATCTTATATACCTATTTTAAATTTCATTTATCTTCATCATACAATTCAACCTATTTATTTAATTTTTTTTATATCGGTTAAGGTCTACCTAATGAATAAAATAATTCATTAGAATATTTTTATACTCTTCTTTATTTTACCCTTCATAATTATTGCATGTTTAAACATACAATAATTAATTTTTTTATAAACACACTTAATAAGACATATTTTTATAAATATTTGATGAACTCGAATAATTCTTTTAGGAAATAGCTTTACAGAATGTGATGCATCATGTAATTAGTAATAAAGAATTTAATTTAGTTTGAGTATTTATTGAGAATAATATTAAAACAGTAAACATCATTATATTAAAAATAGTAAATAACAGATAATCTGAAGAGTTAAAAAAAAGTTTAAGCGTGTACGTTACAAATTGAAATAGGAAATAGGAAATAGGAAATAGGAAAATAGAAAAGGGAGATGACATTTGTTTATATGTGGAGTACGCGTTGATTATTGTGTAAAAGTAAGGCATGTTGACATCACACGTCACAAAATGGAGTTCGTTATAAATTATTTTCAACCAAGGAGTCAAATAAAACCAATTCTAACTGCCTGTCTGCTTCCTTCTCTGTCGATTCTTTTACCTCAACTGTTTGTATTAAATATTAAATTTCTGACCAAACCTTCCACACTTCAGTTTTTTAAGCTGCATTAGTATCTTAAGTTGCACCTCAAAATATATAGTCAATTTTAATTTGAGTTCAGTTGTATTCACCGTTTTCTTTTTATTATTTATTTATTTTAATATTAATAAAAGCTTTAATTTTTAATATTTATTTAATGAATTATTATTGACTATTTTAATTTATACCTAATACATTTTATAGTCAATGTACAAATTTTAAAATTAAAGTTTTCAACTTATAAAACAGTTTCATTGTTTAAATGTGTAAAAAACTTTACATTGACCCGTGAATACAATTTCATTATTGTTTTACTTATCCATGAACTAAGAAAGTAGAAGTCAAAACCAATTGGAAAGAGTTGAGTTGTTTTTGCTTGGTTGTTTTCTTAAAGGGTGGTGATATCTTGATACACACAATAAACATGTATTTTACTTTTTGGATGTGAAGCAAATCTTTTCCTTCTTAAAGGCATATAACAATGCGGCAAAAATGGGTTGGAGCCCATGGTTGTAGTTGACCTATTTTGGTTCTTTAAAAACATTTTAAAATGATAGTATAAATTTTGAAGTGTTACAAGATAATCTTACGCTCTTACTAATGAATATTGTATACAGGTGGCTAGTTGGGGAGCGTATCTTCTATCACGCAATATACTAACATTGTCAATTGCACCAAGGGACACCCATGAAGCACAAGTTCAATTTGCCCTTGAGCGTGGAGTTCCTGCACTCATTGGAATTCTTGCCTCCAAGAGGCTACCTTTCCCTTCAAGAGCTTTTGACATGTCCCATTGCTCTCGCTGCCTCATCCCATGGGCTGAATATGGTATTGTGTAACCACAAACTATATAATATATATTTGAGACCTTGGGCTAAGTCATGACTTGTATTCACTCTTAATTTGGACTTGTTGAAATAGATGGAATTTTTCTCAACGAAGTGGATCGAGTTCTACGCCCTGGCGGGTATTGGATTCTATCTGGGCCACCAATCAACTGGAAGAAATACTGGAAAGGGTGGCAAAGAACAGAGAAGGATTTGAACGAAGAGCAGACCAAAATTGAGGAGGTAGCCAAAAGCCTTTGCTGGAGCAAGCTAGTGGAGAAGGATGATATTGCTATCTGGCAGAAACCCAAAAACCATTTTGATTGTAAGCTTACCCAAAACCGGTCTTTTTGCAGTGCACAAAACGACCCTGACAAAGCCTGGTTAGTTCAACCTCCTTGCACGTGTTCTGCTTACTGTTGACGTGACGTGCCAAGTATTTTTACATTTTCTTTTATAATTATTTTGGTCATCTTCAGGTATACCGATATGCAGACATGTTTGACTCCTGTTCCTGAAGTGTCAAACAAAGAAGAAACTTCGGGTGGGATGGTGGAGGATTGGCCAAAGAGATTAAAATCCATCCCACCAAGGATTTATAGGAGTACCATAGAAGGGGTAACAGATGAAGCCTTTTCAAAAGATTATGAGCTGTGGAAGAAAAGGGTATCATATTATAAGACAGTGAACAAACTACTAGGAACCGGGAGATACCGCAATCTTTTGGATATGAATGCTCACTTGGGTGGATTTGCTGCTGCACTGATTGAGGACCCTGTTTGGGTCATGAATGTGGTTCCTGTTCAGGCTAAGGTTGACACACTTGGATCAATATATGAACGTGGGTTGATTGGAGTATATCATGACTGGTAATTAGCAGAATAATATATCTCTTCACATATATCATGACTGGTATCATTTCTCTTTGCTGAATCTCTCTATATATAATATGCATGAATGAATTTTGTTTGGTTCTCGTGCAGGTGTGAAGCAATGTCTACTTATCCTAGAACTTATGATCTAATTCATGCTGATTCAGTGTTAAGTCTTTACAGTAACAGGTAATATGTTGGTTAAGTTATATTTTTTCAAGACAAAAGTTTAATGTAGATTAAGACAAGACAGTGTAATGCAACTAACGAAATTGTATGTTGTAGATGTGGGTTGGAAGACATTCTGCTAGAAATGGATAGGATTCTTCGACCAGAAGGATGTGTTATCATAAGAGACGATGTTGATATGTTGGTCAAAGTAAAGAGCATTGTGAATGGATTGGAATGGGACAGTATAATTGTAGACCATGAAGATGAGCATCTTAAGAGGGAGAAACTGCTATTTGCTGTGAAGAAGTATTGGACAACTCCACCAGCTTCCGACAACACAAATTAATCATTATTTTTTATTAATCTTTCTCTTTTCTGCTTTTAGTTTCCTTTTTAACTTTTTTAAATTTATTTATTTTTCGTTTTTACTTCTATTTTTTGGGAAGGTAGGTAGGGACACATACAAGTACTTCTTGGCAATGCAAATTGTAACTGTAAACAGCTCAAGTTCGGATTTTGACTATTTTTTTAAAAAAGTGACAAAATATTTTAAAAACCATTCACCATTTACATATTTAAAATTGAGAAATAAAATAATATTTTTGTGATTATTGAAAAAGATTTTTAAAAAAAAAAACTAAATATATGTTATGATTCACTACAAGAGGTGTTCTTCCACCAAAAGGCAGTAGAGTCAGCTGTCTTTAATCCAACACAAAAGTTGTGAGCTGAAATCCCATAAAAAAGCATCAAACCTTCTATTCAAACTTCTCATTATAAATAAATCCTAACAAACATAATATACCCAAAAAGAACATCTAGAACAAGAATTTTCAAAGTCATGATAGGTGTAAAGTCTCTCTTTTATTTTAAAAGTTACACTGAATATATTATATAATTTAATAGGAAAAGACAACCTATTATAATAATATAAGAATACTTTAAATTTAAAAATAAATTAAATATGATTAAAATATTAATTTGTTGGATTGTTGAGTGAATGATTTTCATTGTGTATTAACCTATCAGCACCCAATTTAATGTTTATGAATAATAATAGTTAGACAATAAAATATATGGACAAAAGGAATAATGATATTTTGCCACCAGTAAAAAAATAAAAAATATTCACTTGACACCTTAAAATGACAATATTTTAATTATATTTATTTTAATGACAGTCTTTTTAGGGTCGTCAAATTATTGTTATTCATTTTGTATTTGAAAACATATGTTTTATTTTAAAACAAATTGAATAACTCGTGATACATCTGGTCTATTAAAATTGAAACAAAAAGGTTATGCAAATTTATAATGTTATTTAAGTACAAATTTTTATGTATAATAAATATTTTAAAACTGATATCAGTAATATACTTTATTTAACGATGATGACTGTTAAGAACTATATTTTTCCTTCAATTTATTTATAATTACTAAGATATTATAACTATTATTTTAGTTTATAATTATAAATATTTAAAACATCCAATATTTTCATAAATTTAGATCTGATACCATCCTTTTGATAAAAAAGTTTTATAAAATAAAAAATTATTAATTTATTATCATAATTTAATTATTATATATAACTTACCTTTAATAAAAACTTTTTTTTTCAATTTTATTCTTTATAATATTAAAGTATAATAGTTGTTTTTCTACATTAATGATTATTTATCATTATATAATAGCATTTGGTAATTTTATCTGATGTCATCTTCTAATTAAACAATTTTATTTTTTAATAAATAATTTTTATTTATTTAATAAAATATATAACTAAATATTTTTTTTTAATTTCAAAATAGATAAACAAATTTTTAAATAATAGCTACATAATATTTTAGTATTATTTTATATATAAATTTATATATATTTATTTAAAAATATTAAAATATTTATTATAATCGATTATGTATTCACTTAATCGATTATAATCAGTTATGAGTTTGGATGCTATTAAAAATTTAATTTACAAAACAATTTCTATTATTTTATTTTTCATAATCTAGATAATTTGTAAGATTTACAGTCCAATGTAAGTTATCAAAATATAACAAAAATTTATAATAAAATAAATTTTGAGAAATAAACTTTTCAACTATCTCTCAAAATTGATAACTAAATTCTAAAAAAAATAAAGAAGAAAAAATCTTTAGAACGAAAATAAATTTATTCTATTTAA
Source organism: Phaseolus vulgaris (assembly GCF_000499845.2). NCBI lineage: Eukaryota > Viridiplantae > Streptophyta > Magnoliopsida > Fabales > Fabaceae > Phaseolus > Phaseolus vulgaris. The sequence continues at coordinate 6,167,767 of NC_023753.2, forward strand.
AAAATCAAGAGATGGAAAGAGAAATAAGAAAGAGGAAGAAAACCTGGTGCAGAGTCTTCACTTACATCTTCCAATCCATCTTCTTTACATTTACTTCTGAATTTAATTTTAAAATATAAAAATATGAATTCTTATCTATTCCTCAAAATACAGAAGAACAGTAAGTAAACTTAGAATAATTTTTATATAATTCTTTAAAAGCAATTATTTTCACTTTAATAATAAAATATCCTTCTTCAAATTACGAATTTCAATCATCCTTTTCTTTTTTCAACTTATTTTAGACAGTATTTTTTCTAATGTGCTTTAAAATGAACTTGGTTGAATCGGTATGTTAGTTTGTAGATAAATATATTTTCTTCTTCATTCATAAAGTATTCAAATTTTTGTTGATGGATATTATAAAACATAATTAAGGTGATAGTATGTTTCTGTTTAAGGAAATAAATTATGTATAAGAAGGTGGGTGAGATAACCTGGACTTTTTGTGAGTGACCTTGCAGTATTGAACAGGGAAAAAAGTGGAGAAAGGGAGAGAAAAGATTGATCTTTAATTTCCTTTTCATGTAATAGAATACAAATTTAAAGTTTACATTAATATACAAGGGTTTTTCGTTTTTTATATTTAAGTCATATACGGTATAATTTGATTGATTTTTCCTCGTTAATTAAATTTTTTATTTTATAGTAATTTTAAATTAAATTCACATATCATACTTCCTTCTTATTATTTGTTTCTTTCTACAAAACTGTCAAATTTTTGTTTAGTCTACCATTATTTTTTATTTTATATCCTTTGAATTTTTTCTAATCTAATTTTAGTTTTTATAATCGTTTTTATTTCTTAGTTTTAGTCCTATGATATTATTATTCAAATAACAGTGTTGCTGATAAAACTTGACATCATATTTTATGATATGGTAAATGATGACATCGTATCAATATCATCTTAACATTTTTTATAACAACAGATTTGGTAGTATGTATACAAAATAAAACGTTTGGAAATATTAAATAAAACAATTACCAAAAATCAAACTCGAATAGATTAGACAAATTATAAATGGTATTTTTTATTACACATTTATTGAATAGAATTTGTATAATTGAATAATATTTTCTTATATATAATATGAGAGAAAAAAATCAAATTACATTTGTATAATTTTAATCAAATAATGATTCAATACCTTTTGATTGAATTACCTTTTTTTACAATCAGAAAATTCATTTCAAATATATTATACATACAAAATTCTATACTAATATAAAATTATTTAATACTTATAAAGATGAAAATCTACCTAGTTCTAAAAACATATTAAAATATAAATAATTTGATAATTTTATTTATATTTAACAAAATAAAAAGTTACATCTATATGAATTGAAAAAAAATCAATTATTAACAACCTGATATTTTTTTTATAAATTTTTTTGTGTTAGCATCATAATGCGGAAAAAAATAACTTTATTTTTTCCATTATATCACTTTAAGATTATTATAAACTATCAACTTAATATTTAATAAAAGTTATACTGATATAATTTAAATATTTAACAAAAGGTATATTAATATTATTATAGTTTTCTGCTATAATAAATATGTAAATGAATTTCTATTTTAATTATGTAAAATATGTAATTTAATGTTTAGATTATTAATTTTTTTTAACAAATTTGTACATAAAAATTATCTTTCTATGTATGCTATATCATTCTAATATTTATATAAATAAACCAATACTTTGTTAAATTATATTTGTTATTGTATTTATTAAATATAGAATATACTTGTTATAAACATGTACTTTTAAATTAATTATGTAAGAATCATTTCAATGATATATTTTAAATGAAAAATACATTCCAAAAAATTAGAATATATATATATATATATATATGTTTATATGACATATGACATTACGTAGGAAATATACATTTAATTTAAGAAGAGAGGAGATGAGAGAAAATAATGTAAGAAAGTGATATTTCAGAAAAGGGAAAAATAATTTACTTTAGCACATTAGTTATTCTAATTACTCTTAAAAATATTTTAACTGTCACTGTGGGTTTTAACTGTTAGTTTTGTATGAAGAGGATCAGAAGCCTTTCAACAGTAGTCTTCTCCAATCTCCATCTTGTTAGGGTTTGCAGAGTTGCCATTTTCTGTCTTTCTTCGCACTCACAGACTATCTTTTTTCGCAATTATCTCTATTCGAATGCGTCCTACGATTCAACACATCGCAGTTCTTCAATTTGATTGTATCCCAAAGATTATGGACAGTGTCGTGCGTCCATTGCACGATATCTTGTTCCTTTCCATCGATCACTTCCTCTGCCTCCAACCCTAATTCGTCTTACATCCTCGACTACTTTGTTCCTCTCGATAACTACCGGTAAGGTTGTTTGCACTGGAAAACCAATAACTGCATAATGTTTTATGAGCATGATTGATAATAAATTGATATCCAGTAAAAAACCAAAGTGTTCTCCCTTTCTATCTTGACGCACGATAAAGCTCCATTTGATTGTAATTCTCACAGTGGAATGTCATTTTGCGAATTGCAAAGTGAAACTAAGTGGATTTTGAAACAATTATTTGTTGGTTTTGCATGGACTTACTTCTAGCCAATGTTGGGTTTAACTGGTGATCCGTATTTTTTTTTTAGCTAAGCAAAAAATTGAGTTAAAAATAAATTATATATGCATTTTTCACACTCTCATTCAATCAGTATGTGTGAGGTATGGTAAGTTAGTTGACTTTTATAAATGTCTATAAATGCGTTTTAAATTAATTTGCTCCTCTCTCCCAATTTGGTGAAGGTTATCAATGGATGGGGATCGAAAAGAGTTGGGTATTGTGCATGAAGGTAGTTTTGATGTTGAACCTCAGATATTGAATAACTTGGACTTGAATGTCGAGCAGAACTGTTGTAGTCCAAACATGGCTCATGCTAGTGACAATCAATCCTGTCCTCCTTCAAAAAATGTACTCAGCGCCAATTCTGTATTGGGAATTGGTACAGAATTTGAGTCTGATGATCATGCATACCGATTCTACAACAAGTATGCCAGATTGGTAGGTTTCAATGTTAGAAAAGATTGGATAAACAGGAGTAAGGTGCATGGTCAGGTGGTGTCTAGGAAGTTTACCTGCTCCAAAGAGGGATACCGTAGGAAAGACAAAAGAGATGTCAATGTGAAGAAACATCGGAAGGAAACTAGAACTGGCTGCTTGGCACATATGATAGTCACTCGGCAGCCAAACGGTAGATACCAGGTCACCCATTTTGAAGCACAGCATAATCATGACCATGTAAACCCTAACAATGCTAACGTGTTAAACTTGCTAAATGAATTCAGTGTTGCTCAAGCTGTGGAAGCTGAATCAAACAATAGTTTGGGACCTAAATCAAAGTCAGCATTAGATACGTTGAATAAAAAAATAAGTGCACACGAATCCATTGATCTACTTTCAATGAATTATGATAATTATCTTCATTGTGCAAGGGAAAGAGATATGAAGGAAGGAGAAGCAGGGCGTTTGTTTGGTTACTTCCAAAGGCAGCACTTTGAAAATCCAACATTTTTTTATGCCATACAGCTTGACGTTGATGACAAGGTTAGCAATATTTTTTGGGCTGAGGACAATATGGTGGTGGATTATGATCACTTTGGTGATGTCATTTGTTTGGATACAATTTGCAGAACAAATGAAGATCTTCGGCCATTTGTACAGTTTTTAGGTGTTAACCATCACAAACAAGTGTTAGTATTTGCTGCTGCTTTTTTGTATGATGATTCCATTGAATCATTTAATTGGTTATTTCGAACTTTCATTAATGCAATGTCCGGTAAAAAGCCCAAGGCCATTCTCACAGAACAAGAAGCTGTAATCATTGAAGCAGTCAATACAGTTTTACCTGACACAAACCATTGTACATGTGTATGGCAGTTGTATGAGAACACTTTGAAACACCTCAGCCATGTTGTCAAGGATGCTGAATCTTTTGCAAATGTTCTACGGAGCAGTATTTATGACCCCAAGGATGAGGAAGAATTTACTCATTCTTGGGAGACTATGCTGGAGAGGTATAATCTGCAGCAAAATGAATGGCTGAGATGGATGTATAGAGAAAGAGAGAAATGGGCTGTTGTCTTTGGCCAGAATACATTTTTTGTAGACATCAAAGGCTTTCATTTAGCTGAGATTTTGTCTCATAAGTTTAGAAGTTATCTAAATCCTGACACTGATGTAGTTCAATTTTTTAAGCATTTTGAAAGGGTAGTAGGTGAACAGCGTCATAAAGAAATAGAAGCTGGTGATGAAATGAGCAGGTGTTTGCCAAGGCTAATGGGTAATATGGTTTTGTTGAAGCATGCAAGTAACATTTATACTCCAAGAGCATTTGAAGTATTTCAGCAAGCATATGAGAAGTCTTTAAATGTTATTGTTAATCAACACAGTAGAAATGGATCATTGTTTGAGTACAAAGCAAATACATTTGGGCATAATAGACAATACAGTGTCACCTTCAATTCCTCTGACGACACAGTTGTCTGCAGTTGTATGAAGTTTGACCGTGTTGGATTTCTATGTGGCCACGCGCTTAAAGTTCTTGATCAAAGAAACATAAAAGTAGTTCCATCTCAGTACATCTTAGAGAGATGGACTGGAGATGCAAGGATGGGCAATCTTAGGGAGATTAAGCAATGTAAAATGCAAGATAATCCTAAAAGGGTTCCTGCTAGCTGTTACAAAGATTTGTGCCACAGACTGCTGAAGTGTTCAGCAAGAGCGTCTGAATCGGAGGAAGCCTATCAATTTGCCATGAGGCAACTTGATGAAATGATGGTTGGAGTGGAGAAAATCTTGACACTGAAAGCTGAAGGTCAAGTTATCACCTCACGTAATATTGATGCAGATGCTTCAGAAAGTGAGCCTTCAAAGATCTTTCTGAATGGGCATGTAATTGACGCCCAGGATGAAAGTAACAGCGCAAATGGTGGAAAAGACAGGAGAGCCACGTCAGACAGGGGGCACTTAACAACCATGACATGTAATGGAACTGATTCTGATAGAATTTTGAATGTAGAAGAATCTCCACAAAATACCGTTGTCTGTATTTCGAGCGCCCCCTCCACATATGTTTCATCTCAGCCTGCAGCACCAAATCTCATTCTGCAGGTCATCTTCTATCATTTATCAGATATGACAGTTTATACTGTGATCATGTTATTTATTTACAATTATCAACAAACTCAATGCTCATAACATAACTTTTTAAGATAATAAGTTCTCTCTTTTTATATCTATGAATATACATACATACACACACGCCAAAGAGACTGACATTTATTGATTCTTTCATTTGTGATACAGGGTTTGTACAGTTTTGAAGCCAATCAAGTGGTTCACTGCATGTATGAGCAGACTAATCTTGTTCTGGACAATCAATCTAATTCTAGCATGTTGCAACCGCAAAACATCTTTTCTAACCCACAGGATTCTCCGGGTCAATCTCAACTATTACAGGTGTTTATTTTTCTAGTCATCGAGTGTTTTTATCATATGTGGAATATGCATTTATATAACATTTTAAGAATTTTTTACTCAGGAGCCTATAATCCAGAGCGCATACCTTGAGTCCTTGCCAAGCAATAATCAGATGCGCCAGGTAAACACTTGGTCAAAAACACTCACTACCACCCCCACCCTGAAAAAATAGAAAGATTTTTGGTGGGTAGATTCATGTCAGCTAACTTTTTAAATCTGCTCTGGGTATATTGGTTGCAGGGAATGGATCTTGACATCCAAAATCCACATTCGTCTTCGTTCTTGCTGTATGACCATAGATACAGAAGTTCTGAGTCTGCATGAAGTACAACGGAATAAAATGGTTAAATCATTTTCCTCTAATACTCTTCTGGTTGTATCAATATGTTTTACTGTACAGTGCGGATTGATGCAGTCATTAGCATTGAAAACAGAATCATCCTTCTCTCCTTGTAAATAACCAAACATTTACCATACAATATTGTGTAGCTCATATGAACATTACATAATTGAATGCGATGGGTACACAACTTTTTGGAATGAAAGTTAACATAAATCTACAAATACATCCATATTTTTTGGTAGATAATGCATTCCTTTTTATCGTCTTATTACTTGAAATGAATTATTTTTGCTCTGTTGTTGCTTTTACAAGGAATGCAATTCAAAATATTTCCTTGCTAATCTGAGAAAAACTTTTGGAAGCCCTAGAGATTTTCAGGTTGGCAAGTTGTGCTTGAGAAGATTCTGAAAATTCTTGATACATTTTTGTTTTAAGAAACTTCTGATACACTGTTAAGTTGATATATAATGAGAATAATTATTATTTTCATAGTGAGAAGTATAAATTTAGACTATATAACAAAAATATACAGATGCAAAATATTAAAAGTTAATTGTGATCATATGATCATTTTAAAAAGTTGCATGGCTTTATATTTGTTTATCTTGGTAATCCAGTGTTCTTAGTGGGATAACACTATACTTGGAAATTTTAGTTGCACGATATAGTTATATTACTTGTGGATCTGGATCCTCTCGTTCTCGCTTGTAACATGAGCACATGATTTTGTTATTTTAAGCGATACAAGTTCAACGGTGGGACATTGCGCCGAAATTCGGGACCCTGTCCAAATATAGGTAATTTCGATCATGGACTTGTGTCTTTAGTGATATTTCTTTCATGGAAACCATGATTTTTTCTGATTATTTGTCCCCTCACCCCTTTATCTTTTAGAAATTTGATGTTGGACTCCGATATCCATGTGTCAGTCCCCCCTCCCATAATTTGACGTATGAAAAGTGTATTGATTTTTATATTAATTATTTTTAAAGTTAATGTTATATATATTTTTATATTGATATTGTATAGAAATGTCATTCTTTTTCAATGATTTTACAGTGGTGTGAATTTTGATATGATTTTAATGAATTAATTCATGACCTTTCTGGTGTTGTATTTTCCTGCTTCCACGCATGTGTTAATCTAATTTGACTACTTTTTAGTTCTATGGTACACTACCTTATTTAATTTTGTTGACTTTCCAGGTATAGAATTTCCCTATCGTCAAGCCACATTCATTGACTTCGATGCTTATTGTGTCTTTTTATAGCTTTTCCATTTGCTGACTTTTCATTAATGCACTTAACCAGTATCATAATTAAACGGTGAACTGGTATTTGCAAAATTCAACCTCCATATCGACCATATTAACCAAAATGTCTTGTGATCACGACCTGCATGGCCACATGATCGCCTGAATTTGCTTTGCAAAGAATGTTTTTTTCTTTGATAAAGAACTAAAAAAGATAAACAAAAACAAGGTAGCACCAAGTTGCATGATGGCTTCCCAAGTAGTTGGGAGGTTGGATAATTTTAGAGAAGCAAGATGTTATCATGCCTGTCTCCTTCCTTGAATTGATAGGATAATTATTTGCCAAAACATATATGTTTATGAAGTAGAAAATAAAATACAGATGTACCTTTATATTTATTATTCATGGACCTTTCCTATTTTGGTTAGATTAACTGTTTTAAAGTTTTTTTTTTTCTTCATTCGATCAAGTGTCACACAAATAAGTTTTAGCCAATATTTATTCAGAGTGAGCAGAGACAACGATAATTCTTATCCATGTATCTTGTTTAAAACTTACAAGACATCAGAAAATATAAAATAACCTTAGTTTTTTTTTCTTGTTTGAATATATTATATAAATTTTATTAATATCTAGAAGCTTAGAATGGCCATGCTTATACATTAATGCATGTAGATCATTTGACAACCGGCACAGCAATTTTTCTCAAATCACGACATAGGTTTTAGTTTTTTTGTTTGACACTGGGAAATTCTTAACCATATACCAACTTTTTTCTCTCCATTCATTGTCCAAAATGCAAATCTAGATTGATAAAAGAAGAAAAAACTGCAAATTTTTATAAAAAGTATTATTATCCATTTCTACTCTTTTTCTTAAAGAATAGAAATATATTGATAACATTTTTAATTTGTAATGCTAAAAGAATTTGGACTCAACGTTTCAAAATCCTTCATCTTCTTCCACGGTCATACTCAAAAGTTAGCTGGCTAGATTATTAAGATATTAAATTCCACGCGTCTACTATGAATGTACAAGTGAATATACATTAATGTCTCACAGTATTTATATACGATCCCATTCAATAAATACTTCTGTTAGGAATTAAAAACCTTAATATTAGATGGTTAGATACATTTCACAAAAGTAATGAAATCATATGATTCATTCATTCTTAGATACACTCACCTAAATAGTTTTTTTTTTGTACTAGTCTATGAAATCAAACAATGGGTTAAACTTTACCTTTCCCGGTTTATATTTCATTTTAATTTATTTTCTACTATAATATTTTTTTAGTACAATAATTTTACTACGAGATTTCTTACCACTATTAATGCATATATGTATATATATAAAAAGTTATAATATGTAGTAAAAGTTAAATCGTGGTAACTTGATCCTTATATTTTATTTCTACGAGAATATCCATTTCATTTCTCGACTTATTCTTTTAAATTGGTATCTGTTTCTTTTATAGATACAGTGTATGCTTGAAAAAGGTGCCTATATAGTATAGTACTTACATTCAATTCATAGGAAAAATGTTAGAGGAGTTCTCAACAACTTCTAGGATAGAAAAGTAAAATAAATAATTTTTTTTTATAAATTAAAATTAGTTTATAGTCGCAATTTATGAAAAAATTAATATTTTTTATTAGAAGACGTTGTCAAAAAATTCGTCCAAACAACCTTAATTTCAAAGGAAATATTCTAATATAAAGTTTACTGATACAGAAAAATTCTCATTAGTTAAATTTCAAAAGATACTTCTATTATTCCATAAACAAAATTTTAATTTTGAACCAATATCTGGAATTCAATTCTTACCAACTCCACCAACTGATTTGGAGGTATACTACATAGTATTAAGAAAATAATAATTATCAATTATTATTTTCTTAATACATAGCATGCAAGAAGGTTTGAGCGAGGAAATGAAAAAAATTATAAGACAATTGCGAGTGGGTGAAAAAACAAAAATGGGAATTGCGAGTGAAGAAGAAGGTGTTGCAAAGGCGCGTGAAGTTGAATGGGGAACAAAATGAGACGTCCAAATCTCCGACACTCTAACTACAAAATCCAACTATTCCACACTTCTTCAGCAACTTCCATTATCATTCCCTCTCTTTCTCTAACTAAACTCACTTCACTTCTCTCTCTACCCATGACTTGACTTCACCAATGGGCTTTCTCCGGCGAATTTTCGGCGCCAAAAAGCCCTCAGACTCCAAATCCCCCAAGAAAAGATGGGCCTTCCTCAAGCCCACCGCCCGGAACAAGTCACTCCCGCCGCCACCGCCCCCCTCTGCCATTAACACCCACTTTGATTCCTCCGCTCCCTTGGACGCCAACAAGCATGCCATCGCCGTTGCCGCCGCCACCGCAGCCGTCGCCGAGGCCGCTCTTGCCGCCGCACACGCCGCAGCCGAGGTTGTCAGACTCACTAGCGGCGCCGCCGCCGCCACAAGTAACAGCACCAGCACAAGACCCGCCGCGGCGGCGGCGCGTGTTAGCCAGCTGCGGTTGCCGGAGCTTACTGCCGCCGTTACGATACAATCGGCCTTCCGTGGTTACTTGGTAAGTTAAAAAAAATACCAAAAACTTGAAATTGTTTTCTTCATGGTCACACTTTGTTCCGAAGTTTATCCGAGTCAATTAAAAATATTCTTCCATGGTCATAGCGTGTCAGGTAATTTCAATTTATTTGACTATTTTTTTTATTGAAATGGAATTTTTTCAATGGATTTTCTCTGGAACAAACGATGGTCAAATATTGCTAATTTTTCAATAATGAGAATATTTTTTTTTAATTTTTAAATAATATTTTGCACTGAAAGCAACCTGTTCCGGGGACATAGGTATTGGTCCCCTTCCACCACCACACCCCACCTTTACTTCCTTCCAAAATCCTATATGAATTCTTTGCTAAATAATTAATTAAAGACTTTTTTTATTTTATTATAGTAAGATTCTGGAAACTATTTGTTTTCTCTTTCCTCTCAGAGTTGGATACTGCTAGTGCTGACTATTTGCTATATGCATATCATCTCCTCATATTCAAGTTACAGATTCCTTTTATTTTTCTATTCTAAGCTTTTCGAAGCACAGTTTACGTTTGACTAATTAACTCATTATAATTTATATACTTATATTTTACAAGGAAATTCATTTTTTCCTTGTCTCCGCATGACATGATTTTTTGTCTTAAATTATATTTTATAGTTATGCTGTTCGTGTTTGAGAATTGTTATTACTTCTTCGTATCACGTGCTGTGTGCAAAATTTAATTCAATTTATTGCTTTGAGCCATATCTTCCATGTGCGTTTGAGTGACTTATCTCATAAACTTGGGCTCTACATTTCGAGAATGTAAAATTTCCATCAGAAAATGTTGTTCTCTATTCAATGTATTTTTTCCTTATTTATGAGTTTGATTGACAACAACGAACAACGTTTTAGATAAAATTAATGGAATTATAATTAGGAATAGCATAGGAAGGGAAATAGAGAGTCTGAAGTTCCCTACCCATTTGAGATGCTTGTTAGGGGTAAAGATTTACAAGTGGGGGAAGCAAGGTTCAACTTTTTTAAGGAAAAGTTCCGTTTTTGGAATTGGAGTGTGAGTATGTGGGGGACTGTAAAGAGGAAAATGGGACGTGTGTGAATAGCATAAGAGAGGCCCACATAGTTGGTGAATGGTGAGTTATGATAGTTACCTTTGCAGGAGGCAAAGTAGAAAGACCCTCTGCCCAAAAAACATCAAAGGTTAGTGGCCCTGTGCCAGCCCATCTTCAACCACATCTAAGGTCATGACCCTAACTACTCATTGGTGGGGTTAGCTATTAATGTATTGTAATAGGAGAGAGAAGAGCAAGTTGGTAACCACTAATCTTGTTTTTGCCTTTCTATGAGGGTAGCATTTCTGATCATGTCATTTTCTTGCCATATCAGAACAGCAAAATACCATTCCTTACTGAGAAAAAAGGCGTTTTTCACCTTACTTTAAGATAAACACATTCTAGCTTTAATGAGAAAGAAGTAACTCTAGTTAAGGTCACTGACCGACCATAATGCGTTCTTTTGTTTGAAATGGTTGGAGAGAGAGGAATGAGGTTACCATATTCATTGAGCCAAGGAACTTAACTCTTTTCACCTTTTTCTGCTGGCTATGCTAACCAAACTAAAGGGGAAATGTAGCATAGGAAGGTTCAAGGAATAAAGAGTAATGATGATGCAATTAATTATCACAATAATTTGTACACAAGGATGGTTTTCACACGAAGAAAATTAAAAAAAAAAAAAAAAACAACATGCCTTTAGATTGAATTCAACAGTAAACTTTTGTTTTGAAAGAAAGGAACATTATAAGATGGCTTTTCACTGTGTGTTTGTTTAATGATGATTCCTTGCTTAGAAGGTCCTAAATTAAACATGTAGCAAACATGTTCTCTTGGCTTTGGATTTTCTCCTTCACGGAAATTGATTTTGTTATTGGTCCTCAAGTGTGAATTGGGTGAATGTGGTTGTTATAGGATAGTGTGTATAAGAATATGATGGGAAATATTTGAGAAAATAATGTCTTTTTGGATGAAATTGGAAGGCAAGGAGGGCATTGAGAGCACTAAAAGCATTGGTGAAGCTGCAAGCATTGGTTAGGGGCCACATTGTGAGAAAGCAAAGTGCTGATATGCTGAGGCGCATGCAAACATTGGTGAAACTTCAGGCCCAGGCACGTGCAAGCCGTGCGCACTTGTCATATTATACGCCTTCTTTCAAGTCTTCCCTTTCTCACTACCCTGTAAGCAAACACTTTCTCTTTTTCCACTTTTTTGTTATTCTGAAGCCAACTTTTTGGTCTGAATACCAAGTTGAATGCTACTATGTATTTCTTCAAACCTGTCACTTTTATAACCTAACTTTACGAAATTGTTTTCCACCTTGTAGTAAAAGCTGAGCAACCGAAATTGTAAAGTATGAAGGTGCATCTTTAGGTTGAATTGTGATTGGGATTGAAATGTGGATTATTTGTTTAAAAGATTGGGTATTGTTATTGCTTACTCAGCAAAGAATGGCTCCTCAACCATTAACTTGTCTGATTCATTATTTTTTATTATTATCTATACTTACTTGTAGGTCCCAGAAGAATATGAACACCCACCTCGTGCCCTGAATACAAAATTTGATGGATCTTCTATCCTTAAGGTGCACGATTTTTCCCCATTTAATAGATAAATAATATTCACTTATTATGAAACACCATTTTCTTTTCAAAGGCCCCCCAATCTTACTGTGATTTTATTTCTTCTCATAAAAAGGGCTGCATTACTTCTCTTAATCCCTTCAGCAATGTTCTTTCTCTCTCCTTCACACTATTAAATCAACACACAAATGTATTTCTTCTTTCTTTCTTTCTTTTCTTTTGTTAGGCACTAAGCTTGATCATGCTCCTTAGGATTGAAAAGAAATGTTAAATGAATTTAAAATAAAATCATCATAAATTATTGACGACTTATAATAAGTTTGCTTTAAGCTTAGATTGTCACATTGGACCGGCCTGAAGAGCACACGGGTATTTGAATCAGTTAGGTGTTGACATAACTTGAAGAAAAGTGTTCCTCTCTTAATTCTCCCCACTTCAATACCATTTTCTTTAAAACTTGCAGAGATGTAGTTCCAATGCCAATTGTAGGAACGTTGACTCAGAACGAGCCCGGTTTGATTCGAATTGGTTAAACCGTTGGATGGAATTAGATAACAAGTGCAGGCAAACGGGAGATGCTTCATTGAAAACTGGACGCCCTGATGATGATAAAAGTGACAAGATTCTCGAAGTAGATACTTGGAGGCCACACTTCAAGCCTCACCACAGTAGCAGCTCCTTACAGACAGCACATTGTTATTTGAGTTCTGACTACAATAATGATAACTTTATGGCACATGAGTCTCCGTCAAAACGTTCAGCAAAAGCTCTAAACCAAAGTTTCTCATCATCACGGGAGGTATTGCAGCTAAACTCTTTGAAGTTTCACAGAGGGAAAGAAGAAGCAACTTCAAGAACTGCCGACAATAGTCCACAATCATTTTCAGCCAATTCTAGAAATGGAAGTGGTGCAAAGAGGGGTCCCTTCACACCTACCAGGAGTGAGTGTTCATGGGGTTTCTTCAGTGGCTACTCGGGTCACCCCAATTACATGGCAAACACTGAATCTTTTCAAGCTAAGGTTAGATCACAAAGTGCACCCAGACAAAGGCTGGAGTTTGACAGATACGGTTCCACTAGGAGGCCTGTTCATGTGGTGGGGCCTAATTCAGACCAGGATTCAGATTTAAGAAACAAAGTCTTACCTGCTTCTAACAGTGTCAACAGAATTGGGAGTAGTAATTTAAGGTCACGTTGAGTGTTTTTATAAGACAATCCCCACTTTCTTCCATAAAATGAAGAGACATACTTTCTCTTGTTTGAGTTTCTTGTGTGTGGTAGTTGAGAATGTAATTATATTTTACCTGTATTCATATAGTCCATACACAATTATTCTCTCATTGTTGACGTTTTCAGTGTGTGGATTTGTAAATCATGACTTGGTTTGACTGTGTTTCTTAGTGGAGTGCATGTTTTGAATCATACCTTACATGGAATTAGCCCTTCATGCGAATAATTAATGATGGATCCAAGCAATCATTTATCGTTAAGGACAAATGCTTGGCAGTTGGCACATCATTATGTGTACGACGAAGACTTCAGTTTTTTTAATTCAAAAAGGGAAAATGTCTAGGTTGATCTTCTAATAACAAATTTTCATAAACTTTACTTCTTTTTTATTAATGTTACTATTTTGAGATAAATACACTAATTGTTTTATAACACGGCTTTTAATTGTCTGCTGTGCAGTTAATTTTGACATAGTAACAGGTCTTCAACCTTTAGAATGTGTATATTTAAGTTAATTCTAATCATATTTCTGTGTTGAAAGTCACGCCCACACTATGGGAGGAAATAATTTGTTGGTACAACACAATTTTTCTCACTACTTTAGGACTAAATATGCACTGCTCACTTAGTGACTTTGATATAAATAATTCAAATTACATTTACTTTCTTAAATTACTTTTGATATGATAGTATGTATACAAAGAATAATATTATAATCTCACTATTAACTGAATTAAGTTTGCAAAATCAAAGTCGTTTCAAACTCTCAAACATACCTACTTAGTAATGCATCTAAGTGATCTTACCCCAGAAATTTTGGGGTAGATGTTGGCCTGTGGGGTATGCACTTTTTCCTTTGAACACTAAAGCTGTTATCAAAATCCACTAAACTGGTTTTGCTTCTTTTGATGACTTCATCACTATATTCCAGAAAACGGGTTCAGGTACCAAGCACATACTAACACACATTAACTATTATACATTCCATTTTTACTATCAACTTGTAAAGGTCTTCATCTTTTTATAATATATATAACTTGCAATATAGCTTTGTCTTCCCTTTAAACGTGAGATGATGTATCTTAATGGAACTACACCAACCATCTTATTTTCTCTATCTAATTTGCATAGGTGCAAGTTTGACTCATTGTGCAGAAAAAAGAATAAGTTATTGTTTCATTACAAAACCTTGCCTTAGGGTTATTTAAAGAAAATCTGTTTTACTTTTACTTATTAGTATTCCCATTTTGATTTATTCGCTGTGAATTCACGGAGATTAGATCTAAGCTTGCTCAGTAGTTTAGTCTTTCGGTGGTTCATTTTGTCAGACAGGGACAAGAAACAAAAGGACAAAATAATTCATATATGACAGCATTACTCACACCTTTGGATCTTTCCCTTTATCTTGTTCTGTTCTAGTTTTTGTTTTTGATGAGACTCCGAATTGGAACTGTGTCCTTGGATGCTCACCTTAGGCCATGCAGTTGAATCAAGCGATTATATGGAGCTGTTTGTGAGAATAATTAATCTACAACTAATCTCATTAAGACACCCTACTTGTCCTTTTGTAAACGCTTTTATCAAATGCATACTTACAATGCACACGCACTTTTCTTTTCCTGCTTTTATAAAGTATGATGATGACCTTCATTATGCCAAAATCATTAGCTTTTTCCCAGTCATGCAAAAGTTGCAAACGAGTAACAATAAAGAAGTCAGATTTAGTGTTAGCGAAATTCTCCTGAATTAAAAGAAAGCAAGGGGTGACATTGGTCATTATGAATTAGTTGAACTGATTTCACTCAAACATAAAATACTAAAAAAATGGGGCAATAAAAGATGGGAGAGACCTTGGCTTGAGGTATCCAACGACAACCACCACACCAGACATATTAGTGTGGGGACATAGCATTGTCACTAACATGGCTATGAAATATCTGCCATAGGCATTCATATATTTCTAGAGACTAGTAATGGTGGTAGATGAAAACCTTCTATCTTATTTAAACTTGAACTCTAAATATGGTATAAAAGTATATTAAAAACTTATAAACTACAGTCTGTATTAGGATCCATTTTGAAGCCCAAAGAGATACCACATAAGCCTGGTAAGATACCTATGGCTGAGGCATTTGAACTGAAAGTGTCAATCAGGTCCATTAAGCACCTACAAACATATTGCCTATTATCAGCAGTGTTAGCAATGTTGTTCACCCCAAACATAGCATCACAGCAAGGGGACCCTGGAATGGGGTCTGGGGAGCCATTGGTGATGAACATGGAGCATGCTGAGAAAAGTTGAGTAATTGTGGAGCATTCTATAAATGCAGATACAATTGTAGCTGAGGAAAACAAGATCACCAACCCAATTATTCTTAAAGCCTTGTTTCTTCCCACACAAAGTTCCATCACAATATGCTTCTAAGAAAGGCTCTCTTTTACCCCTTTTTGTCTCCTTAAACAAACTTTTAAACTAGTTAGTTAAGCGGAGTTCCTTCACTACATTATAATGTTATATGGTATATATAATAGGAAAATGATGGTTTGGTGTGCAATGTGAAGCATGTGGTTTTACATGAATTTTTTATGAGCTTTGAGACATGCATGATGTAACCATTTCAAAAGGTATCAGAGGTACATTGTTAGGTATTATTTACACAATCAATTGTCATCCAATGGTGTCGTGGTGTAGTTGGTTATCACGTCAGTCTAACACACTGAAGGTCTCCGGTTCGAGTCCGGGCGACGCCATTTTAACTTAGTTTTTTGAACTTTTTAATTATACTTCTGACATAAGAACAAAGCAGATGGGCTAAATTAGAAGTGTTCTAGAGGAGAACCCAATTGAACGTGTTAAGAAGAAATCCTCGTTTGTACCCAAATAAATGGGTGAGGCCAACCAAGTGTGTACAGTAGAAGCAATGAACAGCTACTAGTTTTTCAAATACAAACACAAATTAGGTGAAGCCAAAAGGGTATAGTTAAAGGAATGAGTGGTGATTCTGGTGAGACGTCCAACCTATGTGTTTTCACCAATTGCTTTACTACCTAATTTGTCTTTTTCTTAACACATTATCTGTTGGATGTTCCGGTCTTAACCCACGGATAATTTTTTTTCTGCTTATTGCTTCTTATAAGAAATTGATTGTTGGCGATAGTTTGAATTCTACAATGCTTCTTCCAAAAATTGTCTTCCTTCCAATGATAATTGCTTCAGAATTCCTTATTTAAATTTGAAGTCCAAGATTGCTTTATATTCATATAGAAGATAGAAACTGAATTCATATACAAGTTTCTTTATATATCAGTATATACTATATAAAAACGAAAGAAGTTAGCATATATCCGTAAAGCCAAACCAATTATTTAAAGCAAAAATGAAAAAGAAAGAAGGAAATGCACAAAACAACTAAGTTTCTAGGAGCTATGGCTATACACATAAAAGAACAAGCAAGTGAACATCATGTGCCCACTCTCATTTAACTGCCATTGCTGCATTCCCATTTAGAAGTCGGGACACATGTTAGGTAGCGACACCAATGACAGTGATCATACCCTTTCTCACCCCGAAATAGCATCACCAATGCAATTGTTAACCTGCCATTGAATAAAAAATCATTGATTTTTAGCATTTATGAGACTATATGTAACAAAGAGAAAGGAAAATTGCCTATAAGACCCTATATTGTAGTTAAATAGCAAATTAAAACAATTAGTTCTATCTCCTCTAGCAAAATCCTTATCAAAATAACAACATTCCTGATGGATTTAAGGAAGGAACTAACCCTGCAGTCAACAGAACAAGAGACACGATCCATAGAACATATTGGTAAGCCTTGTACTTTGACTTCAAACGAACACCAGCAGGAAGACGACGCTGCTCTAACCATCCAAACTGAGGACGAGGCAACAAAATAAAACCAAGGAGAAATCCCACCAGGAATCCTCCAATGTGAGCAAAGTTATCTACGTGTGGCAAAATGCCAATGCCAAGGTTGATCACAATGATCACTAGAAGGGTGAGTAATGCCATTGCCTACAAAAAAAGGCACAAGAATGTGTCAAAACTAAAAGTTGACACTTCCCATATTAATTTAATTTAAAGGAATGGCAGGTACTAATTGATGACAATGAGCCAAATTGTAGGAAGATTTTATGTGTCTCTCATATTGAAGAAAACTAATAAACATCCAGAAAACCATAAAGAATTAACTACACTCACTTTGTTGGAATATATAGTCCAGTTTGTGATAAGTTCAGACAGCATTGCGCCAAGAAGTCCAAAAAGGGCACCAGAAGCACCAACCGAGATATGGTCTATGATAAACAGAGATGACAGTACACTTCCACCAAACCCAGACACCAGGTATATAATTCCAATCCTCACTGACATGAATTTAACAAAGGAAAGTGTTAGGTTTAGGTCCATTTACTACGTAAACATTGACCAAAAGAGAAACTAAATTAAGTTTCGTAGGAAGCAAATGATAAACTCAGAAGTTCTGTTTTCCTGATTTTGCGTGACATTTTACTAGTCTGCAAGAAAAACATACCAAACCCGAATTGCTGTTCCAGACGAATCCCAATGAATATCAGGCTCAACATGTTAGCAAGCAAATGAATAATCCCAGCGTGTAACCAAATGCAAGTGACAAGTCTCCATCCCTGATGCCCGTTCACAACATTATCCCATCGAAGGGCTCCCATCTTGGTCAATCTTCATATGTCAATAAAACATTTCAAATCAATAAATTTTCTTCACGAACAAAATAGGCTATCATTTAAACTGTTACAAGAATTGTGCATGCAAGTTACAATTACAAGATTGGAAAAGCCACACCCTCATTGCTGGATAGGTAAATATTTTGCTTTGGCCCTTTCGGTAGAAGTGTATAACCAAGTCAAGAACCCAAATGAAACATGTCAGCTACAACTACAACCATTTATAGTTCAATACGTATCTAATAAAATTGAAATGTCAATGAATGTAAAACTTATTTCACATTTCTTATGAATGACAACATGAAACCAGCCAATAAACCAAACTGAGATACAAAAGGAAAAATAAAAAAGCCTTTCCTGAAGCATTCAACCTGAAACAAAGTACAGGTCAATACACCAGTAAAGAATCATTGAACCTTTCATTGTTTGGCCCTTGTAAAGGGTGATGGAGAAAGCAGAATAAAAAAACTTATACTGCCATATCATACAATAATAAACAATGAAATTTAAAAGAATATAACTCCATAGCGTTGTGCATTGCGGCTAATTTTTTAAGACCCAAAAATTGACATAATGCGTCAGTTCAGTTAAGGCACTTAAGCACGCAAAGAACCTTTACGTTTCAACCTACTTGGCTTTCTTTTCTTTCTTTCCAATGCATTAGTAATTATAAAATATCCCATTAAAGTGTTACTCTGTCCATAAAGGGTCTTATTAAGGATACGATGGTTTGAACATCAAAATGATTACCCAAAAGGAATTTATATTTATCTCTTACATTACTTTATGTAGAATTACATCTTATAATCAGCAATAAGATAAAAAATCAAGTGAGAAATATGGATATTCATCGCAAAAACAAGAAAATGATGCCATCGAGTTCACCAATATCTACCAAGGCAGACAATTGAAAAGGCCATGAAGAGTGAGTCGTTTTGAAATTTAAAATTCATCTCATAGAGTAAACACAAAAACTACCATAAAGCAATCCCTTAGCATTCACAACATATTTAAGGACACACCTAATTCAGTAAATTGAGCAAAATTTTCCAAAACAAAGAAGCTAAAACCAAAAACACCCGGAAAAAAAAAATCCCAAATTGGGTTCTATCCAAAGCGAGACCCCCGATAAAAGCGTATCAAAATCCCCTAAAAGAAAGGAATAATAGCTAACAAAACCAGAAACGAAAAGAATCAAATAAACAGCACATAGTATTGAATAAAAACAAGTCAGTGAACTTACGTTGAAGAAGAAGGACCAAGCAACGGATTCTCCTGCATAGGTTGGAAGGAGAACCTTCCAAGGAACTTGGCCACGCAGCCACCTTGGAGACCGATGTTATTCTTCGGACAATTGTTGATGTACATGGTAATAACAAAAACAGCAATATTAGCAACCACAAACATAGGAACGAGCCATGATGTCCAATGGGTCTCAGCTTCGTAAAAATGAGAAGATTCATGCGCAGTGTAGTTTTCCTCTGTTCTGTTGTTCTTGGTTCCCCCACCGCCACTCTCAAGATCTCTCCTGGCCATAATTTCTGTCTCTCAATCAAACCCAATATCCAAGTCTCAAACTTTATTCTGTAAGGGTGCTTTATAGGAAAGAAGAAAGAGGTGGAGTTGGTGAATGGGTATAAATTGGGAATGAGAGAAAAAAAAAGTACAAAAAGTTAGTGGGGTGAGCCATTTCACTCTGTCATTCGTTGCTAACCGCCACAGTAAGAACTTCTTGTTACTCACATCAAACTGTTTATTTGAGTTTCTAATCTGTTCCAAATTTGTATATTTTCGTTAGATAATGATTCGATCATTTCTTTAAAAAAGAATATTATTCCATAATAATCTTTCATGTTTCTCATCTAAAAAAAATGCATGCAGCTCTCTATCTTTGTATTTATATTCGTACTTTACTTTTGAATAAAATCAGTAGAAACTATTAATTTTTTTTATATAAAATTTTTTATGTTACTAACTTAACATCTCAGCCACGTCTCAATTGAAAAAAATATTATTAAAAAAAAAATACAAAATATGAAAAACTAGATTAAAGTTTACATGTTAACAAAAATTATAGATAAGTAAACTGTACTTATTCATAAAAAATTTTAAGAACAGACTAGATGAAAGTCTATTATACAATATTAAATTAACCAACTTATCATGTAAATACTACAAAATTTCACTAAAAAAAATATAATATTTTTTGTGTTATATGTAATAACAATAATGATATTCATCAATAAACTGAATTAGTCTTTTGAGAAATTCATCCAGAATTATTTTTTTTAAAAAAGACAAATTGAACTACCATGTTCTTCACGTGCGTCTAGACATTTTGATATCTAAGACAGATTTTTATTTGAATAATATTCCAATATAATTCGTCAACTTTTCACTTGATTCTTCTAAACATAAATTGAACACTTTTGAAAACTCAAAAATCAAACAATTTCAATGTTTCATCTAATATAACTCACTCATTCGGTCTCGTAACATATTTGATATCAAATTGAATCTAACAAACTTTTATTACGCAAATTTTCTCTTTACACAATAACAATAATAATAATTAAAAGTAGTCTTAATAATATTTTTTATAAATATTTCATATATTTATGGAAATAACAAATAAACACGTTCTTTAATATATTTATAATAAATCATCTTTTGCCCTGTCCCTACCTATAGTGTAAAGAAAGGTCAGAAAGAATGTAGGCAATTGGTGCCTAATAAAACAGTCAGAAGAATAATCCAGACACTTATTGAGGCCAATTAGGACATTCAATCTAAAATCCTTCTCAGGTTAACTACTCTAGCCTCTTAAAAAGTAGGATTTAGACATTTTGGGCCGACTCATCTCATATGTTAAAAAGGGTTACGCTTTTATCAAAATTATACGGACCGAAATTAATGATATATCTATATGATAGGTTAGTGAATTAATTCATTATTTTCTAATTTTCTTTTTTATTATTTTATTTTAAATCTATTTATTTAATTATTGTTATTAATATAATTTTTTGGATAATAAAAATTTAAGTAAAAACGATAAAATTGAATAAAAAATTAATATTTTAATAAAAAAATGTTTAATGACTAATAAAATAAAATAAATATCAACAATAATTTAATTAATCAAATCACGTGTAAAAAAATTAATATAAATAAAATTTTATATAAAACATTGACTACCACCAATTTTAATTAAAAAAACATAAAGTTCCTCTTTAAAATGTTAAAAATAAAAAAGGATGGGTTGGACCGATACAGCCTGACAGGCCAAACCAATACAGACTAACGGGTCCAAAAGATTGACTGGGCCCGACCCACTTTGTCATCTCTACTACAAAGTTCAAGCCCACATGTTAATTGCAAATTTATAATTAGGAATACCACAAGCTAACAAATGTATAAACAAATATTCTATAAAGAAACATGCTCAATTCGGCCCATCATAACTCAATGTTATAAATATGCTCTTTATAATGGAGTAAGATACGTTTTTTTATCAGTTTCACTAAACACTCTTAACACAAAGTACTTACTTGATCGTCAGAGTACCTTTTGCAGGTTAACTCCCAACCGAGTCCTAAAGAATTAAGAAGAAGGAGTATTGAAGTCTGAAGGAGTGAAGAAGTATTGAAGAACAAGGGAGTGACCGTGCGACTGACAGCCGCAACAATTGTTACAACCAACCTCAGGTACTATTTAAACTCACTTTGTCTATACAAGTACATTTTTCTTTTTTCTTTTATTTGTGTCTCCTGTACATTTTATAAAATCACAATTATGCTATGTTAAATCTTACGACTTTGATTCTATTATCTCTAACCCCCACTCAAACAATGGTTTCAATTTTAATTAAATTTAAATGATGGAAATTTTCTTGCATGAAAAAAAAAGTAAATCACACCATTTAATCTCACAAATTCATAGATTTTCTTTTTATCAATAATCAAAAGGAGAAATATCAAAGAAATACAAAGATAATGAATATGGTAACTGATACCTATGATTTTTAGTATCAACAAGATCAAGTAATCTTTACATGTCTTCTAGCATCCATGTCACCGAATCTACATACAAGAATGGTAGGGTATCGTCATACTTTTTTAATTTCGAATACCTTGTATATTTACTTTGAATTTCAAACTCGTACAAAAGTTAGTAAACTCAAAACACTCCTATTTGTAAGAAAAATATTGATATTTTGATCTTTATTAGCTCTTCTGTTGATACTTATGTGCATATTTTCTTCATTCATGATGCTTTATTTAATGAATAGAATCTCTAGTTACATCAATTATTTCTATAATTGATCCTTACACGGTGGCTAACAGAGTCTCAATCTCAGTCAAAAGAAAGAAGAACAAAATGTCCTTGCAATGTAAAACGTACAAGTTAATATTGATCATATGTAATACATGTTTAATACAAATCACTAGTGCAAAATTAGTCTTTCGCGTCACACTTTTACACCAGATCCAAATAAAAATAATGAAAAAGTACACGGTGACATTTTTGTAAATAATTGGAACTTGTTTACTTTAAACTGTTAGGGGTTCAACATAAAACTCAATATTTACTTCGGGTTATATGTTGTCTAATGTTAATGTCGAGTTTTGCGTTGGACCCTACCAGTCTGACAAAATTGTTTTAAGTTAGGACTCCAAGTTTCTTCTTCCTTGCGATTTCGATACAATTTCCCCCTCATTTTATTTCTTCGATAACAGCAATTGCATGGGTGTTTGTGGATGTTTTAGAGGTCATTTCGGTGGTTTGAATTGGTGGATGTGGGTGTTTTGTGGGGATGGGTGTTTTTCTCCATTTGCATTAGAGTTTTGTGCGTTCAAGTGTGTCATTAAGGTAGGTGCTTGATAAGTGTCTAATTTCAGTAATATTTCATATTAAAATATAGACACTTATGAGGATTTATTGCTAATTTACATATAAAATAATTCCTAATTTATGAATTTATACCTTTTTACATTTTTTATGATCTTTATTTGAATAAGAGTATTTTATTCTCAAATTTGGTGTTAATTGCAGATTTCTAAGGAAGATTGGAGATTTGGATTAAAGATGAATGATTTGAGCTAAAAAGATAAAGATAGAAGGTCCCAGAATGGAAAAAATGCAAAGAAAGATTGGGCCTTTTTTATGTTTTATCATTTAGCCCATTAGCGCGACACAATAAACAACCTAACCCTAGAAAACTAGGATAAATAGAGGGCTAGAGGCTCAACCTTAGGGTGCCAGATTGAGAGGAAAACACCATAAAGTGAATTGTAACCCAATTGGGAGAATGGAAGGAGATAGAAGTATGAGTGGCTAATTCTACCTTTGGGATTGGGAGTAATCTGCTCAAACTCTTATGTATTGAGGTGATATTTTATATATTAATATTCAGTTCTTGATTGATTATTGGTATTGTTGTTTTACTTTTAATTTTCTGTGACAAATTGAGAATCTTAAATCTGACCGGGAGGTATTTTTAGGGTTCGGACCTAAACAACAATACTTAACATATTTGAGTGCTAGGAATAGACTTGAAATGTTAATTGCTATTAAACGTCATTGTTCTTATAATTATGCGAGAGATCGATAGTTAGGGGACATTCTTAAGGATTTTATATGTGAGGAATCGATATAAATGATTTTTATACGGGCATCAATTTCAATCAAAGAACTTGATATTGACATGATAATCAAAATACGAGAGAGATGAAACTAATCCTTATTTTTCCAATTGAAACAACTAATTATTTGTTTGTTTTCTTATTGATCAGTCCCAACACAATTAATTCAAAACTCTTTTAATTGTTCTGTTTTTATATTTAGCGATTATTATAATTCACTGTTCCTTCTGGGATCGATATTCGTCCTTAGGGACAATTATTACTTTTGACAAACGCGGTGCACTTGCCGTAAAAAGTCATCAGTTCTCTATATCTCCATGATTGTTTTTGGCGATCTCAATCACGATAATGCATGAATGTCTCCATTGATTGTGTTTCTATTTTTTTCATATTCACTTTGTATGATGAATTTTGTCCTTTTTTTTTGTGTGTATTTTTGTGTTTCTACTATTCACTTGATTTTGTAAAAATTACTAAAAATAAGTAAAAGTTGATTTTTGACCCAATTTTTGTTGTAGTAACTTCTTTTAATGTATATTTGATAGTATATTCCTCCATTTATTACAATTTTTTTTTTAAGTACATTTTAGCCAATTTTCCAAATTTAAGACATTTAGCTTACATATCTATTCTTATTAAGAAAATTTTAAAAAAAAATTGCGGTGTTTCCTTATACCAAATAGAAATTTATTAAACCTTTACATTTCAGATATTTTCTACTTCCATGTTCAAAAAAATTATTTTGTGATTATGTCATTTTGCATATTGTTGTCATTTGTGTTTGATGTAGGTAGAATAAACACTACAAAAAAATCATTAAATAGAAACTAATTTTAGAGACTAAAATAATTAGTCACTATATTTATTAAATTAGAGACCATTTTATAAACTAAAAAAATATTGGTATTAAAGTAGTTTCTATTAATAATAAAAAATTATAAAGTAGTTTCTAAATTGATATCTAATATTTAGCTACTAACTACTTATGTTATAAATTAGTCTATATTAGTCTTTTAGAGACTAATTTAGAATCTAAAATATTAATAGCTAAAACTTTGGTAGTTAATTTAGATACAAATTTAGAAACTATTTTATAATATTTTTATTAATAATAGAAACTACTTTAGATATCAATATTTTTTTAGTCTCTAAATTAATATCTAATTTAGTCAATATAATAACTAAGTATTTTTTGTCTCTAAATTTAATTACTATTTAATATTGTAGTGAAAGTCATTGCAATTGGTATTATTTTTTTTTTTTATTTCGAGTTTTGGTTTTAAGCCAAAACTAATTAATTTAAAAAAAAATGTAAAAAATTTACGTTGCATATTTTGTTCGACATAAATTTATGTATTTTGCTTCTACATTGGACATACAACAAATGTAAATGGTCTTAAATATCATAAGTAAAAGGTCTCTTTTGTACAAGTGAATCAAAATGGCATGTTTTAAGGATAGTGAACACTCATTTTAGAGGGACAAGTTGACAAGTTTAACGGACTATGATAAAGATTTAGGGAGAAACAACAAAAATAAAAGCATATTTTACAATAAATCTCAAGTTTGTGACAAGGCTAGTCACACGACTCTAACATGTTATTATAAATAAAATTTTCATTATCAAGACATTGTTCCATCCAATACTCCATCTTCATGACATGAGAGTCACAATACGTCATTTGATTCACAATCTAACATTAAGATAAAATGTCATATATAATGGTGACATAAAGATGAAAATGACTTATGGTGAATCTCCTTTTATAAGAAATATATGTAAATCTTTTCCGCCTTTTACTTTGTCTCACCTCTTTTTATGAACAAATTACTATAAAATCACCAAGAATTATTTACTGTTTCACAATTTCCTAAAGAAAACAATATTTTATTTGACTTATTTTTCCTAATAGGTGTTGTATCAAATCTCATAAACCAATGAACTACTTCTCAAGGACATGGTCTTTATGTTGTTGATGATATCTCTCTCCTTACTCTTATAAATCTTTTTATACTTCCATGAAAAATTGTAACTTTGTTTATAATTGTAACAAAAATACTTCTAGTACTAATAATTATCAAAATTTAATTTGTACAAGTTCGTGTAAATTTTTAAATTATTCAATATGTTATCCATGTCTAATGATTTTGTTCAAAAGAATTTTCTACTTTCAGCATATGTAAGGTATGTAATTATAAAAAAACAAACAATTTACCTTTTTTCCTTGTATGATAATATTTATAACCATTATAGTCAGTTTTTTCTTATACATGGGAACCTTCTCCTATCCCTTCATTCAATGGCATAAAAAAGGTATTACATGCATATTCCAAATATACCTAAATAATTTAATATAACACAAGTCTCAGACTCTTTCATGTTTTATACAATTTAAGAAATTAGTTATAAATTAAATTGATTTAAAAATAACATGCTTATAGACTAATGACAGTAAATAATTTAATTTTTTTTATGGTTTTTTCAAAGATCACGAGATCGTTCATAGATTCAATGGTTTATATATTCATGAAAAAAAGTAGGTCTTTGGAAGAAAACATAAATAGATCTTTCAATACTGGCTAATGCTTTTATACCTCTGGAATTTTGGAGAAAGACCTTTGTTGTTTATATCATAAACCAATTGTCTTCTCCAACTCTAGGATTTTCATCTCATATAGAAACTTATTTTTCATCTTTGATGCCTTTTAAACTCAAGTAATTTTTCATTTATTATTCTTAATACAATCCCTTTCCTAGCCCATGTATTGATGCATAAGCTTTCAGAAAAATGTGATTTGAAGGTCTTTGATAGTCTAACATTAAACCAATCAAAGAACCTTAAAATAAGTGATTTCAAAACCACATCCTTCACATCACAACTCAAAGCTCAAAGGAACATACTCAAAAACTAAACCTAAATGTATATATAATTGGATATATGGATAACGTTTTGCACCTTCATCATAATTGCACACATAAATAGCTAGAAAAGTTAGGAATGAGTCATATTACAAAACACTATTGCAAATGCGTTCATATTTGAAATAGACTTTTTTATGCAAACATTGATTCGAAAAAAAAAATATTAACTTGATTTCTTTAATCAAATAGTCTAATATTAGAATCTTCATAATGGTAATTTAAACAAAATTCATAATGTTAATTTAAACATGAAATAAATTTTGTTAAAGGAAAAATTATGTAATTTTATTGTAGCACAAAAAGTAAACTTCTTCATGCATACAAATTAAAGAAATTAATTGAATGTCTACATACTAAATTAAAATATAATTACCTATGAGTAGAAAACATAGGTATTTGTAAATAAAATATGAAATAACATAATAAACTAAACTTTTATATTTATTTTAGTTAATATCCTTGAATATTTTTTTTTTCTTGTATCAATTACAATCACTGTGAAATCAAATCATCGCAAAAAAAAAAGTGAGTTATTTAATATAAATCAATATACAATATAATATACTCATCATAAAATTAAACAATCACTTTGACCAAACATAAAAAAATAGAAAAATAGAGTCTAACATAGAAACATCTTTTAGAATACTCATATTAAACATGATTTGTTTGATATTAACAATTAACTCATTCAAAATACTTTAGTTCTATAAATTTCAGCTCCATAAGTCATGAAATTCATTACACAAAATTGTACACCAATGACATATTCCAATGCAATCAATAACTCTCTTTTGACTTCTCACAAAATAATATTTTAATTTATACGATTTCGACAATTATTGAAGTAAAAATATCTCTTTTCAATAATAGATTTTGTGCTTAATAATTTAAATAAATGACGATTATAGTATCATATAATCTCGGATACATGATTTCAAATTATTCAGATCAATATATAATTCATCATTTATCTTAAGAAAATATTAATGTTGATAATTTAACATATATGCATGAGCATTTAAAATAAATTTATAATCATACATGTATATTAAGCATGTATATATGAACAAGGTGTAATTAATGAGCATGATAAAATTTATTGAAAGAATTGTAATTTTATAAGTCCTTATTATTGCTTTAAGGTTAAAAATTATTGGACAAATTCTAATTCACTAAACGTATAAGAATTTACTAAGCAAATTAAGACTGAGAGTAAGGTTAGTCTAATAACACAATTCAATCTTAAAGTTCCTCAAACATGCTAATCACTTTAAAACCCTTGTGTCACGTCTCTACTCTCATCTCAATTTTTTTTTTTTCAAAACTTAACATGCTTATATCACTATCTAAATCAATTTTTTCAATTCAATACTCATATAGACCAACAAACTTAACAATTTGTTTATCTTTAAACTAAACATTTGCTCCACTTTAAAAAATATCGTAACACACTAACACAATTTTATAATCATAATAGGTTTGTTATTTTAAATAAATTATTAAAATAACCTTACACAAAATTTACTTGTAGTCCAACAGTCACTGTTAAAACTAATTAAGAGTATCATTTTTATTAATTGATCAAACCAGTAAGGAGCTCAAACACAAGCAAAATAAGGAATTGAGAAATTTCTTCGAATAAAAAAACAATTATTTTAAACTAAATGTGACCTAATACTGATATTTTAAGCATGATACAACACCTTGAATTACTCATCCTTTGTTTATATGTTCAAATGCAATAATGTGTTAAAAAAGATTAAGGTTATCTAACTAAATGAAGAAATACAAATCTAAGTCATACATACTTAAATACGACTACATATAAGTGTGTTAGTTATATTAAAGTTTAAACTTAGTGTATAAAACTCAAGCAATAATTTTATAGAAAATAGCAAAATATATTATTTCATTAATTCTTATATTTCTTAGCGTTTTTATTAAAATTAAACAAAGAAAAAGACAAAAGAACATATATGCAAATCCATAGTAAATTAGTATGAAAAGTGAGGAGAAAATGAAGTAAAAGAGGTTAATGAACACCTTTAGATAATTTATAAACGAGAACTTAAAATGTTGTTTTAAAAAAGTGAAGTCCTCTTTTTGAGTTGTGCAAAGATAGTAAGAAAGATATAAAGTTTTGGGGGGTTGAGAAGTCAAAATAATCTTTAAGAAGGTTATTCTCTAAGCAGAAGCAACCTGAAAGGAAAGAAACACACAGAAATTGAATATCTTAGAGGAATCCTTAAATGTATCCAAAAGAGTGAAGAAAGAAAAAAGTGAATATGCCAAAAAGAGATGGTTTTGAACCAAAACTTATGAAACAATCAATGTAGAAACCCAAAAGTCATAATAAACCCATAATATGACAATCATCAATTTTGGTTGGTGCCTTCTCAATTCTCATCATCCCTCAATCACAAAAACTACACACTTTTTTACTTTTACTACATAGTTTTGTCTATGAAAATGAAGGAAGCTGATCACCACCTTTCTAGTCACAACTTATAATAATTAATCTCTTTTAGCTCAAAAGCCTTTTGAAATGTTCTTTCAAACACACATTTTTTCCTTCGAAATATTCTTCGAAATGTTAAGAAACTGAAAATTTCAAACCTTTTCTTTATTTTTTATGTTTCAGAAATTATTTTTAAAAATGTTAAAAAATAAGATGTATTTTGGATAGTAGCTTTTGAAATGTTAATGTATTCTAGAAATCACATTTGGGGATGAAAATATGAAAATGAAAGATTTTCTCAATACATTTCAAAATGTAAAGAGAGTGTTTCGAAAAGTACATTCTACAAAAAAAATCTCTTTTTACATTTTGAATTGTAATTTTAAGAGAAAACTTTATATATTTTTTATAAAAAAAATGGAAATAAAAGAAGGAAAATGTAAAAGTGAAAATGTCATTTTAAATAAAAGAAACAAAGGAAGTGTAATTAGAGAAACTTGGAAATGTAAATAGTAGGAGGCCGTGATGTAGCACTCAAAGCCCAAATTTAAGCAGGCCCGAAATCTAGAAGGCCCAAATTCATAACTGAGACTTTTGACTCTTCTTAAAAATACTTGTTATCTACATAATACAGATAGTTTTGATCGCAGATAATCTTTAGATCCACTAATTATTTAAAAAAATTCATTTATAAGCTTCGCAATGATTAAGATATTAGTACTCAGTATTTTTTTATAGTGTCTGTCATAACTTATTGAATGAACTATTTTTGACAAATTAAAATTAAAATTTGATATCATATTGAGTATAATGATTAATATTTTGATAAGATAATTATTATGAAATGATTCATTATCTTAAATGCATTATATTTTTTATTAATTGGAAACAAGAGATGGTTGATTAAAGTATCAATAATATTGGTGGTGTATGTCATAACTTTTTGAATGAACTATTTTTGACAAATTAAAAATTAAAAGTTGATATCATATTCAGTACAATAATAAATATTAATATTTTGATAAGATAATTGATTATGAAATGATTCATTATCTTAAATCTTAAATACATCATATTTTTCATTAATCGGAAACCAAGACTAGTTGATTAAAGTATCAATTTAACTATTGGTGTACTTAAACTTATTAAGAAGTGGATTTTAAGTATAACTCAACCTCATGCAATCTGCTAATGAGATGAGGTTTGTATCTACTTATATAAAATGAAATGTTCTCATTTCTAGTCGATGTGGGATCTCCAACACATCCCTCACGCACAGAGTGACAGCTTGTGCTTGGGACAATATATTATGGGTGGTCCGATAACCGATAACGACACGATAGCGGGTGACTTGATAAACCCACCAAACACTCGCTAGAATAGGCTTTAAATGACTCTGATACCATATTAAGAAGTGGGCATTAAGCCTAACTCAACCTCATAAAAATGGCTTTAAAAAAAATTGTGTAAGTTATGCAATCATGCACAGAAAAGAAAGTGGGAAGTAAAGTGAGTATGTGAGTTTTATGCATAATGAAGATATTCAAATCCAATAGGGATTAAAGACGGCTTCTTAAATCAATTTGAAAACTATTCTAACATACATTTTCATAAAATATTATTTGGTTTCCAATTTTTTACCTAATATCTTTAAAATATTTTAAAAATTTGAAAATTTAAAATTTTTGAAAATTTGAAAATTTGAAATTTTTTGAAATTTAAAATTTTGAGAATTTAAACATTTTAATTTTTTTTGAAATTTTAAAAATTGAAGTGTTTCGAAAAGGTTTTAGGGTTTGAAAATTTGAACAATTTAAAATTAATATTTTTATTAAAAAAAAATTAAATTTTATATTTAAATTTTTTGACAAAATAGGAAATGACGCAATGTCCATAATAATGAAATAAAATCAAATATTTATATAAGGATAAAATAGGAAAAAATTGAGAAAGTTAAAGAGGGAAATCCTATTTATATATATAGGTGTAGATGAGAAGTAACAAGATTGCAACACATCCATTTTCTAGAGTTCTTTTGATGTTTCTTGGTCGTTATGAGGGCTTTGTTACCTTGTTGCACGTGATTGATTGCTACGGTATTTTTTATTTTATTTTTTTTTGCTTTCTTTTGTGTTTGTCCAATGTTCCTTCTTTCAAGTAATATGAAAGTGAAAGAATGTTTTTACAACATGACAAAGCAAAATAATGGATCGGGGTAAAAAAATCATGGTGTAAGTTATGCGATTATGCACAGTTTTTGTTAACCCATGGTTTGATGACAGAGAGAACAATGATTATAATAAAGATGAGAAGTATCAAGATTGCAACACACATCTATTTTCTAGAGTTCTTTTGACGTTTCTGGGCCGTTATGAGGGTTTTGTTACCTTGCTGCACGTGATCGACTGCACTTGAAACCTGTGTTTCGATGTTATCAAGCATGTCTCCTTGTGCATCCACTAACACCGTAATATCAAGAAATATTTGTTGTAGCTCAAGAAGCTTTCTCTCAACATCTCTAACTGCTTCATGACGCTCTTGTATTTCAGCCAAGGCGTCCATTATTTGGCCTCACCCTTGTCTCTGAACTTCCTTTTGAAAAATATGTTCACTATCTCAAGTTTCAATTAATCTGTCAATAGTCTCCTCATCAGCTCTTGTGCCAGTAACGGTAAAAACTCATCTCTCAACAAACTCACAATACTCTTGATGGATGACCTCTTTTAGGGTCTGAAATTCTGCCATTTTATCTTTTAGTTTCTTTTTTAAAGAAATGGTTGTTGCTCTTCTTGAGCAGTCAACACCTGATCCTTTTCCACATCCAGACTTCTGCATGTTTGCCAAATTCTTTTTGTACAATTATTCAATTTTTATGTTATATGTAGTTTCATAAAGACCAGAATTGAAGAATTGTACAAATAGAATTTCACAAACATGCAAAAGTCTGGATGTGGAAAAGGATCAGGTGTTGACCGCTCAAGAAGAGCAACAACCATTTCTTTAAAAAAGAAACTAAAAGATAAAATGGCATAATTTCAGACCCTAAGAGAGGTAATCCATTAAGAGTATCACGAGGTTGTTGAGAGATGAGTTTTTACAGTTACTGGCACAAGAGCTGATGAGGAGACAATTGATAGATTAATTGAAACTTGAGATAGTGAACATATTTTCCAAAAGGCAGTTCAGGGACAAGGGCGAAGCCAGATAATGGACGCCTTGGCTGAAATACAAGAGCGTCATGAAGCAGTTAGAGATGTTGAGAGAAAGCTTCTTGAGCTACAACAGATATTTCTTAATATTGCGGTGTTAGTGAATGCACAAGGAGACATGCTTGATAATATCGAAACACAGGTTTCAAGTGCAGTCAATCACGTGCAGCAAGGTAACAAAGGCCTCATAACGGCCAAGAAACATCAAAAGAACTCTAGAAAATAGATGTGTGATCTTGATACTTCTCATCTTTATTATAATCATTGTTCTCTCTGTCATCAAACCATGGGTTAACAAAAACTGTGCATAATTGCATAACTTACACCATGATTTTTTTACCCTGATCCATTTTTTTGCTTTGTCATGTTGTAAAAACATTCTTTCACTTTCATATTACTTGAAATAAGAAACATTGGACAAACATAAAAAGAAAAAAAAGGTAACAAGGTAACAATACCGTAGCAATCGATCAAGTGCAACAAGGTAACAAAGCCCTTATAACGACCAAGAAACATCAAAAGAACTCTAGAAAATGGATGTGTGTTGTAATCTTGTTACTTCTCATATATACCTATATATAAAGAGAATTTCCCTCTTTAACTTCCTCAATTTTTTTCCTATTTTATCCTTATATAAATATTTGATTTTATTTCATCATTATGGACATTGCGTCATTTCCTATTTTGTCAAAAAAAAAATTAAAAAATTTAATTTTAAATTTTTCAAATTTTCAAACCCTAAAACCTTTTCGAAACACTTCAAATTTTGAAAAATTTTCAATTTTTAATTTTTTATTTTAAAATTCTCAAAATTTTAAATTTCAAATTTTAAATTTTCAAATTTTTAAAGATATTAGGTAAAAAATTGTAAACAAAATTTTTATTTGAAGTATTTTATGAAAATGTATGTAAGAATAGTTTTCAAATTGATTTAAGAAGTCGTTTTTAATCCCTATTGGATTTGAATATCTTCATTATGCCTAAAATTCACATACTCACTCTACTTCCCACTTTCTTTTCTCTACCCTACTTTTCATTTTCTTTTTTCTTTCATTTCCTTTTTTATGTAAAAGCATACTTTCATTCTCACTTCTCTTTTTATGTTTGGATTAATCTTTGTGAAACCCTAATCGAAATTATAATGGAATTATGAAATTATGAAATTATAATGGAAGCTTGTGACTAGATGGAGGGGAAGGACTTAACAAAAGGAGTTGTGAGCACTATCACAACAATCGGTAATTCTCTTTATGTGCATTTCAATTTGTAAAACACTAATTTGACATTGAAATTGTGATTAAAACATGTGACTATAGGTACAAGTAGGACTCAACCAGAGGAGACAGAGGGTAAGTGATGAAAGTCCTTTATTATAAGACGTTTTCTGAAAACAATTTTATGGATTTAAATAAAATCATACAGGACAGTGACTAAAATATATTTTCATTTCCTCATGTTTTACGAAAAAGTTACGTTCAATCTGATATACTTATTCACAATCTTCAAACAAAGAGCAAGACATTGAAACTCAAGGCACTATTTCTCGTGCGTGTTCCTATCATTGTCATGCTTACCCCCAAGCGCAAGGTTCTAATGCAAAGGAACATTGTTAAGAGTGGTGTGTAATCTGGATTCGGTGTGTGCTGCATCATCGAAAAAAAGTTGCATGCGCTTCTACATCCACGGAAGAATGTAGGTAAAGATTGGTAGTTTTTTTTGTGAATAGAAAAAAAAATGGTTTGTTTTGGGATTTGATAGTGAGGGTTAAGAATAAGGAGGTGGTGGTGATGGAGGATATGGAGGGGAAGTGGTTGACGGTGGTGGTAAAGGATAAGAACAATTTAACTAAGTCTCTCTACAGGTCCAAGACAAAGAAAAAAGAAGCATATTTTAATATATTTTATTCTTTTATATATAATATTTTTCATTATTAATGTTGATTAAATTGATGATGAATTTTTGGTTTATTGCTTAATGATGTCACGTGTATTGTAATGATAAAAAGAAAAAAATGTGGATATATATGCTAGTATATACATTTATATATATATATATACATTTATATATATATATATATATATATATTAAAATTTGAAAATATCAGAATTAAATTATATAAATTTGAAAATAAATATTTATATTTCATTTAAATCTTTTTATGTCCAACCACCTTTGAGATTTAATGAATTTTGTCCCTCCTCGTTAGGAGACCTCGTGTATTTCCTATTTTTTTAAGCATGAAAAATCTAGAAAATAAATTATTATAATTATATAAAACTAATTGAAACAAAACACGATTTTCTAAGCATATAATTTTAAAAATAATTTATGTTTTAACTTCATGGCTATTACACGGTTAAATTTATTGTATCTTCCAGTATTATCTATTTTTGCTGTAAAAGAAAAATATTTTTAACTAGTAAAATTTATTTATTTTCTTAAATTGTTTAATAAAATACTCATCCAAATATGATGTTATATAATTAGAGATTGTGATTGGTCTGGTATTGCCAAACTCTCACCAGCACCTTGAGACACTATATTTCTAAAAGGTGAAAGTTGAATAAACTTAAAAGGGAAAAATATTATAAAAAGACTTGAAGACAGAAATAGATTCATATACATAATCATATATTAATTATATTTCATTGCTTTTCTATAATAAAATCACTGTATGTATAGTAATTATTTGTGTCTAATGTTGGGCATAAAATATCTATAAAAAAAATGAATTAATGTATGAATAGAAATAATTAATGTATATGTATTTAGTTGGATTATGCAAATAAATTAAAAAGTGGTGTGGGCTCATGAACTACATTATATACTGTACTAGTTTCTTAATTATATAACACCTGTGAAATTAAAGCTATTTAATCATCATATATCTATCATTTAACCCCATTAATTAATCATCAAAAACCCCATTATACATCCTCTTCTTCGAACTTTAATTCCTTATTGTCTCACTTATGTCCAATGTGGAAAGTCATAATAATTTTATAGTTTTACAATCTACTTCTGCAAATATCTATTTAAAAAATGCACTTAATATAATGCAATAGAATTAACTAACTAAAATTCTCATTCCTTAACTAACTTTTTAATTATCAATTTGTAAAGATTGGCTTGATGGAAAATTTGTGCAAAGTAAAAAAGAAAAAAACTCAAATGTTTCTTATGGAATATTGATCGTATGAGTTTTTGTTTTCGAAGTTAAATAACTTGAATATATTATTGGAATAAAATAAACATTTAAGTCAAAATGGATGTTTTTGCGTAAATAGATAAAATTAAATAAACTCGTTAAATACATGCTTAATAAAAAAGATGCAGTTTTTTGTTTTGATTTTTATGTTCTCTGGAGATTGCCTTTTTCGTACTTGGCCAGAAAATACCTTAATTCACATGAAAAATTTCATGGAAATGATTTTCACGGTTTTCTAAGATCTCTCTTTTTTCACATTTTTTTAAGAAAAAAAAAATCAGTTTTTCGAAAAATTGTGATAATGTTTTCTAATTCTTTAATTGTGAAAATAAATAAAAATTAAAAACTTTTTTTAAGTATTTATTAAAAATAAAACTTTTTTTTTCTCAAAACGTATAACTACTTTTTTAATTTTTTTTTTGTGATCTTTTACTGTACGTAGTTACATTTACAGGAACTTAAATATATTGAAGGAGAATAATTTACTTTAGATTGATCGTAATATAATATTAAATTTAGTTCAGGTTGAATTTGATTTATTTTAGTTTGGATTGAGTCAATTTATTTAATTTAAAAATAGAAGTAAATAAATTTATGTAAAAGGAAAAAGGAAAATGTTATAACGTTTTTTCAGTCCATGCACGAGATTCAGTTTTACTTACAGATCTAGATAAAATATAAAATATTTGTTAAATAGTCAAGGATTTTGATTATTTTTAATTAGTAGTTTAAAACATTTTGTATGAAAAATGTGATAATTTTCAGTCTAGTAATAAAAAAAATATATATCTAACTAGTTCTACGTATTTTTTTATACGAACTTAAAGTTTTTTAAAACATTTTTAATATATGAGTACAACTTATAGAAATACAAATATTTATAATATAAATTTTAAACTATATTTTAAAGTTCTTCAAATCTTTTGATACCGAATGATCACTGTCATCGCAGTTCAGACATAAAAAAATAAAAATAAAAATAAAATAGTGATAATAAAATTTTATAATATACATAATTAAATAAAAAAATCAAATTAAATAATAATTTTTCAATTATTCAATTTTTTTTTGAAATTCCAACATAAAACTAGCTAAGAAAGAAAACTTCTATGCATACACGGATACTTTAGTAGCCGGTTGAAACAAAATTAATAGAACTTTCTTAATTTAATTCTCTATAAAAAAAATTGAAAAATAAGTATCAGTATATATGTAGATTGTTTTATATATATATATATATATATAATAATTTTTTAAGAAAAATAAGTTTATAATAGTTATACTTTAATCATTTACTTAATTATTTTTGTCTTGTTATGATTACTTTTTTTCAACTGTATCCAGGTTTCCGTTATAACTGCCACACAAAATTAATAAATATTAAATATCCAAAATTACAATTAAACACAGAATTAATGAATATTAAGCATCCAAAATTAATAAATATTAAATATCCAAAATTACAATTAAACACAAAATTGATGAACATTAAATATCCAAAAATTACAATTAAACACAAAATTAATAAATATTAAATATCCAAAATTACAATTTAATTCAGAGTGAAAAATACATTAATGATTTTAACTTGATTTATTTAAAGAGATGATTGATATCACTCCCATCATTCACTTTAATACATATTAAATAAAAAGTTTGATACATTATTAAATACTACAATAAAATTATTAAATATCCAAATAATTAATATTAAACTTATTAAAAAAATTATTAAATACAAATTAATTTCAAAAACCAAAATAAATAATTACTATTTGACTAAATTAAAAATTATTCTATAAACTAAAAAAATTATTGGTATCTAAAACAATTTTTATAATTAATATAAATTTATAAAGTAGTTTTTAAATTTATATATTAGCTACAAAGTTTTTAAGCTAATTATTCCTTTATATTCTAAATTAGTTTTTATTAATATTTTAGATATTAATTTAAAATTTAAAATATTAGTAGATAAAATTTTGCTAGTTAATTTAAATACCAATAAAATAATTTTATAAACTTTTATTAATAATAGAACTCACTTGATATATAATTTTTTAGTCTCTAAAATAATATTTAATTTAGTCGAGACTAATTATTTTTTATATCTAAATTTAGTTGTTATTAATATTTTTTTATCGTAATTAATTAAGTTAGATACTATTCTATAAAGAACTATTAATATCTAAAATAATTTTTATTACCAATACAAATTTATAAAGTTATTTCTAAATTAGTATCTAACATCAATTACCAATATTTTAGTTATTAACTACTTTAAATTTGGAATTAGTCTTTTCTTAAATTAATAACTAATTTATAATATAAAATAATTAATAACAAAATTTTAATAACTAATGTAAATATTGATTTAAAAATTATTTTATAAAGTTTTAATAATAATATAAATTATTTTAGATATCAATAATTTTTAAATTATAAAATAATATCTAACTTAATAATATAATGATTAATTATTTTTTAAAAAATTAATTAATATTTAATTTATAAAATAATGATTAATTAATTTTTATTTTTAAATTAATTAATATTTAATTATCTTCTCGTAATAAATCGAGTATGTAATACTTTATTAAAAATATTTTTATTGATTTAGAGTATATAATAAAAACATTTTTATATTATTAGAGAATAAAAAAACCCTTATAGTTCTAGTGCACTCAATTACTTTTTCACACATTTGTATCCTTTTCCCATTAGTTAAAAGATATTAGAAAGAAATGGTATTTTGATATTTACGTTGAAGACATGCTGGCGTGAAGAAAAGTAATTGAGATAAATGCAAATGAAAAATAAAAATAAATACAGTCTGAATTTTTTTAATGCCGTGATTGTCTAAAATTGTATTTTACGCAACTACAAAAATAAGCTAACAGTAGCCCATTCTCCTTTTCACATTCCTTTTAATTATTTACTTTTATACATATCACGTGAAGATTTGATAAATAAAAAAGTCTTTACATATATAACATTACTACATACTGAATCTTCAAAATCAATATCATTAATTCCATTTTCAATAATTTAAATATTTTTTTTTAAGGTTATGAACTATGTAAAAAAGCTAAAGAGACAAATCCAATCCAAGAATGGATAAAAGGTTAGATTTGCTGTGACACAAAATCCAAACCCTTTAAGAGAACAAAATACCCCACTATACTATATAAAAGCAAAATAATAAGAGTAGAATCCAAGAATAGTAATAGTAATATTAATGTGGAAAAGCTTAATGTAAAAAAGATGGAAATATGAATAATAAGTAGTTATTCTTTTTTAAGATGATCTCTTGTATAATTTTTTAGCATTATAACTCTTTTACTTAATTAGATATAATGAAATTAAATAATGTTTTTATAAAGAATTAAAAAACATCTATACATGATGAGGCATAATTTATATCTAAAAGATATGACTCATGATAAAGATAACTATTTTTTATAAAAAAAATATGTAATTTTTCAATATGATCAGTTTTCACATAAATCTTTCATTAATTGAAGAAATGGTTTTTAATGTATTCTCCTTTTGTGTGTGTTAATTATAGATCACCGTTATATTAACTTTTTTTATAGGATTCTTTAAATTTCTTGATTAATACTATTTTAGTCATCACAATATACTAACTAACATTTGTATGAATTTTTTACCTTTATTCTTTTTTTTTACTTAACATTGTTCATATATGATGAATATTGGATGTCAATATTTTAAAAGATGAATGTAACGGAGTTCTTAGCTAGATGTATAGCACTCTAATTATTATATTCCACCACATAATCATCTTAATTGGTATTATATCACAACTTATTTGGGATATTCTTGTTGATAAAAATATATTTATAAAGTTTAAATTACGAATAAACAAATTCACCTACAAAAGTAATATCATAACAACTTTCACCAATTTTCCTTGAATTCCTTTGTATTCATTTTACAACGTCGTAATGCTCTTTTGGCAATTACCTCACTCACAACTCCTACAATACAAACAATGTTTGACATGTTACAAATCATTTCATACATTAAACTACCTGTAATAGATGAATAAGACATGTTACTCATTTTTTTTCTTCTTGTTTTTTTGGATATTGAGACTTGCTTAGTTTGAAATGTTCAAATAAGGGAAACCACACAATCGCATATTAATTTTTTTCATAATTTTCTTAATGTAGTTTTTTTGAGATATTCATAACATTCTTCTATAATGATTTTTAACAATCTATATTCTAAGAATCCTCTTCAGTGCACCTAGATTCTTCATGGTAAAAGTCTTTCTTTTAGAGAAACTATTTTGTTTTGTCAATGTATAATCATCGTACAATAGAGGTACGATGAAATCACCATTTTTCATATTTATTCTCACTCACACAACAATATGTGAAGTATTTTTGAATTTGTGTTGGATTATGAAGATATCAAAATTTAATTTTACTAATGTCTTAGCTTGTTTGAGAGTGTAAAGATTTTTCTTCGTGAGACATACAAAGTGTTCTTTGCAAGGTTCTTAAAAATATTTTGGTTGCTCTAAATATATTTTCTCATATATGTTTTGGTGTAGGAAAGCAATTTTAACATAAATTTATTTAATATTAAAGTCTAGTTTAGTAGTCAAGCCAACAATTGCCCTAATTCATGTCTTTCTTCTAATTGCAATCATTCATGATAATTCATGTTTTTTATTTAGAACTGGGGTTGTTCTATTGAGTCTTAGGCTTAATCATCCATATGTTTTTGCAATGTTTTTCTTCCTTTTAACATTTGCACCAAATTGTAAGTTTGATTTTTGAGATTGTCTGTTCATTTGAGAAGTGCCCTTTTATGATTTTCTAATTTATGTGGATCATCTTAATTTAGATTCTTTATCTATGTAAATATTATTTAACGCTTGATCCTCAATTGTTTGATTGTCTAATAAGTGGTTCATTTATCTCTTCATATTCTATCATTTGATAAAGTTACTCAATTTGATCAAGTTATTATGCCCACTGTTCCATTTAAAATTTTTCTTCCCCTGAATTAATAAAACTTTGACCAATCCACATCCAAACTTGATTTTCAAATTTTATATATTATATTTTTTATCCTTAAATAATATCACATTTCTCTTTCAAACAATATATGTTTGCAATATCCCATCTGAAACCAAGTTCTTATTCCTTCCTCTTTGCATCACTTTGTCCTTTGTTTTCAATAGTTTTGGCCTCAAAATAGTTATTTGAATATTTTTCTTTTCATTTAGCAAGTACTACGCAACAATATTAAAGTTAAGTTTTTTGTATGGAGCAAAATTGCTTTGAGTGATAGCAAATTTCTTAACTTCTAGGAAAAGAATAAAATAGTAGACGTGTTTGGAAATCATCTTCAAAAGTTTTGTTTCTATCTAACATTGTCTTTTCAAGATGTTAGAGTTTTATTTTTTTATCATATTACAACTTTTTGAGTACTCCAACTTTCTCAATTTTGTTCCTAAATATCTTATTCCCAATCATATATTCAAGTTTTATTGGCACAAGTTGATACATGAACAAAATTTAGTTAATAAATTTCTTAATTAATAATTTTGTGACTTAGAAGTTCATAATCTTTATTAATCTTTCTCACTAGGTTTATTTGATTTATAATTGACTTTTATATTTGATAATTTTCTATCATTGATTTTCAATGGAAACATCTGTGTGCATTTAGCTTGAACATTGGTTTTACCATGATTGATAGCTTCCACCAAGTTCATTAATTGAAAATTTATAAGATAAGTTGTGATATCACTTTTGAAAATTAGTATAACAATTTTTTTTATAAATTTATGAACGTAAAGTAGCCACTATGAGGAAACAAAATAATAAGACTACTAACATCAATCATTTTAACAATATAAACAAGAAATAATTACAACATTTAATTTAATAAAAAAATACAAATAATCTATATTTAGATTTTTCAAATTACAGGTCATGTCTCACTTTTCATAAATTATAGTGAAAGTAATTTTTTCTTTATTTTAAAGAAAATTCTTAACCTATATATTAAATAAAACAATTTTTTTTAAGTATTTATTTATTGATAGATGAAAAATTCTTATTAAGTAAGAAAGACAACTCTTCTTATTCATAGAATAGATATATATATATATATATAACTATAGTTTAACTAAATGTTTGATTTTGGATAATCTCTAAAGTTCTTTCTGCTTGTTTTTTATTTTCTGCATGATGTATCTCCTCGTTTGTATGTATTCAATTGAATATAATTGACTTATTTAGGTTTGTGATATTTTATTTGTTCTAGTAGAAAGTTAGTGACAAGCTTCTAGTACAAGGGTTGTTAGTTTATGTACGATTTTATACATTAGTTAGATCATCTTAAAAAGATTCTTATTTATTTATTTTTTATTACTTATAAAAAACTGATTTTGTAAGGTTGTGTTGCATTTAAAGTCTATTTTTTAACATTGTACTATAATTATTTTAAAAATTCTTATTAAATAAGAAATATAACTCTTGTTATTCATAGAATATATATATATATATATATATATATATATAACTCTTCAAAAATATATATTATTATTTTTATAAAAAATAATTTTGAAAATTTTGCATCAATTAAAAATAAAAGTATTTTATAATATATAAAAATTTACATTTATCTTATTAGTTAATTTAATTTTATTAAGTTAAATTTAAAGTATAAAAAGTGAGAAATTCTATCTCATTCATATGTTAGCCTCTTTATACTTTAAGAATCCTAATTTTTTTGAAATGACCTTACTGTCCTTAATCGTAGACAGTTTATTGGCTGTTCTCGGATCTTACGGTGGAGCATCACAGAGTGGAAAGAAACCATTCAAAAGGACAAAGCGAGTAGATTGTAGTTGACAACAGTAATAGCGGACGCAGGCGCGTGTGGACGCGCTCCATGTTGATTGGTGGCGGACATCACGAACCCCTCTTTCTAGCATGGACCCCACTCTCTTATGCTATACATTGAAGATGGAAAAATAATAAGTGTGTGCAGAGAGTAACCAGAGAGAAAGATCTGGTTGAAGAAGCAGCTATGTTATTAACAGGAACAGCCACAAAGGGGTTTGGAATCTAACTTGGATTCGACTTCAAAGCAAAATCCGAAAGGGTTTGTTTCATTTAGGGAAAACACAATTATCTTTCAGCAGAAAACCATTGACTTCTCATTACCCTCATAGTCACTGTAAGTCAGCTCCATCTTTTTTTTTATTGTTAATCAATCAACATTTTATATAAATATAAACTATTTTATTTTATCTGTCCCTTTCTCTTCCACCAATCTCAATAGACGCAGCATGCATCAATCTTTAAGAAAAAAATAATAGCAAGAGAAAGAGATTTTTACCTTTTAAGATTTAATGTTTTTGCTGTCAAATTTATCAACCACGAATTGGATTATTTAATTTAAAAGAGAAATCATAACTTTCTAGGCTGTGGAACCCAGCGGCTCTGTTTGTTATTTTGGCTCTTTTACTTTGCACACTGTCAAATTAAAAGGTATCGTTTTCTCCGTACCATGGTTGGTTTGTATACCATCTAACTTTCTCCATTTCTCAGTTTCTCACTTATATCATCAGTGCCGGGGTGGAGAGAGAAGAGAGAGAATGGCGGGGGTGGTGTCAACCTGTATTTTTTAGCTTAGATTTGGTGTGATGCATTTGAAAAGTCAGGGTGGTGTGTGTGAATATGACTGAGATAAGATACTTATGAGAGAAGGTTTTGTATTTGTTGTTGTCTTTTTTATATTTGTGTGAAAAGATTCTCAATCTTTGTTTTTTATTCTTTTTTCCTGAGGGAAGTTTTGGCTTAGACTTCTTTGGATTTTCTTCTTGCTGGGGTCTTTTTCAAAATTATCGATACTGACAAAGAATCGGTCAAGTGTGAAATATAGAAAAACAAGGGTTCTCCTTCTCATGTCACTGTTTTGTGTTTTTTCTGCTGTTGGGGGTTGCAGACATGAGATGCAGGTGTGAACCTTGGATCAGAAAGGAAGGGGATTTTTCTTTGTCTTATTGCTCTTTCCATCTGTTTTAGGAATAGCCTTTTAGCTTTCTGCTGGAGAGAGAAAGGGGTGTCGACAAGGAAACAACTTTTTGGCCTTGTCTACTTTTTCACACAAAAAAAAATTCAATCTTGTCAGTGCTTAGCTCAATCTGTTTTAAAGGTCAAAAGTTAAGCGTATTAAGGAGTCAAAAAACTGAAAAAGCTCCTTGACAAAAGTGACAGTGACAATTTCGGGTATAAAATAGAAACAAAAAAAAGAGAAGAACATGAGAGTCAGCTAGAGCGTGGGAGGAATAGAATCACAGAAATTTTTGGTCCATAAAAAGGAGAGGGTCAATCCATTTTTTTAAAACCTTTTCTGGGGATTGAGCCTTGAGAGTTTGATTAACAGTTGCAGTTGGGGTGCAAGAGTTGTTGTGACTGATAATTATTTCTCAATCCGTTTCCTCTTCAATGCAAAATTCATCTTCCTTCTCCTACTCAAATGTATGATTTTGGTCTCTATAGCTAGACATCTTATTTTATTGTTTGTTTCTCTGTTGGCATTGAATTTCATTTATGCATCTTATTGTTCATCCCTTATCTTGTTTCTGATGAAGCTATTATTATGTTGTATACAGCAAAGGAAGATGGAGGGCCCCAGTGAGATAGGTCTCATTGGGGAAAATTTTGATGCTGGTTTGATGGGGAGGATGAGGGACGATGAGTATGAAAGCCGCTCTGGAAGTGATAACTTCGATGGTGTATCTGGTGATGATCAGGATGGTGGTGATGATCAGCCACAGAGGAAGAAAAGATATCACAGACATA
Organism: Phaseolus vulgaris; assembly: GCF_000499845.2. Classification (NCBI taxonomy): domain Eukaryota; kingdom Viridiplantae; phylum Streptophyta; class Magnoliopsida; order Fabales; family Fabaceae; genus Phaseolus; species Phaseolus vulgaris. The sequence continues at coordinate 6,212,379 of NC_023753.2, forward strand.
CTCCTCACCAAATTCAAGAGCTCGAGTCGTACGACTTTATGAAACTTAGTGATTTTTAATTTATTTACTTTTTGCTAATTTTCTTCCGTGATTGAGTAACGTGGTAAGATTGGTTTTTGGTTTTTGGGTTTTGCTTTTATTGGTTTTTAGTTTCTTCAAGGAGTGTCCTCATCCTGATGAGAAGCAAAGGTTGGATCTCAGTAAGAGGCTTGGCTTGGAGAATAAGCAAGTGAAATTCTGGTTTCAGAATCGACGAACCCAAATGAAGGTGAATTTAAGGACAATAATATAGAATTATTGCACTTGAATGCAGTTTCATGATTCAATTTAGGTACTGTGCTAATTGAAGTGATTTTTCTTGAATCAGACCCAACTGGAACGCCATGAGAACATAATGCTCAGGCAGGAGAATGATAAGCTCAGAGCTGAGAACAGTCTGATGAAGGAAGCAATGTCAAATCCAGTGTGCAACAGCTGTGGTGGCCCAGCTATTCCTGGGCAGATTTCATTTGAGGAGCACCAGATTAGAATCGAGAATGCTAGACTAAAAGATGAGTTGAACCGTATATGTGCCTTAGCAAACAAGTTCCTTGGCAAGCCAATCTCATCAATGACCAGTCCCATGGCTCTACCAAACTCAAATTCTGGTCTGGAACTTGGTATTGGAAGGAACGGGCTTGGTGGTTCAAGCACTCTTGGCACTCCTTTGCCAATGGGACTTGACTTGGGAGATGGAGTGTTGGGCACTCAAACTGCAATGCCCGGGATTAGACCATCATTGGGGTTGATGGGAAATGAAGTTCAGCTTGAGCGATCTATGCTTATAGATCTTGCATTGGCTGCTATGGAGGAATTGCTAAAGATGACTCAGGCAGAGAGCCCTCTTTGGATTAAGAGTTTGGATGGTGAGAAGGAGGTGTTTAATCATGAGGAGTATGCAAGGTTGTTTTCTCCTTGTATTGGTCCAAAACCCACTGGTTATGTAACTGAAGCTACAAGAGAAACCGGGATAGTAATCATCAACAGTTTAGCCCTTGTGGAAACTTTGATGGACGCGGTATGTCTATGATGATCAACTTCCTAGCTACTCTTCAGTGAAGCAAACCAATTTTAGTTTTCTGTTGAGAATTGCCAGTGATGCAGGGATCAAAGCAATATTACTTTTTAGGATAACACTTTGATTTAGTGCTTTTGATCTTAAATAATGGACCGTGACTATTATTTAATCTAGAATTGAGCAGGTATGTTTAATATCTTGTTTTAATTTTTTATTTCTTTGAATAGAATCGATGGGCAGAGATGTTTCCTTCTATGATTGCTAGAGCTATCAACCTGGATGTTATATCCAATGGCATGGGTGGAACACGTAATGGTGCTCTACAAGTGGTATGTTTCTTTGTTGTATATTTGCTTCACTTTGTCTTAGTAGTTGGTGGAACTGATGACTAGGATTATGCATTTCAGATGCATGCTGAGGTACAATTGCTTTCACCACTAGTCCCTGTTCGTCAAGTGAGATTCATCCGGTTCTGTAAGCAGCATGCAGAAGGTGTATGGGCTGTGGTTGATGTTTCTATTGATATTGTTCATGATTCTGCTAATGCACAGCCATTCATGAGCTGTAGGAGGCTTCCTTCTGGCTGTATTGTGCAGGATATGCCCAATGGTTACTCCAAGGTAAGTCCTCATCTAAGTTCTTTTTAAGTCTATTTTCTTTTCTCTTAAATCTTTGCTTGAGAATATCCTTGATATATCTGATGATGTAATAGTTTTGCAAGAAGTTTCACTTGACTTCTTTGTATTTTATTTGTCCAGTGCTACTCCTAGAAAATAGTGAATCAAGGCTTATATTGTTTAGCAATATTTTGAAACTTCGTTTCTGTTTAGCATCTTTTACTATTTAAAAGTGCGTGAAAATTTTAAATCTTGGATTCTTCAGTCTTTGTCGTATAAACAAATACACTTGATGCTTCTATTCCTATCTCCTTTGATAAGAACGTACTATTTTTTTTACTGCATACGAGACCATAATGACCTGGATCCAGTCATATGCTGCTATATTATAATGTTGACAGGTGATGTGTTAATCCGTGCCCTTTAATATATTGATATAGGTTTTATAATATTAAAATAATTCCATAATCTGCTAATGGTGTTGGGATTTGTCTCTATCGCGTTGACATCTGCTCCGATATTGACATTTTACATAATCCTTTCTTAGTTGAGGTATTAATTTATAATTAGCCTAGGGTTTTATGTCAAACACTTTTTATGTATGTGGAGTTTTACGTAAAATCAGTAATAACCCTTCTAGTTTTATCTATGACCACGTAAACAAAAGTTTGATTATTCTAGTTATGTTCGGATAAAAGTTAGGAACGTATTTTATGAATTGCAATGCACATCAGAATTCTAAAACACAAAATAAAGAAAATATGGTTATTTTTTGTTTTGTACTCCTCGACTAGCATGCAAACATTTACTACATTGCCTGGGGATTCATTCTTTACATAGCTGCCTCTGCTAGTTTTAAAATATTTCTTTTTGTTTGTTTGTTTGATAGAAGATAAGTTGCACTCTTTGTAGGTTACTTGGCTTGAGCATTGGGAGTATGATGAGAGTGTTGTTCACCAACTTTATCGCCCATTGCTTAGTTCTGGTGTTGGATTTGGTGCTCATAGATGGATCGCCACTCTCCAAAGGCAATGTGAATGCTTGGCCATCCTCATGTCCTCTTCCATTTCAAGTGATGATCACACAGGTACACATGCATGCCATGTTTTGTTTACCCTTTCATCACATGTAATGTAATGATGTGACACTATCATTGTGTAAACTTTGGCACTTTTGCAGCATTGAGCCAAGCTGGTCGGAGGAGCATGTTGAAATTGGCACAACGCATGACTGGTAACTTCTGTTCGGGGGTTTGTGCTTCGTCTGCTCGTAAGTGGGACATGCTTCACATAGGGACTCTCGGTGATGACATGAAAGTGATGACTAGGAAAAACGTGGACGACCCTGGTGAGCCTCCTGGGATCGTGCTTAGTGCTGCAACTTCTGTTTGGATGCCAGTGTCACGGCAAAGGGTGTTTGATTTTCTGCGTGATGAACGGCTGAGAAGTGAGTGGGACATCTTGTCCAACGGTGGACCAATGCAGGAGATGGTACATATTGCCAAAGGACAAGGACATGGAAACTGCGTTTCCCTTCTCCGTGCTAATGTAAGTTGTTTTCTCAGGCACACAAGATGAAACATTAAGGCTTAATAATAGTATCCTTAACACGGGTTAAGGCTTAAGGAAACAGAAATAAATAATCATCATATGAGTGATAGAAAAAAGTCATTTTGTTTTTTTGTCATTGATATCAGTGTATGGTGTCTGATTTGCATTGCAGGCTGTTAATGCGAACGATAGCAGCATGCTGATTCTGCAAGAGACATGGATGGACGCTTCGTGCTCAGTGGTGGTATATGCGCCAGTTGACGTGCAATCACTGAACGTGGTGATGAGTGGGGGAGATTCTGCATACGTTGCACTCTTGCCTTCAGGCTTCGCCATTCTCCCGGATGGTCACTGCAACAACAACAGCAGTTGCAATGGCACAATGCAGAAGGGCGGCGGTGGCGAAGAGAGCGGGGGAAGCCTTCTGACAGTGGGGTTCCAAATTCTGGTGAACAGTCTCCCAACAGCAAAACTCACAGTGGAGTCAGTGGACACTGTGAATAACCTCATTTCATGCACCATTCAGAAGATCAAAGGCGCTCTCAGAGTTGCATAAACATGACAAGACAACCATTTTGTTAATGCAAGTTAAGTTACCTTACCTTAGTATTTTGTGGTAATTTTTTCTTCTAAGGAGAGGGAGGGATTATATGATTTATATTTGGTTGGGTGTATAGGATTTAAATTATATAGAGTAGTGGACGAGGCTGAGGCAGAAAGGGTCGCAAAGAAGGTTTCGAGTCAAGAACGAACCGCGATGGAGGAACTTCATTCTGCTGCATTGCTTGCACTGCACATTCTGCTCATAGTGGTTCGGGTATTGACTCGTTGACCTGCGAGTTAGTCTCAGCATCTTCTTTCGATAAAAAAAAATGTATCTGTCTTTCTATTTAATTATTACTAGTACCCTCCCATCTCCCCCATATACACTTCCAAATTGCTGAACTAATCTATTTTACTTCCGAATGCATTTTCACATTTTCTGATAATTCATTTCGCTCAATTGCCTTCTCTTTTTTTCATTATCATCTTATTATTACACCATCATTACTTACTGTTTAACATTATTTCTGATTTCTCAATTCATGAAACATCCTTAAGTCCTAGAATTATTACACCTTGGTACGAACAGACTTTTATTTGTTACCTAAATATTAAGGCATCATTTTGATGGTTATATCTTCTCAAATCGGTATGAAAAATCTATGATCAACAATATAAACATTACAAAAAGATTTTAAACCCACGTGCTTAGGAAAAAGGCGAAACTTGGAAAATAATGGTAAATGCTAGTATTTGGTCTGAGAATTATTCTAATCGAGGGAGAATAAATTTGTAGGACGACGATGATGCATCAGTGCAGCATAAATTAAACTTTTAGACTCTTAAGTATTTTATATATATTAGCATACTTTTATTTTTCACTGAATATTATCAACTACTTGTTCAGTTAGCTATTAATCGTTTTATAAAAGCTTGTAATGTTGCTTTTCTTCGTATATATAGAGTTTTTGGTTATTTTTCTTTTATGAGATGTTAAATTTTTTTTCTTGTCTTTTATGGGTTTTGCAAGTTTCATTATGGGATTAGAACTCTTAAATTGATGAGCTCTCATACACTATTTCATTTATCTTCATTTTCATGTTTTTCCTAATCTTGTTTTAGTTTTTTTTTGTTCAGTTTCATTATGAATGAATTGAATTATGGTATTAGAACTCTTACTATTTAATTTATCTTTCTTCTTCATTTTCATGTTTTTTTCCTAATCTTGTTTTACCTTTTTAAGTTAGTTTCATTATGAGTGAATTGCATATTCAAGATAAAACATTTAATGTGCATAGTAAATACTACCTTAAGCTTGGAGAAAATTTTATTACTTCGTTTATCGCTCTAAGAACAATTTGGAAACCAATTTTAAATCACTTCTTCATTCACTTTAAAAAAATTTAAGAATATAATTGCATCATGATGACTTGTACACTTCGGCATAACATCTTCATAATGATACTTATAATATATGAAAATATTTGAAGTCCCAATATTCACAAGGGAATTTGTAAAGAATCTCATAATTGTAGCAAAATATGGTAACAATTCTATTACTTGTTATTTGATCAAATTACACATAAATGTCTCATCCTATTTGTACATGTAATTCAAAAGGATCATGTAATGATCTCACTTGTGTAAGGGAAATAAAGGACCAAAATCATGTGATGCAATTCTTCTTTATAGTTTAAATGATCAATAAATAATGTTACATCAAACATTTTCTTGATGGATCATTTGTTTTTATAGCCAAAGTTTTTTTTATGGAATTAAACAAGAAATAAAATTTGTTACGACAAATTTATTTGAAAAAAATATAAGTATAATTAATACAATCACTTTAATTAGTCTCAATTTCTAGTGTGTTTTGTAATTATTATGATAGAAATAATCACACTATATTCTTCAACCATTTCATAATAAAGGAAATTCTTATGAATATATAAAGGAAAGTCAACATGTAAAGATAATATTGATAATAATGAACTATATACTAAAATATTATTAGTCAGACTATTGAAGAATGTTATATGAAACATAAATAACCTTCTCACCATTAATTCTACATTTCAGAAGGAGTCATCATCAATAATATAGTTGCAAAGTGATGTATATAAAGAAAAAAAATTGTTAGGTTTTTTACAACCAATATCAACGATATAATTTATTGATGGATGTTAGATATTTTTCCAATAAAAGTTTATAGTGATTTTTGGTTATCAATATTTTTAAAATTGTTTTTCGGTCACTATTGCTAATGTTATTCGATAATAATTACTATATTTGATGATAAATTTAAATAGAATATTTAAAATATAAAAAATTTAAATTTAATATTTTTAATTTTCTAAAAATGATAAAATTCTCTATCCGAAATTTGACTATTGCAAATTCAGGAAAGGTTACACTCAAAATGACAAGTGCTCATATTCATTCAATCTACTTTTTACTTTGATCTTTGCCAAGTAATATTTATAGGTTTCAGGTTTCAACAAACAAAAATCATAAGATGCATCATTTAAAATTGGAATACCATTGTATTAATTTTCAAAACAAAATACCATATTTTAAAACAATTAAATTCATCAAAATTAAACGGAGTGTTTGCAATATTGTATTTGCTATTACTCCTTGATAGGGCCTCCAGATATATACACATAAAACTCAAGCCCATGATATATATTTATAAAGGCACCACCAATATTCATATAATTTCTTAATTGCCCGTCTTTTTGTGCTTATTTACCCAAATCCCCCTTCCATGTGAGTATTCCCCGTAGAGCGTAGACAACGACCCAGTTTAGCAGCAAACCCAAAGTACGAATCTTGTTTGTACAGATGAAATTTATAGATGCATCTACACTATATTTTACTTTCTTTTTTCGGTAGAAGGTTAAATTACTGTGTAAAAAGAAATGGTAATTAATTTCAATGCTCAAAATATTGTTTTGTTTCATGCAGTCATATACTATGTGCAAACACTGGCATGGAAAGAATTATAATAAATATGATCTTATATTTCATATCAGATCCATAGTATCACACGAGTTAATAGTCTTATAGCGTGTATTGAAGATCTTACATTCACTAGAAATTAAGACTTTTTGTAACATATAAATACGTGCAAACTTTTTCTTATAAATCGGTTTTATAAAATTGAATTAAACTTAAATGTGAATTTCTTAATAAAGTAGTTTTTTTTTTGCAGCTGTTATAATTGAGCTGTCAATGCTCTCGTTATTGTATATTCTTAACACAACACATCTGTATGCTCAATATTTGAACTCTTGTGACATATTCAATTTCATACAAAACAGTATTGTCTGAATTATGTTGGGTGGAAAATCTGTACCACAACCAACCCTCCTGGTCATTGCTAAATCAATTGTTCAGGGTGTTAACCTTTTAAAAATTGACTTTTTTGGTCACTAAAAAACCAGGTATTATTGCACTTGGTCATCATGTCAAAAATGTCTTTTTCTGGTTTAAATTGTCCATCTTCCAGATTGGTTGACATATTTATTTCAGTTGACACAAACTAGTGCTGGTTTTGCCAGCCGAGACAGTAAAATTGATTCAACAAGCATATAAAGCTGTCATGTGACGAACTCAATAGTAGCAGACTTATACACTCTTGAATGATATTGGGTGAGTTCGGTGTATGCCAAAATATGAGAGGTGGAAAATGGCAATGATGTGAATAATATGATCGTATATTCCCTTCAAAATTAAAATAAATTGCCTTTTGTTACCTGTCTATTTTAATTCCTACCCAACACACTAGTGCTTGTGATGTACAGCTTGATATATTAAGAGATATGCAATCACAAAAAATGCAGACATGCAGATTTGACATTGATGATGTTCCATTGATCAACTACAGGCGAACAAAGTACAAGTAACTACTATGGTTGATGTTAAAATATTTGGAAGGGTTGGTGAATTAGCCGCGTTGTGACATTGAAGTTCCCAAAAAGGTATACGTATAATACAACATCGAGTCTGCTTTAAGTGAATCATGTTCATCTGTTTCTGATGAAAAGCACAGGTTAAAACAAAGGAGTATGATTTCATCGAAATTGTCACGTGGTAGAAATTGTAAAGGCACTGTACATGAATAAAACAATTACAATTTAGTGTAACTTCTTTTCTTAGGTTCCTGTTTAAAAATTTACATTTGGGTATCCACATACTCGGGAAAAAAATGTATTTATCTACATTCTTTATTTTGGGTGAGAGTGAGTAATAGAACACTTTCGGTGTTTTCCACTTAGTACAATCCTAAGTTGTACAACAGGATAGTTGTTTTTGGTGGATTGTTTAATGGGCAACTGTTTTAGGAGTGATAGCATAGCAATCACAACGTCACAAATTGAAGTGTGGAAGATTTGATTAAGGGTAGATGGCTTCACAGGTACACAAAATAAAAATCTGTCCTATTAGACAGAAATAAAAGACTGTGAACTGTTTGCAATCATCACTATTCACTACCCTTGTTGAATAATTTTTCCCACTTGAGATAAGAGGATTAATGTTTTTCCCTACACCCAGACTGACATATGGTGTTGCAAGTCAATAGTAACCCATGGAAGGGGCATCAAGTTTCCATCTGCAACAAAATAATGTGTGCTTGAGTGGTTGATTGTCCTTTGAAAAGTCTCGTCTGATGTCTTTTATGTGGACCATATAATCTGCAACAAGTTGAACGTTAGCATTCAAAGGGATGGAACCATAGCTTTATTTGTTGGGACGCTGAGATATTATGATCCTTAAATGCACTAATTAACCTGTCATCTAAAACCCAGCTACCCCGTGTGCTTTGTGTTTTCAATTCATTGCCTTCATCTTTCATTGCCTACTCTTAATGTCATCATCTTTTCATAATATGCCTATTTAATTGTGGAACTTAATAGATAACTCTTCTTGTCTACATATAAACTTTACATTTATGATTTCAATTTTCGTTACTGATTTAAGGGTGAGAACTCTTCACAGATATACCACTTGCAGATCAAGAAGGACATATGTTGATAACAGTCAAATATCTGCGAATTCTTAGAAGTACAAAATTTTAGTGAAAATTAAGTATATGACAATGCAGATTGCAGTATATGCATCCTGAATAAATACCCCACAACTCATGGTTTATAACTTTTTATATACACTACACACTCCTATCTACATCTTCTTTGTCGGAGTCCATATTATGATGCTATTTATTGTTTTAACTGTATTTTGATACAGTGTCAATTAAATTTGTGATCATTTTAATGTCAAATGTAAGCCACTTTAATAAGAATGTGGGAAATGTATAGCAGAATTCAACGCGCTTTAAACTCAAACTAAAGCAACATAACCCATGTTTGGAGTTGTACTTAAAATCATATTTTTTCCTAAGTCAGACACGCACTTGCTGGGCACTATGTAGCAGTTGAGATATATAGCAGACAACTATGGAGTCCCTTTTCCCATAGAATCAGACGTAGTGGGCAAAAGCAAGTAGATGATTTCTTTAATGAAACGTTATTCATAGGATCTTTGAATGCAATAGTAGTTTGGGAAATAATGTTGCCGTGATTATTACTTCCCCATACCAACTACTGTATTCGTAAGAAAAGACTCGTTGAAGAATTTAATTACAATTACAAGGAACATCACAAGTGTGTTCATACGAAGTGAAGATGTGTGTGAATGATTGACTTCTATATACTTCACACTGGTTCCTATAGGTATATTTTTCAAAAGTCTTGCCTCCAAAACTTCCACCACACATTTGATACTCATAACATTCCAAATAATCTAATTACTAATTTAAAACCTTGGATGTTACGAAACTCTATTTCAACTAATTTTGAGGTAATAGCTTGATTGCGTATGTAGCAGGTTAGGGTAAAATCCTTACCAAGTAAGATAAGGTTCAATTTTATGGTACTTCCTGTAACTCAGATATCATGAGCTTTAAAGTTATTCTACGTGTTTCACTCATTTAATTAAAATCTTAGTTGTTGACTTAAACAGAGTTACATTTAACTGTGTAGAATCAAATTGAATCATTTCAAATTATTTTAAAACTATTTGTATAGTTTGAACTATTGGTAATAAACAGGTCATGGAACAAAACAAATTATTATTTAGCTATTATAATAAGACGTAGAAGTCACTCTCAATAATAACTCTAAATCGCTGTTTAACACAAGGATGATTTTTTAACACTTAATAAATGGACCATAATCTCTAATAAGTTTGGAACAATTTGGTTACGCAAGCGATGATAAAGCCATTACTAATTTTTTGGTATTACGAGTTGAATAAAGAAGTGATTACATAATTGTGGACTGACATGTTTGTTCATTAAGTGTGAAGGCCAACAACACACCACATTTTCTTTCAAGACTCTTCTTATGGAAAATTGGTGATGTCACGAAACCTAAAAAGAAGACCAAAATCAGTCATTGCTAAAATATCTTCATTTTCTTTAGTGCTTAATTAATTATACATTGATTAATGTGATTAGGTTTTGTAGGCATGACTCACGTTATCATCCTTACCTTTGCCTTTGAAATATTAGAAAGGGACAACTGGCACGTGCCGTGAACTTGAGAAGTACGTGGTGGAAAAAAAATATATAATTGAATTAAAAATGTTATCAACTTGAATTAAGAATGTTCACAATTTATGTTTGTGGTTGATTTTTTTTAACATGCTCAATTTGACTTATAATATATATTAAAAAGCAAAGTAGAGTAGAGAGAGAGTAAATGAAATCTTAGCCCTTTATTCTGCCTTCAGAAATCTACCCGTCAGCTTTCTCTCTTCGTGATTGGGTCCACTTATCACGGGGTTTGATAGAATAATGCCTATGCTTTCCGTAGGATCCAGCGAACATGTTATCTTTTTGTGGTCCGGGAAGTAGCAGATCTTCTTTTTGTTTTACCAGATACACTGACACAGTGGCACGCGCTTTGACTCCACTATTGATTTTATTTATCTATTCTTTATATGTATTCAACTCAATCAACGGTGTTTATAGATCTATCTTCATATCCCCATATTTTAAACTTCACTGAAAGTACACCTGAATATGGTTTCACTTTGTTTATGTTAATAAAATATTTATAATAGTTGGTAAAGATATAAAAATTTACCCCAAAAAAATAATTATGAAAATAAATTAGTTTTAATAATTTTTCTTATTAGTAGTTCCTTTTATTGTGAGTAGACAATTAAATTTAAAAAATGTTACAAAACTTAAAAAATATAAATATAAAGATTTTACTAAATAAAATCATTAAATAATAATTAATTCAGAGATAAAAAAATAATTAGACTATTTTATAAATTAAAAAGATATTAATATATAAATAGTTTTTATTGTTAATAAAAAGTTATAAAGTAATTTTTAAATTGATATTGAATATTAATTACTATAATTTCAAATACTAATTATTTTAATTTTAAATTAATATTTAATTAAATTAATAAATAATTAATAACTAAAATATTTTGATAATTTATTATCAATTTAATTTATGAACTTTTATTACTAATAATAATTATTTTAAATATCATTTTATCTATAAATAATATGTAATTTAATTAATACAATAATTAATTATTTATGGTCTTTAAATTAGTTATTATTTGATGATTTTCTTTTAGTGTTTGTTGATAAATATTTATATTTTTTCATTTTTTATTATATTTTTTCATTCTTTATTATATTTTTAATATGTATATATATTATCTTTTATTTTATTTTTATTAAAAAAATATAATATTTATTATATATTATATTGAAATCGTGTTGTTATAATTTAATTATATCTATACCTGAGGTGTGAATAATCAATTTTAGTTTTTCTAATTTATGGTGAATTTCTTCCCACTAACAGTTAGTTATCTTTTGTTTTATTTATTCTACTGTAATTTAATATATTTTTTAACTGGTGTTTTTGTAAATTTTATATCGTAATTTAAAAATATCATTAACATATATGATATAGCTAAACAATTTGTGGTCACCAAATGCAGAATCTCTTTTATACATTATTATAAATTAAATGAAAAATATTATTAAAATAATAAAATTGTGCCTTTAAAATATAGTTTTAAAAATTATTTTTTATTAATTTTTATAATTTTATTATGGATATTTTTTTTTAATATGTGTGGTTAATTGAATTTAAAAAGACATTCTCAAAACTAAAAAAGTAAAAGTGTAAGGATCTTTGTAGTTATAAATAAAAATATCTCTATTAATAATATAGAAGTGTAGATGATAATAATAATAATAAAAATGAATAAATATTAAATTTAAATTTATTAGTATTATATTAATAAAAGAGTGTTCTAACTGGTTGTATTTTAAAAAGAGATTTTTGTATAAATTATAAGAGAAACACCGGCAAATTTTAAATTATTGGCTAAAGTTTTCTATTAATTCGATTTTATTACAATTTTGAAATAACAATTATTCATTTATTCTTTAACAAATATGTGAAGTATAGTAATTAACAAAATTCATTTTAGAAAAATTGTACAAAAGCTACTATGAAGATAATAACTACTAAAATAGCTGATTATAGCTAAAGATAAACAAGTAAGTGACTAATTGGAAAGGGAAAACCAATATGACTAATTTGAGGAAATGTATTACATAGACAAATCACATCGTCTATAATTATTTCAAATTATTAAAGCATGTGAAGTTTTAGCAGGTTTCATACCATGTTTGTTTAAAGTCAAGAGACAATTTCCTTTCACCAAAATGCAATTATAGCCTCTGATGCAGTAAATGAATCAAATATAAATAAAATGCATGCAAGACAAGAGCTGGTTTTGGCAAAGCCTCTGTGTTTTTCTCTGCTCACTTTTTGCCTAATGCTCTCGAAAAATTCTTAAACAACAAAAAGAAGAAGAAAGTGGCATAATTGAATAATGGTTAGGTTCAAATATTTAGAAATTGGACAAAACATTGAAATATGATTAAACATTTGAAACCCCATACAATGAAAAAGCTTTGGAATCACACAACTTTCAAATTGCTTGCCACAAGTAGTTCTTATTAGCCCAAATTATTATGTTAATTTCAGAACATTCAAATGACATAAATCCTTATCCCTTTAATTGACCACAACTTTAAGTTGAGAAGATAATTCCTTTAGAAAATGAAAGCAATCAGAATAAAGAAAAAAAATATGATTGAGCACAGAAAAGGGGTCATATATTATCATTTATGAGTGTGATGGGCCATCCACTTTAAGTCCCCAGAAACCAGAACTCTCTAACAATTAAAATTAAAAAAAAAAAATACTTTGATTTTTTTGTTTTGTGTTGAGAACCAATATTGTTAAACTTTCTTTACTCAATTAAATAAAATTGATTAACCCTTTGTTGATAAATTTCAAATTTGTTAATGAAGAACTATTGAATTGTATTAATTTGATTAAAGAGAAAAAGGAGAACAAAGGTGGTTGTGGATCCAACAATGTAAAAGAAAAGTAGAGAGGAAGAGAAGGTAAAGTTTAGAAGCAAGCGTATTGATTGCAAACTGTGTATGTTCATTTATTTATTTTTTGCTGATTTGGGTGTTGAGACAAAACAAAAGCAAGAACAAGAAAGAAGCACGAACACAACAGCAAACACAACACAACACAAGTTGGTTGAACCTTCCACGTCAGCTTAGTGAAACGTTGCGTGTTGGTTGAGAGATGGGAAATTCATTCGGGTGTTCGGCCTCCGGCGAGAGGCTGGTGTCGGCGGCGAGGGACGGCGACTTGGTGGAGGCGAAGATGCTTTTGAAATGCAACCCCTGTCTTGCCAAGTATTCAACATTCGGTGGCCTCAATTCCCCTCTCCATTTTGCAGCAGCCAAAGGCCATAACGAGGTCTCCTAATTTCACTATCCACACATATCAAATCTACTGTGACCCTTTTACTTTCTTTATTTATTGAATTTTGTTTTCTCTTTATTTGTTTGTTTATTATTCTCTGTTGGGGTTCCGTTAGATTGTGGCATTGTTGCTGGAGAATGGAGCTGACGTGAATTCCAGAAATTATTGTGGCCAGGTGAGATTTTCTTAATTTTGTGAATATTGGTTTTGATTTGCAAACAAAAAATAAATAAAAAAGCATCATGTGATTACAGATTGGTCAGATGGTTATACTTAGTTTAGTGTAGAATTTTTCGATATTGGAGTATTCCATTTTGGGTAGGATTCTGTTCAGTGAGGCGAGTTGCTGTCTGTAAGGAAGCATAGATAGAGTCTTCATTGTAATAAGCAATTAGATTGATGGATCTGGTGTCAATGCAATAGAAGAATGATAACATAATTTCTTTGGATATGTTCACCCTCCCCCTATATGTTTACATTTATATCTTTACTAATTTGATAGTATGGTTTACCTTGGTTCTTGATTTGAAGACGGCCTTGATGCAAGCTTGTAGATATGGGCACTGGGAAGTTGTACAGACACTTCTACTCTTCAGATGCAATGTGAGTCCGATTTTATTTTATTTTTCCCCTCTAAACTTTTCTAGGTTACACCATATGTTTGTATTTACTATACCACTTAGATAGCTAGGCATAGCGTTGATTTAAGAAACTACCTGCTAAGTGGGACTTCATTACTTTGTTTGTGTGTAATTTCTTCTTTTTACATGGTAAAAGTTGATTTCAAAATCACTTGGTTGTTGTCTATTACATAACAGGTTATGAGGGCTGATTACCTTAGTGGGAGGACAGCTCTTCACTTTGCAGCTGTGCATGGGCATGTAAGATGTATTAGACTTGTTGTGGCTGACTTTGTACCAAGTGCACCTTATCAAGCTATACATGCTTGCACAAATATTGACAAGGATGGTGGATCAAATGTGAAAGGCAAACATGAGCATAGGTACTGTTTCCTTTTCATCATTATCTATTTCCCAAAACAAGATGTCTTTTTTTTTGTATTAAACCGTAAACCCAAAACAAGATGTCATTGTAGTGAATTTTGTATGGTATAATTTCCATTTGGCTAATAGGGTTGAATGATTGGTTTGACAGTATGTAATATGCTTTTATTTATTATCTTTGTATATTTCATTTGTTAGTTTGATTTTTCTCAAGTGTCTTTCATATGCAAGTACATGATTAGTTCCATATGAATAAACATATCTTAGACAAAAAAATTTGCAAAATTATGCATTTATTGGGGGAATGATGACAATGAGATTTTGTTTGGTGCTTGCTGTTATGAGTGATTTAAGGCCTGACTTTACAAGAGCTTTCTTTTAGGTTTGTTATATTCTTGCATTTATTTACTTTATTCCAGTGCAGTGCCCTGTCCAAGTTTGTAAATAAGACTGCTGATGGTGGTATCACTGCACTTCACATGGCTGCGTTAAATGGGTACTTTGATTGTGTACAACTTCTGCTTGATCTTAACGCAAATGTGTCTGCTGTGACATTTCATTACGGAACATCAATGGATTTAATCGGTATGTCTTTTATTAAATGTGCTAAATATCTCTTAAGGTTGCTTTCCCCCCTTCAACATAACTTATGTGATTTGATCTAGGGGCTGGAAGTACTCCATTGCATTATGCTGCTTGTGGAGGCAATTTAAAATGCTGTCAGGCAAGAGTTGATTTAGCTTCGATTTTAATATGCCTTGTGGCCTTTTCCTTTTGAAATTGGAACTAATGTTATTCTTTTCAGATTCTTGTTGCACGAGGTGCAAGCCGGATGGCCTTAAATTGCAATGGGTAAGATGTTGTAAATGTTTATTTAGTGCAAACTTTCATTTGCTTGATATCATATTGATACAAATTTGGGCCTTTTCCCCCTAGGTGGCTTCCTCTTGATATTGCTAGGATGTGGGGGCGTCATTGGCTTGAACAATTACTGGCACCCAGTTCTGATACCACTGTACCTACATTCTCTCATTCAAATTACTTGTCCTTGCCTCTTATGAGTGTGCTCAACATAGCTAGGTATTTTGCAATCCTCTGTTTCTGTTTCTCCAAGTCAACCCAACTGTTTTTCATGTGGAATGGAAACCTATATAGGTAATGAAAATAACAGACAGCTAGTGAAAGATTTGTGTATATTTTTTGCAGATTATTTGGGACCATAATTCCATTGAAAAAAAAAGTAAAGTAATTTAGGTAAGGCATGTATAACATCGATCATCCCTCATTTAGATAAGAAAAGGAGAACTTGTGACCCATCAGTGTGGAACCTTGATTTACACATAATTAAAAAATGAATTATATATTACAAGACAACCTTAAACTTTGGTTCACTTTGTAAGATTACATAAAGAGAAACCACACCTTTTGAATATCCACGACTATTTGAAATTATGAATGGGCACCTATATTTGCTCTTTGATCGGTTTCTCTATCCAATGTCAATTTTCAACTTTGTGTAAATGCCCCAGAAAATTTAGATTCTCGAATTATCATTAAAAATGGTAAACGAGTGAAGTCAGGTGCAATTAATGTTGATGGGAAAGGATTTAGATTCTAAAAGTTTCACAGAGAAAAGAACTTTGTAGATTTTTCTGTGGTTAGCATAGGGAATTCTATTGAAATGGAAATTGAAGGGTCGATGGAAGTATTTGAAAATAAAAGAATGTTGGACTGGTTATATAATGTAAATGACAATGGAATTGGGTTAAATAATCTATGAAAAATAAATTCCGGTGAATTTTAAACAAAATAAGGCAATGCAAATGAGTTGACTATTACATTATGAGAAGTTGAATATTATATCAGAACTGTGTTGACTGCCATAGTTGGCATTTGATGCACCTTCAATGTTGATTGATAATATAAAAATATACAAGTGGAATGAAAATTTGGAATGTCTATGGACATGAACCGATATTTTGAAAGTAAATTTTATCTTGCATTTTGTGTTTACTGCAAAAATTTATTTATAAAATCTGCTGTAACTAAATCTAAATTGTTGTCTAACCTAGCCTCACGGATTTGTCAATTTATGTTAGCTCAAAGATATTTTTGTTGTTAAATATTAACGATAGTGGAAGACTCGTTCCTATAATGAAAAATGGCTAAGATTGATTTGAAATAACTGCAGAGAGTATGGATTACAATCATCTACAGGCTCCTCTGATGAGATTGACTTTTGTGCTGTATGTCTGGAGAGACCTTGTTCAGTGGCTGCTGAAGGTATTATTTTCTTTATCTTTTGAATATATGTTGCATGCCTTCTCTTTGTAAACATCTAATAAACTGCATCAGTTAAAAGTGAACCCAGTTCCTAATTCCTAAGGCAGTGACTATGCGAGGAAGTAAGGACTACTTTCCAGAATCCAAAAAATACAGTCTGAAATATCATTCAGAGTATAATAAGCTACTATATATACCTCTCTGTGTAACGGGTTCTCATCTTCTGATACCATATTTTCTTCCTTTTTCCTTGACAAATTTTCAAGATTCTGGTATTAGAGTTTGAAAAACGTATTCATTTTTGCATAACAGCTTAAGTGATATCATTAGACCATACTTGCAGGATGTGGGCATGAGCTTTGTGTAAGATGTGCTCTTTATCTTTGCTCAACAAACAATGCTTCTTCTGAAATGGTTGGCCCTTCGGGCTCTATCCCTTGCCCTCTTTGCAGACATGGAGTTGTCTCTTTTGTCAAGTTACCAGGTTCCCAAGCAAAAGAAAATAAGTTACACATGTCTCTGGGTCTGTGTACCCCTTGCATGCTACATCCACGTGACCTAGATCAACCATCCCTCTCTCATACACCGGATATTGGAAGAAATCGTGTAGCTTCTGTTCCTTCAGAAATACTATGCCCCGTCACTTGTAGTCCATTCCCATCTATGGCAATTCCCCTATGTACCTGCAATGATGGTCCATGTCCATCATTTGAACCCCGAGAAGTAGAAACACGAGATGAATCACCTCATCACTCTCAAGCATCAACAATGGATCAGGATAAAATTGAAGGGCCAAGATTGGATAAAACAACTTGCTCTAGCATGTTTTGGGGTAGAAGAAGTTGCAGCAGGGAGAACCAATGCAATTCAGAGATAAATGCTTGACTCGTATGGTGCTTGTATGATCCACTCTTGTGTTGTGGATGCATGGTATGGTACGCTTAGACCAACACTGTAATCCACAGTTGCCTTATTAACTAGCCTCAAACAGTGGAACTCGGGATATCCCTAGAAGAGAAAAACTGCCCTGCAGATCTGCTTGGCTGCATAGGCTCTATGCTATAGGTGATACATATAATTCTGGTGTTTCAGCAACACAGCCACCCTCTGGATATTCTTTTCTGATATTTAGAGAGAGTGTGTAATTAGTTTCGGTTTCTTAAGATTGTTATTGTGATTTATTGTAATTGGATACCAAAAAAGAAAAAAGTGTCTATTAAGGGAATACCGTATGCTTTTTATAGCATGTATCACATTTGGAGCATCTGTATATTATGTTTGTGATGAATTTTATAAGTTTACAGAGAGCGAAGTTGGGGACTGAAACTTGGTGATGAACTTATGAAAACCTGTTTCTGTGGAGTTTAGGGTTTATCTCATTGATATTGCGCTGGTGAAATAGTATTTAAAGCTTGCTAGTTTAGTTATTTGTTTGACAAACTTATCAGATTTACCACAAAGGAGGGAGAGACGATGAAAAAATAAATAAAAGAAAAAAGAAGAGTATGGTTATTTAGTTTGAAAGAAAATAGATTTAAGAAGAAAAAGATGAAGTGGAACTCACATTATTTTTTTTCGTGCTATAATGCGAATAAATATGTGGAAATTTTGTTTGTGCTGCATGTCCCTCCAAATGCATTTCCATATTTTACTTTGCACATTATGCTTTTATGTTTTTTTAATTGTCAATGATAATAAATATAAACTCTTAAAAAATAATATTATTTAACATAAAATTTCCAAAACAAAATTTCTGAAACATGCTTATAAGAATACATTAAATGCATTCTAAAACGAGATATTTGAAACCGAATTCTAAAATATACATAGATACTTTTCAGAATAAATTTTCCAAAACATAAAATACTTTATAGAATTTATATTCTATAATTAACTTTTTATAATAGAATTTTCATAATAATTTTTTCAAAATATATATAATAGCTTTTGGAATAGAATTTATATTCTATAATTAATTTTCAGAATAAAATTTTCAAAATATATATAATAGCTTTTTAAATGAACTTGTTTTGAAAAAACCTTTTTTTTAATTGAGTTATTCTTCTTCCTTTCAAAAAGTGCATTGGAGAATATGGCTACAGTAGGGATAGTACAGTGGCGGTGATGAAAGGAGTCACGGTGGGAGAGGGTATTTTTGTCTTTTCAATTCTTATTGGAGGCCGTTAGTAATAATGAGGGTGGAAAGAGAAATAACCTATCATGATCTATGTGGACCGACAATTTTGAAACTGCTGAGAATTGCAAGGCCCAACCAGAAAATAAAAAACCTGGGCCTCACTTTATTTTGTGAAATTTGTTTTCGTTTCACCCTTTCATTCCTTCATTTGTTTTTTTATTGAAATTTATAATGTATTTTATTATTAATTAAAATTTATTAAAAAATAGAAATTTATGAGAGCTAATAATTGAAGAGAAAAATTATCATTTGAAATAAATTTTAGTGAAAAATAGATAATATAAAAGAGAATGTGTCACTAATATTTCTCTTTTCAAAAAACCTCCCTACCAGTCCACTCCACCATCTCCTAATTCACAAGTTTTCCATTTTCACCTTCTCACAATTCTTTTAAAAAAAATTATAAATATTTTTTGTACTATTTCTCTATTATGCTTCCAAGTTATACTGTTTTTAGTATATTAAAAATATTTTGACTATATTAAAAATAATAATAATTTAAAATGTGTTTATCCATATGATGATAATAATGGAGAGCTAATTTTGTTGTCGTGAAAGCTAGTGTTGTAGTAGATATTAGAAGGTTTGAAGATGATTGCTAAGTAACCATGCTTCTCTATTAATTAATTGAGTCTAGTAATTGTTAGCCAATTATTAACACTTCACTCACATCACATGTTTCAATGAGCAATCAACTTTTTCTTTGAAGAATTTGTTGATGCTCAAATCTCACAACACTCTTCCTCTACTCTACATTATAGGCCCAACACAAGTGTCAGCACACATGTTATTTAAAATTCATTTCTACAATTAAGAACAAAACAAAGTAGGCTTCAATGTTTTTCTTTCTTTCTTTTTAACCACAACACATTACCTTGTCTTTTTTCTTTACTTATATTTTAAAAAATGAAAAGCTACAGGCATTTTCTTAAACTAAATAATCTATATTTTATTTAGTTGATAAAAAATATACTATCATATTATTTATCTTTATTTTGTTGCTTATGTTTCATACATTTATTATAATAAGAATGTATTGTACAATATTATATTGATATAGTGTGATTATTATAAAAAAAAGTTTAACGACAGTTAATATAATTCATTTAATTAACAGATATTTTTTTAATTTTTGTTAAATTTTAAAATTTTAAAATTTTATTCTTAAATATTAATTAAATAATGAAAGTAAGTTTTTTAATTCTTATTAAATTCTAAAAAATTATTCTAAAACTTTAGTAAAATAATGATTTTTTTTAATGTTTTACAAAAATTTATTCTAATATTTGAGTAAAATAATGAAGGTTTTTAATAGTTAAGTAATGGTTGTGTTTTATTTTGTTTGGATTTATTTTATTTTTGTCATGCATATTATTTGTCGCTTATTATTCTCATTTTTATTTAGAAAACTAAGAAAACACTAATCACTTTAGAAACATTTTTATTTATATTTGATGAGAAAATTTAAATTATTAAAATATTTTTAGTTATTCTAACAAGAAAATTCCTATCAAGGAAAAATATTTTATCATGCCAATTTTTATTTTTTTTTAAGTATAGATGATGTAGAAAGACGTAACTGTTTTATGGTATCATTCAAAACGGTAGTAAACCAAAAAAACTAAATCAGAATTAAATGTTACTGTTTTAATATTTTTAATGGCATGATTTTTTGGGAAGTGTAGTTAATGAATTAGTGAGATATTATTTATGTAAATGAACATATTAATTGATTTATTAATCTTACAAGTTACACTTATGGGTGAGAAATAATTTATTCGATTCTAAAAAAAATTAAAATATATTTTAATTCAATAATATTGATAACTAGATTAATTAATCTAGCTAATTTCCCTAGTTTAAAAAGTGTAAACAAAGATCATATATAGTACTATTTGGTAGTAAATGAATAAAAGTTTTGAAAGCACCAAAATGGTATAAGAAGAATAATAATGAGGGGTGAGTAAAAATGAAGAAGAGTAATAATGAGGGGTGTGAGTAAAAATGATGAAATGATGATTGCATTGTGTGGTGTGTGGTGTGTAGGTTGATGATTAATGAAAAAGATAGGGAAAATAATGAAATGGTAGGAGCGGTGCATATAGTAATACCGGTGGTACAGTAACAATTTACAACAACTTCAGAATAAAACAAAATAATAAGTGCGGTGCCATCAAATTTCCGACAAGCAGTGCGGCGTAGCTTCTACTTAGGGTGGCTGTAAAAGTGTTATGCTCCAAATTTCTATCATTGTTTTTTTTATTAAAAATAAATTAAACACCTCCATTTCTTAATATTTTTTTTATTCTATTTACTTTTATTTTATTTTTCTTATTTCTTTTCATACCAAATATATTAATAGAGATCTAATAGTTATTAAATAAGTGAATATTTATGGGTCTAACATATTTTTGCATTTTAAAATAAATTTAATGTAAATTTATTAAATAATAGGAACATTTAAAAATTAATTATTAATTTATAAAAATGTAGATTGTTAGAGTTTTCGTATAATATTATACAATGCTTTCATTAATGTTTTTATATTAATTTGTCATCCTAATTCATGGAAGATTTTACTCCTTTCATGTTGTACCCATCCAGACAAAATTTTAAATGCATATTTCTGAAATAGGAGAAATCGATCGTAACGGAGAAGAAAACATTATATATGTCTTGATATTGCTATGACATGTACTTGTATTTTGTATATTAAAAAAATATATCTTTATTTTCCAATTAATGAATATGTTTCCTAAATAGCTCTTTTTGTACGTTATTTTTTATAAGAAATACTTTTACTATTTTATTCCTAAATAACTATTTAACAACTGTATTATATAATTGCAACCTGTATATCAGGAAAATAGCGTGCCTCCAACTATTAAACAACATGATAATTTTTTTCCTCTTCATACGATTATGTTATGTTATATATAAGAGTTTATTACCGTTTATTTTAATCTATTGCCAATTAGCTTGTAAATTATTTAATACCATTTTCTACATGGTTTCGAAACTTTTAAAAAAAAAATTGTGATGACTAGATCTATATAAATTAGACACATACTCTATATTTTCAGAACACTAGTGTGTACTGAATCAAGGTTCCGAACAAAAAGCAACAAAAATCATAAATTATTTGATGAAAATGAGAAATTATTTTGAAAGATAAAGACAACTGCACTTCATTGAAACTGTGATGTAGAAAACACGCAAATATAGAAAGCTTTTTGACTAAGAGTAAATAAAGGAGTATTATATATGGACTTTGTCTAATACTTCCAATATATTTTTATACTGTTTTACAGTTTTATAGGAATTAAAATGAATAACAGTCAATCTTAGGGTGATTGGTGATGAGACTTAGAAAATTATTTATTAAAGAATTAT
This sequence comes from Phaseolus vulgaris, assembly GCF_000499845.2. Taxonomy (NCBI): domain Eukaryota; kingdom Viridiplantae; phylum Streptophyta; class Magnoliopsida; order Fabales; family Fabaceae; genus Phaseolus; species Phaseolus vulgaris. The sequence goes on from NC_023753.2 coordinate 6,234,922, forward strand.
TGAAGTTTTCGTCTTCTTCCTTCGTTTGGGCAGATTGTTTGGTGTTTGATTGGGGGTCTTTCTCGGGTACCTGCAGAAGGCACTCCAACGCTCAAGTCAGTAAAGCGGGGTGATCAGTATTCAGATAGGTACACAATAATAAATGACGTACATTTCTCATTGAAATGTGTGTTATTTATATTATTTTAATAAACTTACCTTATTGAGTCTGATTAATTAAATGAATCTCACTTATAAATGTATTACCTAATCCTTAATGATGGATTAATTTCATTGACTTTGGTTTCGGTCAAGCAAGCCAGAGGCTCTGAGTGACCGAACATACCAGTATGGTTTATATTTTTTTTTTCCTTAACTCATAGAATCCTGATGGAGCTTAGTTACCCAGTACTATCTCAATAAATTTGAGTTGATATGTAAAAAAAATTAAAATTATATTTTATTTAAGAAACCTTTTTACCTAATAAAATAACTTCTCAACTGCAAATAAGTACAGTTTATTATGATAACTAAAACAATAAAGTATTGCAGTCTAACAAAAGAGTAGCATAGAGACGTACATTTGATTATGTTTGAACAGGAAGAGCCGAGTAGTTGCAATGTTAGCCAGCGATTCATCATATACGAATGTACGCATAAAGTGTCAGAAAAATGGCAGTGTCTATTGATTCCGGATTCCAGAAAACGTTTGCAATTGATTTGGGTTTATAAGAGATAGTTTTGCATACCAAAACGATAAAGATTCGAATTGAACTGCTAAGGGCCCCAACACATTACTGCGCAGTGGCTGGCACTACTGCATGATCTTATTTCCAACCTTTTAAGTACTCTGCTTCAACCAATTTCTCATCCTTCCCACTTCAGTGCTCACTACCTAACCAATGGTCCCTTGTGAAGAGATTGGAGTGTGAAAAACGAAGAGCCTTCACTTGAGGACAAGAAAAGAAGCTCAAACCAAAATTGCATGTACATAATAAAAAAGTGATTGTGATATTCAAAACCCGTGCCTCGAGGAATTCATATTTTGGGTACATCAGATACCCATCAATCAACTGTGAAAAAGAGAAGAAAATAGAATAAGAATCTCGCTTTCTTTCTCACTCTATTGGCATTAAAGCCGATAGAGAAGCAGTCAAAATCAGAGACTTAATTTGGTCTCGCTTAATTGGCTTTTGTCACGCAATGTCATATCACAATCTTTCTCAATTTTCCAGTTTTAGGACCATTTTTTCATTCAGTTGAAAAATCCTCAGTCACCAAACTGAGGAAATTTTTTACAAGTTTTGAGACACTATTAGCGTACACGCTTCCATGAATAGCATGACTCTCTCAATCAATCCCATGGGATCATAATTATAACGCAGCACCAAACTCACTCTACCCCATTTTTGAGAATGCCTTTATTTTGGTTTCTTTTGGTGCTTTAGCTGACGAATGCAAACTGTGTGTGCACAGAACATAGTCACATAGCAGTGAAAATGTGAGTTGTAAGTGGTTGGAGCTTATGTCTTTTGGCTTTTGGGAGGGCCCTGCATGCATCTGCATGCCTTCTTTTTTTTTTCTATTGCCTTGCCCGTTTTCATCACTGCTTCTTTCCTTTCCCTAGAAAATTACCCACTAATGGGAATTCACTTTTCAGCATGCACTAAGGGTAATTAAAAGCATGGCTATTCTAAATTCTGATCTAAACAACATCCACAGAAAGTGCTCCTGAAACTGTTTTCTTCATGTTGAGTGTGGTCTTCTATCTTCACCACCATCATCATCATATATATAAATCCCCTATGATGTGTCTCTTCTAGTTATAAAATATGCAGCCATATAATGAAAAAGTGACAAAGGTTCAACCTATAGGTAGATCATAATGAAAACAATGCTTGCAAAACAAAACAGGGGGTTGTATTAGAAAAAGGGAAAATCCAGTATAATTTAAATAAAGGAACTGAAAATTCACTACTTGATAATTTCAAATTAAGCTGTTTAAATCTCAAATTAAGCAGGAAAATGTTAAAAAAAGAATGAACTTACTATTTCTATTAGCGGCTTCTTCTTAATTGATAAAGACCAATTTTTTAGATCAGTTTTTTTTTTTAATTGAGAAAAATTGTTATGCTTTTATTTGTTTTTATTTAAGTTTTGTAATGGGTTAAACTTATAAAAGAGAGAAGAAAGTCATAAAGAGTGTTTAACTTTAATTTTGTTATTCTTAAAATCTACTTTAAAGCTAAACTTTGAAAAGAAAAAGAGAGGTTTAAAAAAGTTATTAGATAACTTTTTAGTTTTAGCTTCTCTTTTATATTCGGATGAGTGTTGTTTATCTTGATAGAAAAAAATGTGTCAATTGTATTTGGATCAAGGTGTGTATGATGAATTGTCGGTGTAAATTTGTAGGGGTGACAATTGATACTTGCGCTCGTGTTTGTTGTACGTTAATCTTTCATTTTCGATGATTTGAGATAAATAATCAATGTTTAAAACTTTCGATTATGCATGGTTTTGTTTATGAGTGTTGATTATCTCCTTCTCATAATCGATTATGAATTTCTTTTAGTGTGTAATTGATTATATGGTTGGAAACATGGATTATGCAATGTTTAATTATTTTTTTCATTTTCCTTTGCATGTTTTGTTGTTGTATTGTGTGGATATACGTGGATACCATTTTGTTGTATCAATAAATGTATTGCAACTTCATACTCCTATAATTTAGGATTTGTATTTATTTCAGATTTTAAATGAATTTGAAATTTTATTTATTGATGACTTTTATTTAAGTATGACATTGAATAGTTTAAAATTTATATTTATTTATAATTTGAAAAAAATAGGAATTTTATTTATTTCATGTTTTTATTTAAATAAGACATTAAATAATTTAAAATTTATATTTATTTTCTATTTTGATTAATTTAGAAATTTTATTTATTGGTGATTTTCATTTAAGTAGGACATTGAATATTTTAAGATTTATATTTATTTAGAATTTTCAATAACTTAGGAATTTTATTTATTTCATATTTTATTTAAATAGAGCATTAAATAATTTAGAATTTGCATTTATTTTATATTTTGACTGATTTAGAAATTTTATTTATTGATGATTTTTATTTAATTAGGACATTGAATATTTTAAGATTTGTATTTATTTAGAATCTTTAATAACTTAGGAATTTTATTTATTACATATTTTATTTAGATAGAACATTAAATAATTTAGAGTTTGTATTTATTTTGAATTTTGACTAATTTAAAAATTTTATCTATCGATGATTTTTATTTAAATAGGATATTGAATAATTTAGAATTTGTATTTATTTAGAATTTCCAATAATTTAGGAATTTTATTCATTTCATATTTTTATTTAATTGGAGATTAAATAATTTATGATTTGTATTTATTTTGGATTTTGAATATTTTAGGAATTTTATATATTTCAATTTTTTTAAAATAAGATATTAAATAATCTCGGATTTGTATTTATTAATAATTTAAGAATTTTATTTATTTCATATTTTTATTTAAGTAGGATATTGAATAATTTAGGATTTGTATTTATTTAGAATTTTCAATAGTTTAGGAATTATATTTATATCATATTTTTTAAGTAGGACATTAAATAATATAAGATTTTTATTTATTTAAGATTTTGAATACTTTAAAATTTTTATATATTTAATATTATTTAAAATAAAAAATTAAGTAATTAATTTTAGAGATAAAAATAATTGATCATTATATTAACTAAATTATAAACTATTTTAAAAACTCGGTATGTTTTGAATTTATAAACCATTTATTAATAATAGAAATTAATTACTAATAATTTTTTTAATCTCTAAAATACACTACTAAAAAATCATTACATAGAAACCAATTTTAGATATTAAAAATAATTATTTATTATATTAATTAAATTAGAAACTATTTTAAAGACTAAAAAAATGTTGGTTTCTAAATTAGTTTTTATTATTGATAAATAGTTTTAAAATTGGTATGTAAATAGATACCAATGTTTTAACTATCAATTATTTAGATTCTAAATTTGGTAGCAAAAATCATGGTAGCTAATTAGATACCAATATAGAAACTATTTATCAATAATAGAAACTAATAATCTTTTAATTTATAAAATATTATCTAATTTAGTTAATATAACAACTAATTATTTTTTATCTCTAAAATTTGTTTCTATTTAATAATTTTCTCGTGATAATGTATATTTTTGTTAATAACATTATTAATTATTTTTTATCTAAAATTAATCAATATATAATGATTATTTTTTTTATCTAAAATTAATCAATATATAATGATTTTTTTTTGGTAGTAATTTTGTTTCAACATAAAATAATTATGTACATTTTCTAATTTTCCATGGACATTTTTGTTTTTTACAAAATAAAAAATTTATTTAGTTTAACCAATCTTCTGAAAGTTAGTTTACACCACAAATAATGTTTTAATTTAAATGAATTATAATTTATATGAATCAAAACAATTTTTCAATAATTTTTAAATATAAGATCAAATTTGTAAAGTTTGAAATTAATTTATTTTCCATTTATTATTTTAATTTACTTTCGTATTACTTAGCTTTTTGTGGTAAAAGGTCTTGATGGTAATTCGCCCTATTTTCGTCGTTACACTGCCTGACATCTTTTATTATAACGTGACCATAAAAACATCTTAATTTCGTACCATCAGTTGATCTGGACAAAAAATTGTTCAGATTTCAGATTCACATATTATCCGCTGCAACTTCCTTTAACAGATTTGTACCAAGTCCAACACAACCATTTCAAAACTGGAAACAAATTGGATAATTGATGAAAATCAAGTTAGGTTTCATAAATCAAAATTCATTACTAAATTTAATAAGTGTGCTCACCAATAAAATATAAAATCTGTAGAACGCAATAAATAAATTTATAATTATTGTTAAATTGTAATACACTTGTGAAGCATATAAAATAACATAAGTTGATCTATTAGCTCATTAAAAAAACTTAGAAGCACTTAGACAGGTAAAATTATTTTTTGAGTAATTTTGTTAAATGGTATTTACTTTCACAGTTAAATGTTATGCTTAAATTTTTCTCTTATTATCAATTAATATTTCTTATCATCGAAGTTAAAAACGTTAGAAAATATGGTTCTTTTACAATCGTGGGGTTATTTTTTTTCTTTTTTATTAAAATGGGGTGTGTTTTAAAAAAATTATAAAAATGGGGTAAGTCGTGTCAATTTTTTTTAAATAAATATATATTATAATTATTTAATTATAATTATAATTAGAATTATAATTATAAGTTATGTAATATTTGAAATTAAATTGATAAATAATTTTTTTACGAAGGAATAAATAAATAGATAAAGAAAATTAGAAAATTAATAATCAAACTTGAAATTGAATTTTATTATTAAACTTGTCTGTGCGGACAATTGTTTTTATTGTGACATTCAGTTTTATAATGTGAACATATTTTTAGCTTATTTGAAATTGAATCATCCACAAAAATAATTCTCTATTTATTTTCCAAATAAAATAACACTTCTCAAATAAATATATTAAGTTACCGTCAATCATGATCCATACACAATTACTTAAAACTAACAAACACCCTTAAGAAATTATGTATCAAATTAATTTTAAATATTACATAACTCACTACTTAATATAAAAAAAATAACGTGGACAAAATCGTGACAAATTGGCTCGCATTCAGGTTAACGTGTCAAAGTCGTGTCAATTTGACACGATTTCTGCATATGAAGTCGTGCCAAATTGACACGACTTGCACTATTTTTGTAATTTTTTTGAAACGAACCCATTTTGGTAAAAAAGAAAAAAAAATCCTTTATATATATATATATATATATATATATATTTAATCTAAATGACACGATTCGAATGGCTAAAAGTAAATAATTTGAAATATGAGTCACATGCAGCAGTAAATTGAAGGTGGCAAAAAGATATCAGCAGAAGCTGAGGTCTAGAAAACAGTAAAACTGATCCTGAGAAAAGTACACTACCTGATACTCGCTTATTAGTCTGTGTTAAAACATCCAGAAAGACTCAACGTTCCAGTTAATATCATTTTACCACAGTTTAACAAAACAAAACACTTTTCTTTGCAAATCAAAGTTTTGTTTTAGAGAAACACGTGGGGGAGATATATATATATACATATGATCAAAGTGGCATGTGAGTAAATCGCAGAAACGGGTAGCTCCCTGTCAAAACAATTCAATGCAGTGACAGTGACAACCATCAAGAGCATACATGAAATAATCCCGCTGCATCAAGAGCATATATATATTTTAGGTGAAAAAAAAAGTGAATTGAGATGTGGACGGATGCATGGAGCCAGGTAGGGTAGATTTTGCATTGGTTATAGGAATGTTGGAAGTTGATTAGTACAAGAAACTATTTTGGATCTGATTATATTGGATTGAAAGTGATAGTTGTTGTAAATGTTTCTGCCTAGTTTGAGTTGCCACAATCAGGACCACTGCTAACTGAAGCTGGTATTGTTGTTCAAGGTTTGGACCATTTGTTGTCTCTGCTCTGAACATAGGAACTGTGGTTTTGGAAAATTTCTTAGTTAGCTGAAGAACATTTGAAATGCACGAGATTTTGATGAGTAGGAAATTGAAAATATGGTTTATTACAATGATCGAAAATAGGTAAATGAATGGTAGCATGGAGGTAAGTGATTGGTTTGTGTAGTGAGTATTGAGTTGGGTCACAAGCAAAGAGTGAAACGGGGAAAAGGGTTGGAGCAAGATTGCTTTATGCAGCAGAGAAAAGTTTTGTTAGAAGGACCACACAGGCATGGGGTGGGGCTGCACATGATATTCTTGATATGGTACGGTTCAGCAATGAGTAAAGTGTAGATTTGGTCTTCAACCTTTTTTCTGGGTTTCTTGCATCTCCAATCTGCAACACATCACAGGTTATTAGTCACAGTCAATTTCTTATAAACCTTTTAAATAAATTCAACTACACTTTTTAGCCTTTGCCTCATTTCATTCTATTTCACTTTTTTTTTTCCTTCTTACATCTCAGACAAAACTTCCCTTCTAAACACCAATTCGTACTCAAACACATACATTTATGTCTCACCATAATTTCTTACTCATAACATGCAAATAGGCTTTATCTTCTTTATAAAAAGGACAATTTGCAACACTAAAGACCACCTTTTCTCAGTGGAAAGAGTGCACAAAATAATTGAATATTGAAATATTTAAGAAGCCTTCCACTGTCTCTTAATTAGTTGCACAATAATATAAATATAAACATCTTTTGTATATATTTATATACATCTTATAAATTTATTATTTTCTCTTCTTTAAATATACATGAGATTTTAAGTGTCAACAAAATACTTATATTAATTTTCACAATATAAATAAATTTATATATATATATATTATTTTATTTTCAGCAAAAACAATATTCCGGGTCTATTTAACAAAATTAATTGATAAATTAACTAAGTTTTGAATTGATAAAGTAGTTTATTAGAATATAAGTGGTTGTCCTACAAGAAAATTATGAAATAAAAATTAATTTTAGATATAAAAAATAATTAGTTACTATATATAGTAACTAAATTAGAGATCATTTTAAAAACTAAAAAAAATTAGTTAAATAGTTTCTATATTGATATTTAATTAGCAACCAAAGTTTTTGCTACCAAATTTAGAATCTAAATAATTGGTAGTTAAAATCCTGGTAGCTAATTAGATATCAATTTATAAACTATTTAACAATAATATAAACTAATTTAGAAACCAAAAATATTTTTAGTTTTTAAATTAGTTTCTAAAATGTATCTAATTTAGTCACTATAGAAACTAATTTTTTTTCTTCTAAAATTAGTTTCTATTTCATGAATTTTTTTTAGTGTTGATAAACTAACTAATAAAATAGTTGATAAGTGTAAATGATTTAAGATGACATATTATAGAAAATTTATTATATAAATGAAATTTATGTTTCTAAGAAAAATATATTATTATTTAATTATAATTTTAGATTTTTCTAAAATAATAAAATTCATATTAATTTTTTTAGTATTTTTATTTATTTTTTAAAAGTTATATATAAATTTTTAATTTAGACTAATTATTATATTTAAATGAGTATATCCAATAAGTGTTTAATAAGATTTAATATTTGTTTACCTTTTAATAAATTTAAACTTGTTTATTAATTTGAATGATTGAATTACTTTTTGTAATTTTCATTGTGTGTAATTTTTATATAATATCATGTAATTAAATATTTGTTACTTCAATTTATAATGCTAAACTTTGTAAATTTGAACTACAAATAAGTTACTTTGGAGTAGTTATAAAACACTTCTAATAGTCAAGTCAAGAATGTAAAAGAACTAAAACTAAAAGTAATAGAACATTACTCAAGGTTAAGATATTTTAAAACCTTTGTTATGGAACAAATCTTCTTCTTTACCTTATTGCATTACCTCTCTGTTTAATTGTCAAGATAGGAAAAACATGTATTTATATATTATCATTTTTCTATAATATTAGCCAATTAAAAAAATACTTCAATATGACGGTAATAAATTATGTAATTTCTTCCCCAAACTTCACCTAACACATAGTACACTAAATAAAATGTTATCAGTACATGCAACTCACAAATTTTCTTTATTCTTTGTTTGACTAAGAGGGTGAAAATTGAAAGATTGATTTTGAATGATTTGAGAAAAAAAAGAGAATTTAATGGAAAGACAGTAGATTTTAGTAGAGAATTTATTAATATATATGATTGATTTGATTAAATTAATGAAGATTGATAGGTTATTTTACAGTGTAATATCAAAATTGTCTCCTTAGATATGTTTTTTAAAAATATAAATATTTTTGTTGAAAAAAAATATTTTTATTAATTACCAAAAATAATTATAAAAAATAAAGAAAATTCACTAAATATAATTGTTTAAAAACAATAAAATGTTATAGATATAAGAGTAAATTAATAATTTATCAAACAATCTCCATAAATCCACCTTTTTCTCCTCTTTTTAAACTTAATTTTGTATTTTTGTTTAGAAATTATTACGAATAATCTAAATTAAATACGTATAATTCATAATTCACCTCATATCAATTCTTACAAATTTCTACAAATAGTACATGATCTAAACCAAACAATTCACTAATGATGGAAAATTTGAATTGATGTAGCAGAGTCTATTATTCATGAGTTATAAGCAGAGTCTATTATTCATGATCAGTATCTTACTATTAACCGGTATCCAAAGTTAAAATATGTTTTTAGGAAGGGATGATAGACCGAAAATTCACAGGTTAAAATCCAATTTATTGTTGTAATTCTTTAGTATTTGAGAATAAGTACCTTTTACTATTTTTTCTATTTGAATAAAAATATGATCTAATGAAAAAAAAAACATTGTAAGTATATATCATATACATATTATAAAATTTAAATTTAAGACAGTTAACTAAAGAAGAAAGTTTGTTTAACCGTGAAAATATCATTGTCCTAAATTAAAATAACTTTATATTAATTGATCTACATATTTCATTTGCATAATATCATTTTTTTATTTAAAACTTCAAAATAATTTTTTTAATAAGTAACTAGTATAAATATGTTAGTGTACTGGTATGGTCGACCGACACATTGACGTGACTCGGTATTCCTGATCAAGCTGACCGAGACACTCTTGGACTGCCAGGCCGACCGACACATCAAACCATTAACGCTCAAACTAATATCAGTGAAGCTAAACTACCACTAAGAATTAGGTAATGCAACCATAAGTGTGATCCATTGCACTAATCAAACCCAATATAAATAACACACATTCCAATGAACAAGGCATATCATTATCACTGTATACATATCTGAGTGTCGAACACCCTCTTTACTGACTTGAACGTCGGAGTGTCTTCTGCAGGTACCTCTCCCATTTGGTATTCACTCGAGACTGAGAGCCGAAGGAGTAACATGAAGGCGAAAATGATCCAGTAAAACCCTAGCAACCTGTCTGAGAAAAGGAAGAAGACGAAAACTTTAATAATTCTTTAGGTCCATCTCTCTAGTAGAAATAATTAGCTTTCCAAGATATTGTTGTAATCATAAAAAAAAATCTTAAACTCAAACTATTGTTGTAATATTAAAACAATCAAATATAACTTATTTAAACTCAAACTCGTGTTATATTCCCTTGATTATTACAACAATCAAATGTAACTTATTTGGGAGTGATGTCGAAATAAGGTGAAAAAAAAATTAAGGTTAAAAAAAAGAGAAAATTACATACGATATATTTTTAATATTGTTATTTTATTATATGTAGTATGTTAAATAAAATATATTGAATTGAATTAAAAAATATAGAAATAATGTTGTGTTTGTTTTTATAGGATTTATAGTTTAGGGTTTGGAATTAGAATTTGAATGGTACTAATGATATTTCTTACACAGTTTTATAAACTTTTAATTTACTCTGTTTATCTGACCTCACTTTTGTCTTACTTTGTTTTTACATGAATGATTCTTCAGTGGCTGAAATCCTTTCTCTAATGCAGTGAAAGAGTAGACATGAGAAAAAGGGGAAAAAACTGGAATGGCAAAGGAGTTGCAGGGTTTGAAAATATTGGGAAAGTGGAGATGCTTCCGGGGAAGAGACAGGTGAGAGAGTGAGAGAGACAGTGTTCGGTTTGAACACTCATATCATCTGTCACTCACTAATGTCCCTTCAAATCACTTACCCCACAACTCATTTCTCCATTGCTTCATAATCACCAAAACAATCTCACTTTCACTCATTCTTACAAAACTATTCTATATATATATATATATATATATATATATATATATATATATATTTAAACAAAAATAGCATTATATATATATATAAACTCTGAATTAGAAATATTAATAAATAAATTTTAAATTTTACTTATTTTTATAAGACTAATTTATTAAATTAATATATATATATATATTATAAAATATTATTAATTTTAGTGAATGTTAGATTTATAACATATTTCTTAGATCAACAATTCATGTATAAAATGTATAACTCTACATAATAAATGTATTGATAAATGTTTAATATATTAAAAAATAATTTTAAATTTAATTCAATTTTATAAAATTCACTTATAGAATGATATTTACATCTATTTATATTAATTTTTTATTAAATAAGATGACATATAAGTAATATTAATTAATAATAATTATTAAAAAAATTATAAACTTTAAAAAATATTTATTTACTTTAACAAAAATAAGATGAAAAGTATTTTAGTTTGTGGGATAAACATAATGATTTTTGTATAATTAAAAATAAACATTTAAAATATATATGTTATATAATTAGATTTCACAATAAGTAAACAGTGATCAGTATTTTCCATTTTCTATAAACAATTTATATTGAGAACGTGGTTTTGTATTTATACTTTTATAAATAATTGATTTTCCATTAGTTATCTATCTTGTCTAGTTGCATCTTTATTTCCCAAGAGGATGACAACAAGATTTAAAATATGCAAAGTACACTACAAAATTCTTTATTGTCACTATTTTGATTGATATTTAGTTGTAGTACTTTATGGAAGAAAAAATAAATGAAGTAATAAAAAAAAGTGATAAAAAAGAGAGTTAAAATATTAAAGGAAACTTAGCTGACATGACATGTAAAGGTGGAAACAAACAAAAAGAGTGCAAATTGCAGAAGCCTTTGATGCCAAAGCAATGAAGATAAAAGAAAGTGTATTAAGTTTAATGTAAAGAAAAGTTAGAATATTTTTGGACTTTTTCTATTAGGAATGTAACTATAGCCGTGCAATGTGCAAATCCCACAAGCTTCTCCATAAATTTTTTTATTATTGAAACAAAGTGAATAGCCTAAGAACACAACCCCTGTTTTCTGAAGAGCTTAGCCAATAGCTTAGCTATGTTCAAACCTACTACGATCTTAGAAAGGAAGGTGCAGTTATTAACTGTTTGAGGAGTTTTGAGGAACACTGATTAAGTCTTCAAAATAATACAAAACTAGATTAAAAACAAATACCTGGATTCACTTTGATATTTTTACTGTTTAAGGTGAAAAAACAAAGATAATGAATTGAAAGATTCATTCTGAACTTCCATTAATAAATAGAAAGCAGTACTAAAGTAACAGTCAAGTGGTTGATCACAAATACTTTTTACTTTTTATTTAAAATTGAAATTGAGTTGGATTACCAATTCCATGGTTAAAAAAATTAAGTTGGGTCACATAAATTGTATTAGAAACTCTTTTTCTTCATATGGAAAATCACAAAATATTAATTTTATAATTTTTAAATAAATAAAGTAAAAAAGATAAAAAAAAACATAAAAAAGTTAAAACAAATATGAATTAAATATTTATCCATAAAATATAATTTATTACTCCTTAAACACATTAATAAAATCTTAGGAGGATAATCTTGTCTGATTTTATCATGCATTTAGATTTTTAATGTTACCATTAGGTGACAACCGTCATACACTTTAAAATTTATAGATAAACATGCATTAAACCTTTATTGATAAATTTTCATGTATTTAAAAAATTAATAAAATCGTAAAAGAATAATCTTTCTTCAGAAATTAATTTTATTTATTAAAAATCAATAATTTTTCCTTAGGTAACAACTGTCATACATTTGAATAATGTATTAATGTATCTCTAATGTGTCTTAATCAATAACTATCTACCATATTTACCATCTTCTATCTTTTAAAATACTTTAAAACTTATCTCTTCCTTTCTTTGAACTCACATTCATTATTTTACTTGTTTTCTTTCCATCATTTTGCTCTTTCTTAAAATAGCACAATTTAAAAAATGTAATATTTAATCGTACAGTTTACTTGAATGGTCAATAATTATGACTAGAAGTATACAAAATTATAAATAATAATTTAATTTTGTGGTGTAAAAGATGAGGGTGTTAGGAGGTTAGTTTTAAAGGCAAAGTAATATTTGGCATTAGGGAAGATAGAAGTCACGTGCTATGCGTGCTGGAGTCTGACAAATAACCTCTTTTGGCATTGCTACTGTTGCTCCTCTCTCTCTCAAACCAACAACTCCTTCATTTCATGGCAATGCCTGGCTTTCGAGCTCCTTCTACTGCTACCCATTATCTTCAACCTTCTCCAACGCTATTTGCATGCTCCATATTCCTCTAAACAAACCTAGCCCTTCTCTCATTCTTACCTCTCCCACTCTCTTCATGGCTCTTCCCTTCAACCTCGTACTCTGCTACCTCGTCCTGTTCTTGTTGCGTTTTCTGCATGCCACCGCTGACCAAAACAACGACAAGCTTTACCTTCTTTCCTTCAAAGAGGGTCTCCAAAATCCTCACCTCCTCCCCTCCTGGCACCCGGCCACCCCGCACTGCAACTGGGTCGGCGTCACGTGCCAACTCGGCCGGGTCACCTCGCTCACTCTTCCCAACCGCAACCTCAGAGGAACACTTTCTTCGTCGCTCTTCTCTCTCTCTTCACTCTCTCTACTCAACCTACGTGAAAACCAGCTCTCAGGCGAGATCCCCGGCGAGCTCGGTGGGTTGCTTCAGCTCGAAACTCTTCGACTAGGTTCCAACTCACTCACCGGGAATATCCCGCCGGAGGTGGGGCTCTTGACGAAGTTATGCACTCTCGACCTCTCCGGGAACTCGCTCGTTGGAGAAGTTCCGGACAGTGTCGGGAATTTGACTCGGCTTGAGTTTCTCGACCTCAGTAACAACTTTTTATCTGGTTCTCTTCCGGTTAGTCTCTTCTCCGGAGCGAGGTCTTTGATTTCCGTTGATATATCGAACAACTCGTTTTCCGGCGTAATCCCGCCGGAAATCGGGAACTTGCGGAATATCAGTGCTCTTTACGTGGGGATTAACAAGCTGTCTGGGACTTTGCCGAGAGAGATTGGGTTGCTTTCAAAACTTGAAATTTTCTACTCTCCTTCCTGTTCCATCGAAGGTCCTTTGCCTGAGGAAATGGCGAAGCTGAAAGCGTTGACCAAGCTTGACCTTTCTTACAACCCCTTGAGGTGTTCGATTCCCAAGTTCATTGGGGAGCTGGAGAGTTTGAAAATTTTAGACCTTGTGTTTTCCCAGCTTAATGGGTCGGTGCCTGCTGAGCTTGGGAAATGCAAGAATTTGAGGTCTGTGATGCTTTCTTTCAATTCACTCTCTGGGTCTCTGCCTGAGGAGCTTTCTGAGCTTCCCATGTTAACCTTTTCTGCTGAAAAGAATCAGCTTCATGGGCCTTTGCCTTCTTGGCTAGGGAAGTGGAGCAATATCGATTCTCTTTTGCTCTCTGCTAACCGTTTTTCTGGGGCTATTCCTCCTGAACTTGGGAATTGTTCTGTGATGGAGCACCTCAGTTTAAGTAGTAATTTGTTGACGGGTCCTATTCCTGAGGAGCTTTGTAATGCTGCCTCACTTTTGGAGGTTGATCTTGATGACAACTTTCTCTCTGGTACTGTTGAGAAAGTTTTCGTCAAGTGTAAGAACCTTACGCAGTTGGTTTTGATGAATAATCGGATTTTTGGTTCTATACCTGAGTATCTTTCTGAGTTATCCTTGATGGTGCTGGACCTTGATTCTAACAATTTTAGTGGGAAAATACCTTCTGGGTTGTGGAACTCATTGGCTCTGATGGAATTCTCCGTTGCTAATAACCGTTTGGAGGGTTCTCTTCCTGTGGAGATTGGGAATGCGATTATGCTGGAGAGGCTTGTTCTTAGCAATAATCGTCTGACAGGTACTATTCCAAAGGAAATTGGGAGACTCTCAAATCTTTCAGTTCTTAATTTGAATGGGAATATGCTTGAAGGGAGTATCCCAAATGAGCTTGGTGGTTGCACTTCTCTAACTACACTGGACCTTGGAAATAATCAGCTGAACGGATCTATTCCTGAGAAACTGGTTGAACTGAGCCAATTGCAGTGCCTGGTTCTTTCTCACAATAATCTATCTGGGTCCATTCCTGCCAAAAAGTCTTCATATTTTCGACAGCGTAGCATCCCTGATCTGAGCTTTGTTCAGCATCTTGGTGTGTTCGATCTCTCTCACAATAGATTGTCTGGCCCCATACCCGATGAACTTGGGTTTTGTGTAGGGGTTGTGAATCTCTTAGTTAGCAACAACATGCTTTCTGGTAGCATTCCTAAATCACTGTCACGCTTGACGAATCTTACAACTTTGGATTTGTCTGGCAACTTGTTGTCAGGTTCCATTCCACCAGAGCTTGGAGATGTGCTCAAGCTCCAGGGTTTGTATTTGGGACAGAATCAGCTTTCAGGTACCATCCCTCAAAGCTTCGGAAAGTTGAGTAATTTGGTGAAGCTGAATTTGACAGGAAATAAGTTGTCTGGTCCAATTCCGGTCAGTTTTGAGAACATGAAAGGGTTTACTCACTTGGACCTGAGCTCTAATGAGCTCAGTGGCGAGCTTCCTTCCTCTCTTTCAGGAGTGCAAAGCCTTGTTGGGATTTACGTGCAGAATAACAGGCTTTCAGGCCAAGTAGGGGAACTTTTCTCAAACTCCATGACATGGAGGATTGAGACAGTGAATTTAAGTGACAATTGCTTCACTGGGAACTTGCCGCGGGCTTTGGGAAATCTTTCTTACTTGACAAATTTGGATCTTCATGGAAATGTGTTGACTGGAGATATTCCTTTAGACCTTGGGGATCTTATGCAACTGGAATATTTTGATGTTTCAGGTAATAAACTATCTGGAAGGATTCCAGACAAGTTGTGCGGCCTAGTTAATCTGATTTACCTAGATGTATCTCGAAACAGGTTGGAAGGGCCCATACCAAGTAATGGTATTTGCCTGAACCTACCCATAGTTAGAGTTGCAGGGAACAGAAACCTTTGTGGCCAGATGTTGGGTATAAATTGTCAGGATAAAAGTATTGGAAGATCAGTATTGTATAATACATGGCGGCTTGCTGCAATTGCGTTTACCATTTTACTGCTAACTCTGAGCATTGCTTTTGTGCTGCATAAATGGATTACTAGGAGGCAAAATAATCCTGAGGAGCTTAAGGAGCGCAAACTAAACAGTTATGTTGATCACAATCTTTATTTTTTGAGCAGTAGCAGATCAAAGGAGCCATTGAGTATCAATGTTGCAATGTTTGAGCAGCCTCTGCTGAAATTAACTTTGGTGGACATCCTTGAAGCAACTGACAACTTCAGCAAGACAAATATAATTGGAGATGGAGGTTTTGGAACTGTGTACAAGGCCACTCTGCCTAATGGAAAAACAGTTGCTGTGAAGAAACTTAGTGAGGCAAAAACGCAAGGTCATCGTGAGTTCATGGCTGAAATGGAAACCCTGGGCAAGGTGAAGCATCAAAATCTCGTTGAATTGCTTGGATATTGCTCAATCGGCGAGGAGAAACTCCTTGTTTACGAATATATGGTAAATGGGAGCTTAGATCTTTGGTTGAGAAATAGGACTGGTGCACTTGAAATCCTGGACTGGAACAAACGTTACAAAATCGCAACTGACGCAGCCCGAGGGTTAGCTTTCCTTCATCATGGTTTTATACCCCACATCATTCACAGGGATGTTAAAGCTAGCAACATCTTGCTCAATGAAGATTTTGAGCCAAAGGTTGCAGACTTTGGACTGGCAAGACTTATCAGTGCTTGTGAGACTCATATCACCACTGATATTGCTGGAACATTTGGTTACATTCCACCTGAGTATGGGCAGAGTGGGAGATCCACAACAAGAGGAGATGTTTACAGTTTTGGTGTCATTTTGCTTGAACTTGTGACTGGGAAAGAGCCCACAGGACCAGATTTTAAGGAGATTGAAGGTGGTAACTTGGTTGGATGGGTTTGTCAGAAGATCAAGAAGGGGCAGGCTGCTGATGTTCTTGATCCATCTGTTCTTGATGCTGATTCAAAGCAGATGATGCTTCAAACGCTGCAAATTGCTTGTGTGTGCATATCTGATAATCCTGCAAACAGGCCTACCATGCTTCAAGTGCACAAATTCTTGAAGGGGATGAAGGAAGAGTAATTCACTAGTATTTACAACAACAGTTAACTGCAATCTTTTCTAACAGAAGGTAGATGAGTAATTTAATGTTAAGTATGTAGACTATGGTTTATCAATATATATGTGTATAAAAGCTCTTTGTTATCCCTATGATTTCATGGCTTGACAAGTTGCCAGAGATGTCTATTGATTGAACTCCTGCATCTTTCATATATGCTCATAATATGACTCTGACATTGTCTGATCATGTATTTTGCTTTTTATCATACTCATACCAATAAATAAAACAAAAATAAAAGCAGCAATTACAGCTCAAACCATTATGTATTGTATGTGGACTCATGGACTTAACCACTATGTAAAAAATTTAAATTTAAGACTTTGAGTTTTATAAAATTTATCCATTAGAATACATTTAGATGATATAAAATTTAAGATATTAAGTTAAAAGGATAATAAAATATGCTATTATCTTAAAAATATATATCCTTACTAATAATTAAACAAAATATTAATTAAACTGTGAGTCCTATAAAATCTATATATTAAAGTAAAAATTATAAAAAAAATGTTAAAAGTCTCACAAAAATGGAGATAACTTTAAATTCTAATTCACATGTGAGTTTGGCATGTGTAAACAAAAAAACTGATGACTTTTCCTTGTGATAATTTCTTTTTCTAAAATGCAACACTTTAGAAGGATCAAGAATAAAATATATAACTACACAACTAAATGTAGTTGAAGATCATGAGTGTGAATTATGATGGTGAATGGAGGAGTGTTGACAACATCATAGATCAATGAAGGAAGACAAACCATAAAAAAGATTTGACCCATTCAATATAAATCATTGGAGATAAAGCACAAGGAAATCATTCAATATAAGGCAGTGGTTGACTCCACTTAAAAACTGCATTCTTCTGGACTTGGTGATAAGGTCATAAGTTAATGCAACTTAGCTTTTGGTAGCTTCCTCATCAATATATTGCATAATTTACCTTGTTATTCCAAGGTATAATGCAGTCTGATATCTGCATTTGGAGATCATTATGACAGAAGGAAACAGATGGAAGAGTATATATGTGTGTATTGTCCTATAACAAGTGTGAAAAACATTGGTGATAAAAAAAATGAAGTGTGACAAACATGGTGGGAGAGGAAGCATATCTGGGAGGGACATGTATGACTGGTTTTGGTAATATCATTTCTCTGCATTCACACTACTTAAGACTTGTCTTCTTGTATTGGGTACATGTCTATTTTGAAATTTATAACAACTAAAATCCACTTTTACTTTTTATTTAATTATCCAACTGAATGCAAAATTCAGAACCATAACCATTTACTTTTTTTTTCACATTATGAGTTAAAATATATTTACAAAATTACTCTTTAAATAGTATTTTAATTTTTTTTAGATTTTTCAAAATTAAAAAAACTAAATACCCTTGTCTATATACTTTCATTACTTATTAAATGACTATATATTTTCAATTTTAATGTCTATAAAGATAATATTTTTTTACCTGAACAGGTAAGAAAACTGGAATTAAATTGAAATAAGTAAAAATTAATTACAAAGAATTTGTAAGTAATAAAGTTAAAATATCTTCATTCATAGTTACTAATAAAAGTTTCATTGAGAATTAGTTATAAAAGTTACTTAAAAAATATAAATATTATCTTAATATAGGGTTAAGACATATTAGTAGTTTAAAATTGAAGAAAATATAGTATGTAACAATATTTACATTTCACAATATTTATTTGCTTATATTTTTAATTTTACTCTTATTAGTCTTTTTCATGAAGGTATGACATATAACTATGATAGAGTTGAAAATATTTATCGACGATTTTTGAACATGTTCTTCTACTTCTTCCGAACCAATTTCCTTTCGCTTGCAATCCTTTAGTTTTACTAGAAAGATCTCCTTCATTTCCTTTTCCATTTTTGTTGCTTCTTGGTCATTACCTCCTTGAATTCAATATAATATGCCACTCTGCTAAATCTTTTATAAAAATTTTCTTGCCAAGATGAGTCTGGATGATCCGATGTGGCTTCAAGATGATGTCTTTGTGAATTGCAATTCTTGATGCTAGAAGTCACAAAACGATGAACGGGTTTCTTCTACAAATTTTTTTCTGATCTTCAAGTTAGTGAGAACATAAATATATGATAAGGATTCATTTAGAGTCGGATCTCCTTAAGGCAACGAGCCAACTCCTACGGAGTTGGTTTTGAAGCCGCTCTTAAGCAGGTTGCCATCACCCAACCCACTATTGATTTATTCGAGATAAATCTTCTCAAGATGGTGGTTGACGGGAAATTGATGGAGGATGTTTGATGTTGATGTTGGGATTGTGTTGGAATTAACCCATCTTTGAATAGACCATAAACGCCCCTAATCCCTTCAAAATCAATGTCAAATCAAACTCACCCTTTAATCTCTTTTTACATTTGTGATTGTGTTGTGTTTACAAATACGAACAACTAACAAAACAACAACATAATTTGTATTCTCTATACCCATAAAATACTAACAACACATCAACACATTTTTATGTCTCACCTGCTATGCTAAAGGTTGGGGGACTGTGTACCATGTCGGTCAAAAAAGATATATGCCGATGTGACCTTAATCGGGTATAAAACCAACCTGATCTTAATCAGGTCCATACAAACCTTGGTCAAGTAGACTTTGAATTTAGAAAAGTAGATATGTGTTGATCAAAAAAGTATATTCGTCCCAAAGTGGAGATTTTATCAGCAGAAAATCAGAATATCACTAGTAGTTCGAGATCGAAGGCGAGTATCAATTTTACTAAACAAATCGACTTCTCGAAAATCTCTAGACTCCCCTGTCTTGGTTGATGTTGAACATATCATTGGTACTAAGTGTAGTATGATAGGCTTTAAAACGAACAAAAATGGTTTTCCGAGGCGTGAGTAATCACTGTCCGTAAGGACTTATCCGCGGTATATTGCGCAAGTCCCCTAGGATACAACATGAACTTCCCGGAGATTTCCGAGGATCAGAACTAGCAAGTTACTCTTGATAGAGTAAGAACCCAATGTATTCAGAAAATTAAATATAATAAAGTAATATAATGAATGAAGAGAGAGAAAGAGAAAAGGTGAATAAGGGGAGGAAGAAGAAAGGTTGCAACTTTTAGTTGCTGAAAAAAGAGAGGCAAAGAAGGTGAAGAACCGTGAGTGAGAGTGGTATCAAGCAAGAGGATGGAATGCGGTATTTATAGATGAAGAAATCCAAAGCTACCGCATCTTCAAACCCTAACGGAGCCGTGACCGTCGCCGGAGTTGGAGGAAGACCCACGGGAAAGGAGGAGCCAACCACCCACGAATCTCGCAACGTTCTCCAACGTTCTCAAGATTCCACACGATCAGCAGAGCGAAGGCGTGAGCGTTCCCAGTCGTGCGGCTACGATTCTGGGTGGAAGGGGCAACGTCGCGCGATAACCTCGGAGCAAATCCGGTCTTCGTTGAACCTCCGTGATCTCCTCCAACGGTCACTGAAGAAAACTAGGGTTTTACCACTTACTCTGTTTTCGTTTCACACACCTTGTTTTTCGTTTTTATTTTGCTATATTAGGTTCTTGTTTTACAACAATCCCCTACATATTGCAAAAGATAAAACATAGAAATATTGAAAGAAATTAATATTGGGTTTATCTAAGATGTAATGCATCAGAACTGGTATAGCAAGCTATATGAACCAGTCTTAGATTGATGAACGTAACACACAGTGTAGTTGGTATAGCAAGCTATATGAACCAAGACACTTAGTATGTGTTAGAGGTTTATCAATCACAATACACCCCCACATTACTTGCTGTTATCGCTGTGTTGCGCTACTAGGCCATGCGCGTGCCCGGTATTCATGAGTGCTATAGAGATCTTGCCAAGATCTTATGCAAGCGGCCCCACTTGACACTCATATAGGTGATTTCATCAAGTGTATGCTGCAAATCACACACCACCCATAAGGGATATGAAAATCATTAAAACTTTGTAAATCGTTAAAACTCTTTTACCTCTAATTTTTAACCACAAAGTTTATCCTCTCGATAATGCAGTAACTAGCACTTTCACACACACCATAAGAATGGACAAAATTGAATTAAAATCAATATGAGTGCTAGCAAAACTAACAAGTGACTTGTTTTTACCCATATGAACCTTATTCATGGGATCTCCAATCACAAAGGTTGGGTTTCCATCACTTGTTTGTTTGCAAGTGGCTTAAGTCCCATTCCCCTCGATGTTTCTAAAATCATTTTTCTCCCTATGGGTTTTGTCAGAGGATCTGCTAGATTCCGTTCTGACTTGACATAGTCAATAGAAATCGTTCCACTCTTTAACAGTTGTTTCACCAAATTGTGTCTCAATTGTATATGTATATTCTTTCCATTATAGCTTTTATTTTTAGCTATAGCTATTGCCGATTGACAATCACAATGCATTGATACAGATGGGGTTGGTTTCATTCCTAAAGGAATGTTTGCTAAGAAGTTTTTCAACCACTCAGCTTCACTACCAGCCATTTCTAGAGCAACAAACTCAGATTCCATTGTTGATCTTGCAATAATAGTTTGCCTAGCTGATCTCCATGTAACTGCACCACCCCCAAGTGTAAATACATAACCACTAGTGGATTTTGTCTCATCTGAATCAGAGATCCAGTTAGCATCACTGTACCCTTCTAGCACAGCGGGAAATCCACTATATTTAATGACATAATCCATTGTACCTCTCAAGTATTTCATGAGTCTCGCAAGTGCTTCCCAATGATCCTGACTAGGACATTGAGTGTATCTACTCAATCTCCCTACTGCATAAGCAATATCTGGTCTAGAAAAGCTCATTAAATGCAATAAGCTCCCAATTATCTGGGCATATTGAGTTTGAGAAATAGATTCTCCTCTGTTCTTCTTTAATTTAGAGTTAGCATCATAACGGGTACTCAATGACTTAAAGTCATAGTAACCAAACTTCTTTAGAAGTTTCTCAATGTATTTTTCTTGGGATAGTAATATACTATCTCCCTTCCTTATGATTTTAACTCATAGAATCACACCTGCTTCACCCATGTCTTTCATCTCAAACTTAGATCCAAGAAACAATTTTGTTTTAAAAACTATATCATTGCATGTACCAAATATTAGCATGTCATCCACATACAAACATATAATGACATATTCACCATTTTCAAATCTAGAATACACACATTTATCAGCATCATTGGTAGAAAAACCTTCACAAAGTAAAACATTATCAAGTTTTTCATGCCATTGTTTTGGTGCTTGTTTCAAACCATACAAAGATTTTAAAAGTTTGCATACCTTTTCCTTTTGACCTGAGACTACACAACCTTCAGGTTGAGTCATATAAATTTCCTCTTCTAATTCACCATTCAGAAAAGCTGTTTTAACATCCATTTGCTGAATTACTAACTTATGGATAGATGCTAAGGCTAGCAATACACGGATAGAGGAAATCCTAGTAACTGGTGCAAAAGTATCAAAGTAATCTATGTTATGTTTTTGAGTAAACCCTTTAGCTACTAATCTTGCCTTATATTTCTCTATGGATCCATCAGGATGGTACTTCTTCTTAAAGATCCAAACCAATGGGTTTTGCTCCTTTAGGCAGATCTACTAAGGTCCACATATTATTTTTCTTAATTGAATCAAGCTCAGTTTAATGGCCTTATCCCAATGTTTAGCATCAGGAGCACTAGTAGCTTCTACAAAACTTATTGGATCATTCTCAACTAGATAAGTATAAAAGTCATCTCCAAAAGATGTTTCCTTCCTCTGTCTTTTACTTCTCCTAACATCTTCACTCAAGGTATCACTAACACTATCTATAGGTTGTTCAGATGTACCACTACTCTTTAGAGGAAAGATGTGTTCAAAGAACTCAGCGTTTTTTGTCTCTACTATAGTGTTGCGTTCAATTATATCACTATTAAGAACTAGAAACCTATAGGCAACACTATGTTCTGCATATCCTAAGAACATATAATCAGATGTTTTAGAGCCTATTTTCCTTTTTTTAGGATCAGGTAACATCACTTTAGCTAAACTCCCCCACACTCTTAGGTATTTCAAATTAGGTTGATAACCTTTCCACAACTCATAGGGTGTTTTACCAGTTTTCCTATGTGGTATCCTATTTTGCAAAAAACACACAGTAAGCAAAGATTCACCCCATAAATTATCAGGAGCATTAGAACTAATAAGCATGACATTCATCATTTCTTTAAGAGTCCTATTTTTCCTTTCAGCTACTCCATTAGACTCAGGTGAATATGGTGGGGTTACTTCATGAATAATACCTTCTTTTACACAATAATCATTAAATAAAACATATTCACCACCTCTATCTGATCTAATTCTCTTAATTTTCTTATTAAGTTGATTTTCTACTTCCGCTTTATAAGTTAAAAACATGTCAAAAGCTTCATCCTTATGTTTAATTAAATACACTTTGGTGTATCTAGAAAAATCATCTATAAAAGTTACAAAATAATTTTTACCACCTCTAGACATGGTTTGTTTTAAATCAGCAAGGTCGGTATGAATTAAACCAAGAATTTCAGTTTGACGTTCTACAGAGTGACATGTTTTCTTCGTTATTTTAGATTCTACGCATACATCACATTTACTACTTTGTTTGTCATGCATGTTGATTAATCCTAATCGTTGCAATTTTATAACATACGAAGAATTCACATGTCCTAATCTAGCATGCCATATATCATACGAGTCAACAATATAAGTAGAAGATTTAGATTCATTCATAATTTCAAAAATGTTTAATACAAAAAGGCCTTGATCATAATATCCCTTTCCCACAAAAACATTGTTTTTTGTCATAACAATCTTGTCAGATTCAAATGACACTTTAACCCCAACTTTGCTTAGTAATGCCACAGAAACCAAATTAACTCTAATTGATGGCACATGTAGCACATCATTCAAAGCTAGAGTTTTACCAGATATGAGCTTCAGAAGAACTTTTCCTTTTCCTAGGACAGGAGTTGTCCTGGAGTCACCGAGATATACTTGTTCTTCTCCATCCCTCACACTTGTGTAGGAGGTGAACACATTTCTGTTTGCACAGATGTGTCTGGTAGCCCCAGAGTCTACCACCCATTTGCTCACATTTGTCACAAGGTTTACTTGTGAAACGACTGCCACAATAGTATCTTCCCCTTCGGCTAGATTTGCCTTAGGAGGATAGTCGTTTTTAGCCCTATGTCTGCACTGAGGTGCATGATGGCCTGACTTTCCACAGACAAAGCAATTAGCTTTTTTCTTGAAAGTGGGGTTAGTTCCACTGGGACGAGAGAATTTGTTATTAGGTTTCTTTTTGTGATCAAATTTTTTCTCGTACCTTTTTGGAACTGGTTTGTCTTCTATCACGTTTGCTTTGGCAGACAAAGCTTTGGCCTTTGCAGCAGCGCACTCCTTCTTGTTTGCGTCTTCGATGATGATGTGGGTGATCAAATCTGATAGAGACATATGTTTCTGTCTGTGCTTCAGTTGTTGTTTGTAATCTGTCCAAGACTGCGGAAGCTTTTCGATCAAGAGTTCGGACACGAATTCATCTGGCAATTTTATGCTTTCAGTTTTGATATCTTCAATCAGCTTGTGATATTCGTTTATTTGGATTTTGATATCTTTGCCTTCGATCATCTCCCAGCGGTAGTAATTTGCAATTACGAACCTTTGTCTGACGATGTCTTCGGCAGTATATTTGAGGATAAGAGAATCCCAAATATCTTTCGCATTCTTATAAGAAGCATAAACATCGAATAGATCGTTAGATAACACACTGAGTAAAGTGTGACGGCATACCTTATTCGCATGGATCCAGTCGTCAACTTGTTTCGCAGCCGTGGTTGAGTCGGGTTTGGCAGTTGTAAGTGCATGAGCAACTCCGTACATGTCCAATAGGGTGGACACGCGTTCTTGCCAACGTCGGAAGTTTTGACCGGTGAAGACTTCAATTTTGGAGACGTCCAGAAATGGTTTCGCAAAAATGGTTTGCGTTGCGGAAGCAACATTTGATGTTCCCGTAGCGGTGTTGTCGTTGTTGTTCGGATTTTCAGCCATAAGTCCTTACGAATGTAGTATGATAGGCTTTAAAACGAACAAAAATGGTTTCCCGAGGCGTGAGTAATCACTGTCTGTAAGGACTTATCCGCGGTGTATTGCGCAAGTCCCCCAGGATACAACAGGAACTTCCCAGAGATTTCCGAGGATCAGAACTAGCAAGTTACTCTTGATAGAGTAAGAACCCAATGTATTCTGAAAATTAAATATAATAAAGTAATATAATGAATGAAGAGAGAGAAAGAGAAAAGGTGAATAAGGGGAGGAAGAAGAAAGGTTGCAGCTTTTAGTTGCTGAAAAAAGAGAGGCAAAGAAGGTGAAGAACCGTGAGTGAGAGTGGTATCAAGTAAGAGGATGGAATGTGGTATTTATAGATGAAGAAATCCAAAGTTACCGCATCTTCAAACCCTAACGAAGCCGTGACCGTCGCCGGAGTTGGAGGAAGACCCACGGGAAAGGAGGAGCCAACCACCCACGAATCTCGCAAAGTTCTCCAACGTTCTCAAGATTCCACACGATCAGCAGAGCGAAGGCGTGAGCGTTCCCAGTCGTGCGGCTACGATTCTGGGTGGAAGGGGCAACGTCGCGCGATAACCTCGGAGCAAATCCGGTCTTCGTTGAACCTCTGCGATCTCCTCCAACGGTCACTGAAGAAAACTAGGGTTTTACCACTTACTCTGTTTTCGTTTCACACACTCTGTTTTTCGTTTTTATTTTGCTATATTAGGTTCTTGTTTTACAACACTAAGTGGATTGAGTTTGTTTGCGATGGACTAATTTATAAACAACTTGGAAACATTTCAAAAAAGTGAATGAATTGGTTTGAAAGGTTGTTAAACTAGTCCAAAGCCATAATAAACATTTTACATCAAATACCATCTAAATTGCAATTAACCATTTAAGTGAAACATTTTACATTGGATCTTAAATTTTTATAAATGGACTGACCTTGGGTATGACGTAATGCGAGGGTATTGGTTCGTTAAAGACTTTTTCCTAACATAACTAAAAATGTTGCTTTAAATTTGTCTTTGTCCTAAGTCCTAATCGCTACGACTTTATGTTTATTGTACTTCTCCATTCTTCTAATAATATTGATCTTGTAGAAGTAGTGATTCCTCCAACATCTGACGAGACTCTTCATTTTTCTCTACAATTCTCTTGTACATGTTGAGATTCTTTCGCTTTCTGGCTTGTTTCTTCATTATGCTTTCGTAGTTCATCCATTATGATCATGAGATGTTGAACATTGAGAGCCTCACTCTCATTTCATTTTTGAGATAACGTATTCCTTATACTCCTCATTCTTCCGTCATTTCTCATTCTCTTGTAATGGTACAAGGTATGTTTTCACCGTCTTCACATTAATTTTCAAAATATTCTATTTAAAAGTTTATGACCTATTGAAATAATATTTTTATTATAATAAATTTTTGTATGTTAAACAACATCTAATAAAAGTGTTGTAAATAATGATTAAATATGTCACATAATTTGATCCTGATTAATGATGAACTTGTGAATGCAACTTTTATGTTTAAACTTAAAGAAAGAAATTGGTGGAACATAAATTATATTTTTTATTATGTGTAGAAAATACACTCTAGATTTACTTAAAGAAATTGATATGTTTGCATGTGCTCCATCTTTCTTGACACACAATACTCGTCTTACTGCTGATAAAGGAGACAAGTTTAATGAAAACGAAACATTCTCTTATAAAAGACTTCATAAGGCGTTTCATCTATCTTACCAACCTACATCTAGACATTGCTTACATCGTCAACCATCTCCATCATTTTGTTTATGCACTTATAAGTATCCATTATCAAGTAGCCATGCAAGTTATTAGATATTTGAAAGCTTCCCCTAGTGTTGGTGTTTTCCTTAACAACAATACCTCTATTCATCTCAGCATACAATAACTCGGATTGGACAGCCTGTCATGAAACCAAAGTCAATCACTAGATTTTGTATCTATTTAGGAGAAACTTTGATATCTTGAAAGTCTAAGAAATAGAAAACCATCTTTAGAAGTTCTTCTAAAGTCGAGTACAAAGCTTTAGCTGCTGCTACTTGTGAAATTTAGTGGCTTGTTTATTTGCTGCAAGATATTCGAGTACATTTCACTAACCAACCCTCTTATATTGTGACAATCACTCAGTAATTCAAATTACCAACAATTAAGTCTGCTATGAGAAAACAAAACATATAGAGATTGACTATTACGTGATTAAAATAAATCATCAAAAGATTGATCAAACTTTTTCCCATATCATCTTCTATACAAATTATTAACATCTTTACCAAACTTCATCAACTTAGCTAAGGTAAAACATAAGTTTTTCGTCAACATTAACTAATTTTGTGTGAATATAAATTGAAGAAATTTAAAAAAACAAATAAAAAGATAAAGAAAGTCCACGTCATTAATATTGTAAAAATATATCGACTTATATAAGTCTAGATAGTTATGTGTAAGATTAATTAAAAATAACGAGTCAGTATGAATAGAGAAAAAACTTTGTTAATGACAATTAAAGTTATTTTTGACAAAGTTTAACATAAAAATAATATTAATATATTTATCTTTCCTCATTAAGTGGCTGCACAGACATGTTTCCATACTCTTTTTAGATTCATCTTGATTGGATTTGTCTCGAAACCTTTCATTACCTTTTATTAAAACAAATTATTTAATAATTTTGGAATTATTGAACAATTCCTTACATAAAAAAATAAAATTTCATAAGTTTATATTGTTTTATTAAAATAAAATATTAAAAAAATAAAATAATTCGAGACAATGTTAGATTGAATTTAATGTCCTTAAGGTGGAAAATATGAAGAGTAGGGTGGCGGGAACCTGAATGAAAATGGTGTTCTTACTTTGTTGAAATGTCTTCTACTCGACCTAAAAGGCTCTTCCACTCTATAGAAACTTCAATCCAACAACATCCACCATGTGGGGTTTTATATTATTATACTCTTCAACTAAATCTTCATTCAAACAAGAAAGCTCACCTACTTCTACCATTCTTTTATCAATCGGAAATAAGAATAATCAATTGTACGTTTTTGGTTCTGTTGGAAAAACTCCACACCTTTGTTTTAATCTTGTTTGGTCTCTCTTCAAATCACGATTTTAGACGTTTCAACTGCCACTAGTCATGGATGTCCTTTAAGCTAAGTTTTTTATTTTAAATTTTATCTTACTTTTTAACCCTCATTTATTATGCATGTTTTTTTATAAATTTTATTTATATTATCTTTATTTTCCTTATTTGAACCAAACACATAATTAATTTTCAGATACTTAGTACATTTTCAATCGTAAAAGACGTATTAACCTTTTGATCTATGTAAGTTGTAAGGATAATTTGTTTCAATAATTGTTTTTTTTTAGTTAAAAATGATTTTCAATTTAAATGATAGGCAAATAAATATTGATATAAAAAAAAGCTAAATAAGTAACTCTAACCTAAAATAGATTGTTCCAATACATTTTAAGATTAATAACTTACATGATATATTAAGTATGAATAGCATTGCCTAATACATTGAATATTTTTTTATATTATATATTTAGCTAAAAAAACAAAATATTAAAGATAACTTATTATAATTAATTGATATAATTTTCTTGCATGCAAATCGACACCCCTAGTCCAACCTAAGCCACCAACTTAAAGAATAAAAAAAAAACAGAGATGGAAATGTTCTTTCTGAGAAAAAAAGTGCGATCGGTTAACCACGTACATTGGACACGTGCGTCTCCGTTTTACTGATTCTGATTATCTACGACGCCCCTAACTTAACCTAAAATGTTACCTAGCTTGTACAACGTCGTGTGTCAATTACACACTCTCTCATTTGCTGTGCGATAGTGATTTAGCCACGAAGTAATTCTGTTTTCTCCATGTCTTTCGAAATCTAACGGTTCAGATTTCATGTCCTCGTGGAACTGATGAAGACTCAAAACCGTATCGTATTCCGCTCCACGTCCTTCCTCTCTCGATCGCTTCGTACCGATCGCCACTCCAAATAGCTTTGGATTCATCTCCTTCACCGCGCCCTCACCGGAGCACCGCTTCGACGGCATCAAACCAAGCATTTTCCCCGCCTCGGCGCCACCGTCCGCTCTAGCGGTTGCGTAATTCGACATGAGATTGAATATATTGTTGCAGAGGGATCTCATCTCTTCCAATTCCTTCGTCAAAAGAATGTTCTCCTTTTTCAGCCGCTCGTTCTCGTCCAACAGCTCTGCCGGCGCTCTCGACGGCGACGAGTTCGACGAGATCACCTGCTCCTCCGTTGAGTTCGACGGCGACACAATCGACTTCGCTATCGGAATCGCGGAGGGCGTCGGCAGCGACGGAACCGCCACGCTACCAGTTGCTCCGGCTGGCGGCGACGAGGAGAGGATCTTCCGTCGTTGAATTTCGCAGAGAAGCCGCTTCTGGCCTCTTCGGAAACACTCGTTGGAGAATTCCCACCGATCAGGAACAACTTTTCTGAATCCCTAAAAATCAAGCAAGATTAAAAAAAAATTGAAAAATAGGAAAGAAACAAGGAAAAGAAATTGATAGAGAGAAAAATAATTACATAGGTGTTGAGTTGGCGAACGAAGCTGGAAAAGTTGTTGTGCTTGAAATATTTAGGAAGCAAATCCCTGGCAAAAACGGTGGTGTTCCAAACGATGAAGGATGATCCAGAATCGTTCCAGGAAATGACATCATCGATAGCGGGATCGTCGACGAGCTGGTAGGTTTTGGTGAGAAACGGCGTCGGAATGGATCTCTGAGACTCGGCGCTGGTGGAGTCGCTGTTGTGTTCCAGCGGCGGAGCCATGGAATGGAAATGGCGAAGGACGGGTTTCCTCTATGGTGATGGTTCTAGAAGGTTCACGTAGAATGTGGAAATATAAGAGAAAGGAATGAGAAAGAGCGGAGAGAGAGGGAGACAGAAGTAGTAAAGGAATTGAAAGAAAGAAGAAGCTCTTCTACGTTACCTCTCTTTTTTTCTCTCGCGAAACTTCCTTCCCATGTGGGTTGGGTTGGTAACTTACGTTAATGGATCAAGAAACTTCTACATTCATTTCTTACTTTAAAATAAATATTTAAAACAAAAACATAAAGTGGGGAATGAATGATTAAATTTTGTCTGCATCTATATTTGGAAACCATGAAAAATTAAAAATATCTCCTATCTAATGCATATCAAAAGATTCCCGACAAACCCATATATATAATTCATCTCAATATTTCAATATTTTATTTCTTTTTTTCTTAAGCACAAAATACATATCATCTAATACATTTTTCTTGTGATCCTATCCATCCTAACAAATGTGCTAGAAGCTTCATAGAAGGAGGAAGTTTCATCTTATCACCAAATAGGCATGAGTTCATTGTTAAAGCCAACATGCAATAATATGGTTTAATATATTTTTATTTATTTTTAATATGAAAGTTTGAAATAACCTTTCCTATATAAGATGACTTATAAAAATGGTAAATAATTTAGATCATATAATAATGTATAATGGGTTAACATTATCAGTTGAATGATGTTCACATAATGAATTAAAAAAATCAAGGCATTTTTTAAATCTTAATTTAATTGTGATCGGTTCCCAATCCCACTTAATTTGAAACTCTTACAAATGTTTAATTTTTTCTCACACACTATCAAATAATAAAAGCTATGTTAGAGTGTAGTTTCAAAGTAGTTATTATAAATAAAAATAAAAATTATGTGATGTAGTCCATAGATGGTTTCAGTCTTTTTAAACTAAACAAACACTTTCTGTTTCTAATTTTCCACAAAATTCCACTTTGAAATTATTAAAAAACAAAAAAGAAGATTATATTGTCGTTTCGTGAAATTGAACTCAAGATGAAACGAGAAATCAAGAAAGATAAACATATACCAAATTGATAGTTGCATTAAGAATTGTTGTTGTGGCGTTCATAGAAGTCATTCTTTTACAAAGCAAAAATTAAGAGCTGAAAATGATATAATATCTTGAATGAAAAAAAGGAGAAGAATCTTGATGTAATTTCAAAATCTTTTGGATACTTGTTGGGTTCATGATGTCAGACATTTATCATTTATGAAGGGATGAATAAGTATGTTGGTGTTTTGATCAGATGAAGATAGTTTCACATACGCAAGTATAAGAAGACAACCAACTCACACTGCCAACTCTTGTCTCATACAAATTGGGAAGCAAAATAAGTTTACTATCTTTTTTTCCCTAAACTTATCTAAATTTTCTTATGGTTTCTAATATTAAGTTTAGAGTATGAAAGTGTATAATTTTTTTTTCTATTGATAACTTTGTTAACGATGCTCATCACCTATGAAACGGCACTAATGGTCTATTGAGGTTGTCACGTTATAAAAGAGTTTCATAGAATAACGATATATAATTTTTTAAATGTACTTTAACTATGAACTAATATGAAAATTTTAAGTTCATATAACATTTTATTATTAGTGTTATTAAATAAATTATCTAAATTTAATTTCGAAAGCAAGAGATATATAGTAACCCTTTTTTGCTTCTTAGAGCACTCAATTAATGTGTCCTCCTTTTATACAGTAACTTATAGCTAAATATTCTCTTGGCTTTATAATTCTCTGGGTAAAAATAAGATCTACATTCCTTTTTTTTTCATATTATTTTTTTTAATTAAATATTTGTTTACTATAGTTATAGATTTATCATATTATTTAACAGATTTATTCTATATTATATTTTTATTCTGATTTTATTATGATAAAATTCTTCTATATTTAAGTGAGATGAATATTTTTTAACTTATTTATTAGTAATCGGATTCTAATTTTGAGCATTAATCTCGAGCGGATAAATAAGAATTCTACTACACAGTCTTTTAAATTTGAACGAAAATTTATTAATAATAAAGATCACATATATATATATTGAAAGGAATATAAAATTAAGAATATGAAATAAGGTTTTAGGTTATGACCGAGTCCAATAATAAAATGAAAGTTGATCTGATATCGATCTCTGTAAATGATGAAAAACTATCTCACTTACTTTTTATAAAGAGGGAAAGACGTTAATTACGGAGATTGACTAGATTTGTAAGATTGTAATTGATTTGGAAATATAGCTCAAAATAACACTAGATGCAAAGAGAAGGGAGGGAGAACACTACTCTATATAAGGGAAAGAAGATGACCTGATCAAGAAGAGAACAACAACTCACATGGAAAATGGGCATATCGCTTAAAAACTTTAGATGGAGGTTGTGGTGTCATGGGTTGAGCCCGATATTGTCATGAACAAATCGGGTGCGATCTATGTAATTAAGGACATTAATACCATATGTGCAAATCAATGACATTAATTACTAACTCGTAAAATCAGTATTAAACAAAGATTTATACCAAGAAGAACATAGATCAGTGCTAGCTAACCTTCATTATTTTTATTAATTATTTTCGAAACTTGTTATTTCAGTTCGTCTATAAGTTGTAATCAACTATTGTTTTTGATTATTTAAATGATGAATTACAGTGTATTTTTATGCATATTAACATATTATATTAAAGTTACGAACTACAGATTTGAAGAAAAAATCATGCACAAGTCCTAACTTGGTGCGGTGTCGACCTCGTTCGGTCCAATTTATTGAAGACCGTGTACAGGTCTTAACTTGACGTGAAGAAAAATCATACACAAGTCTAATAAGGGTTGCTAGTAGTTAAACAGTTGTTGCTATCGGATAGTAGGCATTTAGCCGGTAAGGGTCACTTTAAGTACTCTTGTAACTGTTGTTGTCATCATTTATTAAGCACTTTAAGTATGCTTTTGCGTGGTCGGTCGGTCACCGAGGCCGAGAGACTGGCTCATCCGGTACAATAATTATACTTGATTGTTTTCCATTAAAATCAAGTTGTCTATTGAGATTTTATTAGGGGTGACACTAAAACAAAATATTTTTTACATTTTAAGAATTTCATCAAAATTTCAACACAAATTGACCACAAAACTATTGCTGGAGAACCCAGATCGATCAAAGATAAGAACATTTCTTAGTATATAGGTGGGTGAAAATCTCACCTTATAAGTCGGTTTTATGAAATTGAGTTAGGCTTAAAGTCCACTTCTTAATATGATATCAAAGTCATTTAGAGTCTATCCTAACGAGAGTTTGTTGGATTTATCAAACCACCTGCTATAGATTATCTATAATATATAGTCTCACAGACGAGTAATCACCAAAGGCTAATCCAAACACATGTTTTAAACTTTTTTTTCTCTCCTTACAATTAGTTAAACTTTGGAATCTCATACACTTGGCTAAAAAAATATCTCAAAAGTATTGTTATTTCGACCTCTCGACATCTTGACTTTAAGAAACTTAGGAATAACCTTACAAAATTAAAAATGCTAACAAGGAATACTATGTTAAGAAACAAGGTTAAGTATGGATCAATGTAAAAGTTGAACTTGAACAACGTAGATAAACAATTTTTTTACCTAAAGTAGTATAAATATGAGGTAAATTCGTGTAAAAGGATTATTCTTTTCTACAAAATCATTAGTGTTCTTACAATTATCCGATACCGAATGTCCCTTATTGAATTCCTCTTGTCTTCTCTTCAATTCCGACCACTCTTCTAGGATGTCTGAGAGGGAGGTACTTGCAAAGACACTCTGATGCTCAAGTCAGTTGAGGTCAATTTTAATGATCCAGTTTAAGGTTCATAGTAACATTACCTTTCACCATGGGGGTCTCCTCTTATTTATACTATTCTCGTGGGCATTGTCATGTCACAACGATTTAGACAGACTCAATGGGTGCATAACCATGCTTTGTTGTTTCTAATTGGGATTAACGCACTTAACCTGGAATGTGACGTGAATCCTTTTTCTGACCGAGAGGCCAATAGGGTGTGTGAATGCTATCGGGCATCTGATATATTGGTTTGTACAGAGAGGTTGATGTTGGGAAAAACGGGTAATTTTCCCACTAAAACAGAACCCTAACAGAGCTACCCGACAAATAATATTTGAATAAATAAAGCGGAATAATAAAAGAGATAAAGAGGAAAAGCACACCAGAAAATTGTTAACGGAGTTCGGCCAATTTAGCCTAATCTCCGAGCACAGCAAAAACAGCTCACTTTTATTATTATGGGAGAAGATATTACAAATTGAGATATCTAACAGTGAAGGAGGAGAGTTTAATTTATAACCCTCAAACCTCCTTCCCAAACAATGAACCCACCGATGTGGGACTTGAGATTAAGCCAAAATCAACAAATCTCCACCTTGGCTTAATTTCAAGTCCCACCTAAAACAAATCTTCTCAAAACATAACAAAAACAAACTTTGCAGTGCTTCAAATTTGCGCCTACGGGCGCCAACTTCAAATGTGCAAGATATTAACCAAGTCTAAACAGTGTTCAAACTTGGTCCTTGTAACCACCTTGGTGAGCATATCTGCAGGATTCTTCGTAGTGTGAATCTTCTGGAGAACAATCTCCTCTTCTTCGAGAATCTCACGCACAAAGCGATAACGAACATCAATGTGCTTCGTCCGTGCATGAAAGACTTGATTCTTTGCTAAATGAATAGCACTCTGACTGTCAAAATATAACTCAAGTTGTTTCTGACCAACTCCCAAGTCTTTAAGCAACCCATGAAGCCAAATTGCTTCCTTCACAGCCTCTGTAATCGCCATATACTCTACCTCTGTCGTAGACAAAGCCACCGTAGACTGCAAGGTAGACTTCCGACTAACTGGCGTTTTTGCTAAAGTGAACAAATAGCCAGTTGTAGACCGTCGCTTATCCAAATCACCTGCATAATCAGAATCACAATATCCAACTATGCATTGACCAAGTGATTCATCTTGCTCAAATGTCAATCCAACATCTAAGGTATTTTGGAGGTACCGTAGAATCCATCTCACAGCTTGCCAATGTCCCTTGCCCAGATTATGCATGTACCTGCTAACAACACTCATAGCCTGTGAAATATCTGGTCTTGTACACCATTGCATACATCAAGCTTCCAACTGCATTTGCATATGGGACTTTCGCCATGTATTCTCGTTCTTCATCAGTCGTCGGAGATAAACGGCTACTCAATTTCAAATGAGGAGCAAGTGGGGTACTTACAGGTTTTGTATCTTCGTGTATACCAAAACGTTGTAGTACCTTCTGCAAATACTGCTTCTGTGACAGCCAAAGCTTTCCCTTCTCTCTGTCTCTGTTTATCTCCATGCCGAGAATCTTCTTGGCTTCCCCCAAATCCTTCATCTCGAACTCTTTACTCAACTGAGCCTTTAACCTGTCAATCTCAACTTGGCTCTTTGCTGCAATCAGCATATCATCAACATATAAGAGTAAGTAAATGTAGGAACCATCTTCAAGTCTGCGCAAATACACACAGTGATCATATTTGCTTCTCTTGTACTTCTGATCCTTCATGAACTTATCAAATCGTTTGTACCACTGTCTCAGAGATTGTTTCAGTCCGTACAACGATTTGCTAAGTTTACAAACCCAATCTTATTTACCATCAACCTTGTATCCTTCTGCTTGAGTCATATAGATTTCCTCATTCAAATCACCGTGTAGGAACGCGGTCTTTACATCAAGTTGAGCAAGCTCCAAATTCAACTGTGCTACCAAGGCCAACAAAATTCGAATGGAGGAATGTTTAACAACTGGAGAAAATACCTCATTATAATCAATTCCCTCCCTCTGAGCAAAGCCTTTAGCAACCAACCTTGCCTTGTAGCGAACATCTTCTTTATTAGGAAATCCTTCTTTCTTTGCAAATACCCATTTGCACCCAATTGCCTTCTTACCTTTTGGTAATTGTGCCAGCTTCCACGTCTTGTTCTTCTTCAAAGACTGCATCTCCTCTTCCATCGCACCTGCCCAATTACCACTCTCTGAACTCAGAATGGCTTATGGATAAGTGGATGGAATGTCATCAACAACTGGAAGTGCATAGGCAACCATATCCATGAAACGAGCAGGCTTCTAAATATCTCGTCTCTGTCTTCTAACTGCAATTGGCGCTGATTGCTGTTGAGATTCTTGGGTAGGAACCTCTTCCTCATCTGACTCTTCTTCTACCATAGGAGAGTCACTTGTGGTATTTCGTGTTGGGATCACCACTGTCGGCTCAAACTCCACCTGCTTCCGAGCATACTCCACCTGTTGCGGAGTACTATCAGCTCCTTCTGGATTTACCTTCTTTAACATGGCAGATTCATCAAAGGTAACATCCCTGCTGATAATCGTCTTCTTTGCCTCTAGACACCACAAACGGTATCCCTTCACTCCAGGACTAAAGCCCATGAAAAGAGCTTTCTTTGCCCGTGGATCCAACTTTGATTCAATCACATGATAATATGCAATAGAACCAAAAACATGCAAACAATCATAATCAGTTGCAGGTTTTCCAGACCATACCTCTAACGGGATTTTTCCATCTATAGCAGATGATGGCAAACGATTGACGAGATGTTGAGCGTATGTCACAGCCTCAGCCCAAAACTCTCTACATAACTCAGCATTAGACAACATACAACAAACTTTCTCCACAAGTGTCTTGTTCATACGCTCCGAAACCCCATTCTGCTGTGGTGTTTTTCTAACAGTGAAGTGTCGAACTATGCCACAATCTTGGCATACCTTCAGGAACGGATCACTCTTGTATTCTCCTCCATTGTCTGTTCAGAGAACCTTAATCTTCCTTCCTGTCTGGTTTTCAACTTGAGCTTTCCACTTAAGGAAAATTTCAAGCACATCATTTTTGTTCTTCATAGTAAACACCCAAACTCTCCTAGAAAAATCATCAACAAAAGTGACAAAATAATGCCTACCTCCGATTGACGGAGTCTTGGCAGGTCCCCACACATCTGAATGCACATAATCCAAAATACCCTTGGTATTGTGAATTGCAGTGCCAAACTTCACTCTTCATTGTTTTCCCATAACACAATGCTCACAAAATTCAAGTTTGCAAGCCTTCGTACCTTTCAACAGTCCCTGCTTGGTAAGAATTTGCAAGGATTTCTCTCCAGCATGTCCCAACCTCATATGCCACAACTTTGTTGCCTCAGCATCCTTCTTAGAGCTAGAAGTTGTTGTCGCTACTGTCCCCACCACTGTACTACCTTGATAGTAATACAAATTGTTCTTCCTCACGCCTTTCAACATCACCAGTGCTCCTGAAGTTGCTTTAAGAATTCCATCTCGCATCGTCACAACTAGGCCTTTAGATTCTAAAGCCCCCAATGAGATGCGATTCTTCTTCAACTTTGGCACGTACCATACATCCCGCAAAATTCTGGTGGATCCATCATGATTCCGCAACTTGATTGAACCTATCCCAGCTGTCTTACATGGATTATCATTACCCATGTAAACAACCCCACCATCAAGTTCTTGAAATTCAAAGAACCAATCTTGAATGGGACACATATGAAAGGTACAACCTGAATCCAATATCCACTCATCTGGATACGATGATGCTGAAAGCGAGACAATTAAAGAGATATCTGATTCCACATCACTTTTGCATTCTGCAACATTTGCATCTTGTGGAGTCTTCCCTTTCTTCTGCAGTTTTGGACAGTCTTTCTTCCAGTGTCCTTTCTCATGACAGAAAGCACACTCATCTTTGGCAACGACTCGACCTTTAGACTTAGACCTCCCTCTTCTCCCCTTTGTATGGCTTTGTTGACGACCTCTTGCCACCAATGCTTCTTCTTCTTGATTTGCCATTACAAACTCAAAATATAATATTCAATATTACAAATAATTTCAAACAACCCAAGGCGAACCTTCGGCTCTTGATACCACTTGTTAGGAAAAACGAGTAATTTTTCCACTAAAACAGAACCCTAACAGAGCTACCCGACAAATAATATTGAATAAATAAAGCGGAATAATAAAAGAGATAAAGAGGAAAAGCACACCAAAAAATTGTTAACGGAGTTCGGCCAATTTAGCCTAATCTCCGAGCACAGCAAAAACAGCTCACTTTTATTATCATGGGAGAAGATACTACAAATTGAGATATCTAACAGTGAAGGAGGAGAGTTTAATTTATAACCCTCAAACCTCCTTCCCAAACAATGAACCCACCGATGTGGGACTTGGAATTAAGGCAAAATCAACCGTTGATCACTAGTACCTCTATGGATTGACTTACCTGTTAATCCATAAAGACGGGAAATCGGACTACCGCTGACTCTTGATATAACTATTAGTAAACATACATCATAAACCTATAACTTGTGTAAGGGTATCTTTGTAAATATCTGAACCAAGATTCTGAAAGCAAAAAAGTATAAATATCGAAAAACCGAAAAACAAAAAGAATCAACCAACATATAGATCCGTTTAAATACTAAGGGTGTGTTTGCTTCCAAGTGGGAGGAGGGAGGGGTGTTTTTTGTGTTTGTTTCCATGGTTTTGAGAGTGGGGAAGAGGGTGGAGGATTTTTTTCATTCTTCACAAAATGAAGAGATTTGTGGGGATTAGTAGGATTATTGCATTTTACCAAAATACCCTTGTGCATGCATTTTATTTTAATATATAAAATTAAATATTACATAAATTTATTTATTATTTATAATTTCAAAAATATTTAATTATACTATTAATAACAACATATAATTATAAATAATAAAATAATAAAATAAAATTATAATATCATCAATATATATAGTTATATAAATTAACAAATGAATATTATTTTCATAAATTTTAATGTATTTAATAAATTTATTTCAATTTAACACCAAAATATTTTATATTATATTTTTTAATTTTTTATTAAAAATATAAATAATGTGGATATTATATATTAAAAATATTTAATTAATTCAAACCTAAAAAAAACCATAATTCATTATTTAAATATTTTTTAATAAGAAGGATCATTTTGTAAACTTACAATAAACCATCCTCACAAATCAACTCTATCATCCCTCAATCCAAACAACCTCACATATCCTCACACATCCTCTCCAATCCTATCCTCACAAATCCACTCCCTCCCCTGCTTACAAATCTCCTCCTCAATCCAAACAAAGCCTAGGTAGTTGATGTAGAATTTATGTGTAAGAACGCAATCTAAGCAAACTCTCACATGAATAATGCGATGGTTAAACAACTATGAAGAAGTTTTCTGTGTGATACATAATTTTGAAACCATGAATATATTATTGTAAAAAATAAGACTACATAAAAATCAGTAAGAGTGTGAGTTTCATATTAACCTATTATCAGATTTCATACCTCTATAGGCATGTGGAGGTATGAAATCCATGAGTACAGCGAGTGCGTCTGATCCAGATTATGAAGAATGGTAGAAATGCGCATGCCAATATAATAAAAGTTAAAACAGAAAAATCTAGGGAAGGAGAATTAAAAAGTCAATTAAAAGAGAAAGTTCTATATA
Organism: Phaseolus vulgaris; assembly: GCF_000499845.2. NCBI lineage: Eukaryota > Viridiplantae > Streptophyta > Magnoliopsida > Fabales > Fabaceae > Phaseolus > Phaseolus vulgaris. The sequence goes on from NC_023753.2 coordinate 6,274,618, forward strand.
AATTAACATTAACCCTCACTCTAAACGTGAAAGTATATTTGACGTACAACACAATTATATAATACATTTTTAATATCTAAATTATATATACATATATATAATTAAAAATATTTTTATTTATTTCCTTATCATATTTAAATATTGTGAAATTTTTTAAATTGTTAACTTCTTTTTAGATGAATTAAGTTAAAGGATATATTTTTCAATAATGATAATAAACAAATGAAATGACTTAAATAAATATTTTTGTACTTTTTTTAGGAACTAATTGAAGAAAATAAGAAAAGACAAAAAGTTATAGCAACTGATTAAACGTAATTGCACAAAATTTGTGCAATTACAAAACTGATCTTATTCATTTTTATTTACTCAATCATATATATAATAAAATTACAATTACTAGAACCTATAAAATAGGAATACTAACAAGCCTATAAACTGACAATTAATGCAATATAACGCTAAAATAGTTTAAGGCTAATAAAATCAGAATTAATAATAATAAAATCAGAATTAATAACCAACATTCTCCCTTAATTTTGATTTGGAACAACCTTCCCAATTTGAGTCATGATATTGTTTTTCTCAATCGCCATCAATTCTTCATTCATAGTCTTTTTCCATTTGGAGTGTTGAATGGCATCAGCAAGTCTCACAGGTTCTGATTCTGCAAGAAAAGAAAAGTGAACCAAATCTCCATTGTCATCAACTTCATCATCAAGATTTACTTCAATCTTGAAGATGTACAGGTTGTCGCTGCTGCCTTCCTGGTCGCTCCATCATAGTTACAATTGGAGTTGCAACTTCATGTTGAATTACAACTTCAGGTTGAACTGCAGCTTCAGGTTGAACTGCAGGTGCTTCAAGAGTGACTCCATCTTCCATATCATCGTTCAAAACATAAATATATCATTTTTTTGAATCTATTTCAGCTGCTGCATTCCATTGCCATTCCTCATCTTCGGCAAATGTAACATCACGACTAACAATCACCTTTTTTGTCAGTGGATTGTAAAGTTTGTATCCCCCATGCTTATATCCAATGAAAATGGTCTTCACTGCCTTATCATCCAACTTTGATCTTGTTGCCTTGGGGACATGAGCATAAGTGTTGCACATTGGGTTTGAATCCACTCCATGCCTCAATCGGAGTTGTGTTAGGAACACTCCGAGTGGGTGATCTGTTTATCAAATATACCGCACATGTTACGGCCTCCGCCCAAAAATAATTTGACATACCTTTCGCTTTAAGCATGCTCCTCGTCATGTCCATGATTGTTCTATTCTTTCTCTCAGCAACTCCGTTGTGTTGAGGTGTGTAGGGGCAAGTTATGTTATGTTGCAACCCAAGTTCTTCACAGTCCCTCTTGAATTCATTAGACTTGTACTCACCTCCTCCATCATTACGCACCATCTTGATTTGTCTGCCACTCTCTCTTTCAACAAATGCTTTAAATATTTTAAAGCAGTGGAATACCTCATCCTTGTTTTTCAATACATAAATCCAGGTTTTCCTTGAAAAATCATCAATAAAGATTAAAAAATACTTATTACCTCCAACTGATGATATGTTCATCGGGCCACAAACATCTGTATGAACAAGTTCCAAAGGAAATTTTGCATGTCAAGGCTCCTTAACAAATGGTATCCTGTGATTCTTTCCAAAAATGCAAGCCTCACACAATTGATCAGGGTGATGAATATGGGGTAAATCATTCACTAAATTTCTTTTGGAAAGATTTTCCAAACTCTGAAAATTTAAGTGCCCAAAGCGTAAATGCCATAACCACGATTCATTATTCACTATTGCATTCAAGCACTTGAAATCACCCATATGAATATCTACTGGAAACATGCGGTTTTTTGATAAAAAGGATTTAAGAATCAAACTACCTTTTTATCAAAAATTGATAATTTATTTTCAACTATGTGCATCACATAACCCTTCTCGGCCAGCTGCCCCATACTCAACAAATTACTTTTCATATCAGGTACATAGAAAACATCATAGATGTACCTGTGATCACCATTCTTCAATGTGATAAGAATTCGCCATTTTCCAGTCACCGGAACGAACCTGCCATCATCGAATTTCACTTTTGTGTGAAATGAGTCATCCAAATCTGCAAACAACTCCTTCTTACCACACATATGATTCGTGCAACCTATATCCAAATACCAAGTCTGATTGTTTGGGGTTTCATTTGATGTGGCTGCCATTAGTATTGTATGATCCTCTTCATCTTGTACGTGATTACTCTTTTCTTGAGCACAATTGACAGCATGATTATCACCTTTTGATCTGCACTCATTTGCATAATGGCCATGTTTATGGCAATTATAACACTCAACATTTGATTTATTATAAATGTCTTCTCGTCCTCCACGACCACGTTCCCCGCGCCAAGCGCCTCCATGATTCTAGCCACCACGACCTTTGTTGAAATAGCTACCATGTTTATGATAAGAGCTATGCTTGTGCTTGTAAAGCCTGTTCAATTGGTTTTTCAATCTTATTGTCATTCATCCGCTGCTCATGCGCTCGTAGAGAACCAGACAATAACCTTACTGTCATTTTTGAAATGTCATTGGCCTCTTCAATTGCGGCAACAACATGTTCAAATCTAGGAGTTAAAGATCTCAAAATCTTTTCCACCTTTGCCTGCTCCGAATGTGTTTCACCATTGGTCTTCATCTGATTTGTCAAGGCAATAACTTTATTTATATAGACATCAATAGTCTTTGTGATTTCCATCTGCAGCAGTTCATATTGGCGTCTTAGGGTTTGAAGACGCACCCTCGATCTTGTCATCACCTTTATAATTTGTTGACAAAATTGTCCAAGATACAAAGCCTTATTGTCCTTCTTCTGATCACGATGCGCTACTCGTTGCGCCTCAGTTGCATTAGCCGCTAATGCAGACACTTCACTCTCAACGACATCCCATAACTCATGATAATCAAACAAAACTCTCATTTGCATACACCACCGATTGTAATTTTTTCCATCAATGATAGAGACTGATAATTGGATAGAGTTCATGATAACAACCTAACTCTGATACAAAGTTGTAGGAACTAATTGAAGGAAATAAGAAAAGACAAAAAGTTATAGCAACTGATTAAAAGTAATTGCAGAAGATCTTATTCATTTTGATTTACTCAATCATATATATAATAAAATTACAATTACTAGAAGCTATAAAATAGGAATACTAACAAGCCTACAAATAACGGTAAAATAGTTTAAGGATAATAAAATCAGAATTAATAATAATAAAATCAGAATTAATAACCAACACTTTTTAAATTTTAAATAAATTAAATTAGTTTTCTTTTTGTACAAAATAAAAATATTTTCATATTATATTTACTGACTTTTTTCTATAAATAATTGTAAATATATAAATTTTAATGATCAATTTAAATAATTTATATTAATATTTGATATATTTATACACACATTTTGAAACTTATAAATGTCCCCATAAGAGTGTGTCTATTAACTTTTTCTTCGAATAACATATTTTCATTTTTATTTCTTTATCCAACACCCTTTTGGTTTTATTTTTTTATCTAGTACCATTTTGACTTTTTTTTTATCAAATAGCACTATTTTTACTTTTAAATATTTATAAAATTGTGTAAATTAAAATAGAAGAAAATTTAAAAAGATATCAAAATAATTAATAGTAAAAATTAAATAAAATTGTTTGGATATTTTATAAAAAAAATTATTAACTGAATGGTTTAAAAAATTATAAATAAAAATTTAGTTATTCATATGAATATAATAATAAAAAAAAATTAAGTGAATAAATTTATTATTAGATTTAATAAAAAAAATAAATGTATAAATTGTCATTTTTAAATAAAAATTAAGGAAATTTTTTTAAAATTGATGTAAATAATGAGTTATATATAAATATATATAATAATTTATAATAACAAATATGATTATATAATATTTCTTATAATTTCTTAGGATTTAAGATTTACATTTATTTTACCCATAATATTTACTTACATCAAAATACCTATCAAATATTTTATTTCATTCTTTTTGCATTGATATCTTTTCATTAATTTTTATATATTTAATTTTTAATTTTCAATTTTCAAATTTCAAATTTTCTTATATTTCAATTTTATAAATATTTAAATTCATTATAATTTTATAAATATTTAAAAATGGAAATAGTATTATATGAAGAGAAAAATAAGAAGATAGAAAAATAAAAACCAAAATGAATGGAGAAATACAAGTGGAAATAGTGTCATGTATCTATAGTATCATTTATAGATCTTAAAACACTCTTTAATACTTTAGAGCCAGAATTTGGACTAAAAGAAGCCTCGAGCTCTAGTTTCCTGTGATAGTTACTAGATGTAGTGAAGCTCATATTGGAGGGTTGAGTTGAACAGATAAAGTAATGTCCAGCCAAGTTGTATTTCTACTCAAAGAAAAAGTCATTTATGAACAGAAAGCATATTGCAAAGACCTCAAAATGTTTAAATTTACAGTCTCCATTTACAGATGGACATTCTAATAGCAGAGAATGATGGGTAGTTTTAACCAAATTGTGATTTATTTCTTAATTTATTTAACACATCCCAAAAGGACCAAAACTATGCATAAATTATGGGGTGTTACACTTTACATGTTCACAATTATGCATAAATGCACCACAGTAAGTATTGATCTTGAAACACTAAGGAGAGTTTGAAATTGTCATAGCAAACAAGATTTGTACTTTGCTTTAGGCATATTAAACAACTCTTAAGTATTCGTAAATGTTTCCAACAGAAATAAGTATGAAGCACAGGCCACAACAAAGTGTCATACCACAAAAGGATGATGAACAAGCACGATAACATTTACTTCAAAGGAAAAATACACGGATGGCTAATCCAGTGCTAGACTTTCGCACTATATCGAAATAAAATCATGTCAAGTGTTTCAGCCTGTATACACAGATACCTCTTAAGTTACAAACTATGACACATGTAAGTCTGCATGATATTTGAAGGGAGTGTGTACTTTGATATAACTTTGGCCTTTCTATAGTCAGTTTATTGTGTATGATTCCAACAATAACAACATACAACAACTTGAAACCTCATATCTGCTAAAGAATGATACCGTGTCAACTAACCTGCAAAACTTCGGTTACAAGTCCAACACTCCTCTCAAAATGAAAGGCTCACCGAAAGGCCCACTAAATCGCACTCAGGAAAACAAAAGCTCAATCAAGAAACATATAAAACACAGTGACGATGTAGCATAAGGATCGCCGAGGAAAACAGTGCCCAGAGGAAGATTACCCACCAAGCCAAAAACAAAGTCACTTCCCTGATGAAAGCAAACCTGGGCAGTAAATCACTAAACATCGTAAAATTTCCAAAGGAACCACCATCAATCTGAGACAAGCCAAGAAAGATAAGCACCAGCACAGGAGGGGCAAGGAACTGCAAAACCACAAGGCACAAGTAGTGATTATGCAGAAACATCTTTGCCCTACTATAATCTAAGTCAGGAACCTTGCTAGCATGAAGCCTTTGGTACCAAGACAACAAAGCTTCATTCAGAAACATCTGCAGGTTAGGCCTCAAAGCCACAATCTGCAACAAACCAGACCCCAACAAGCACCATTTCCTAAAGCTAGCAAAATCAGAAGGCAAGAACCCCATGTTCCCCACCAATTTCTCCGCATTACCAAATCCACTCTTTGCCGCACCATCTCCACTATTCACAAAAATCTCAGCCAAGGGGGTTATCCACAAAAGAGCTACAAATATAACAAACACCTGATTTGCATAAAGGATCGCACGAGTAAACCACCCACAAGTTATCATCGACAAATTGCATCTTATCTGATCAGTCCCAAGCCAAAAACAACGTGCACTTCTAGAAGCAGGAATGAACAAACACCCTGCAAGGCAACCCATCAATGCAGCAACGAAAACCCTCCAAAACCCATCAATAGGAACCTCAAAATTGAACTCCAAAACTGAAGACACGCCCTCAGGAACAAACAAAAGCCCCAAGAAAAGCCCCAAAACCCCAAACACAACGCTTAATTGCTTCTCGGACCTCCTGGACGCGGATCTCTCGAACGTGACCTTAAAGAGCAGCGTCCCCCACATGTAAAGACTCAAAATTGATAAAAGAATGGGAACGAAAACGCCGTTGGCGAAGAACCCATTATCCGGGGGCGATTTGAGAAAGTTATGGAGCAAGAGGGAAAAAAGGGCAGTGAAGGAGAGAGTGAAAGCGACGCAGTACTGATCGACGAAGAGACGGGACTGGAGGTGGGCATGGTCGAGCGTGAGTCTGAAGATCTGGGCATTGTTTTCGTCAAAATCGGGCTTTTCCTTGTTGGACTTGCTCCTCTTCTTGATTTCGGCGGCGGTTTTGGAGGAGAGGGGCTGGTAACCGTCGATGCCGGGGCGACGGATGGCGGCTCTGACGCCATTGGATTGGGGTTGCGAATCGGGGTGGATGTAGGTCTGGAGAGCGTGAAGGAAAAGGAGGGGGATTTTGAAGAAGGCGAAGGTGAAGACGAGGATCAGGGAGAGTGATGCGTGGAGCAATGGGTTCTTGTACAACAACACCAACTCCACCATCCTTGTTCTTTGCTTCCTCTTTCTTCTTCTCCAACTCTCAAATGCTGCTGTCTGTCTTTCAATATTCCAGACATGTAGTTAACTGCTCAGTTAATGAGTTTCATTAATATTTTACATTTTTTATATTTTTTATAATTCAAAATAAAATTTAATAAATAAATAAAGTAAGTTTATAATTTAGTATCAATTCATTTTATGTTATTAATAATAAATAAATAAATAAATACATACATAATATAATTATAATTATATCGAAAAGTTAAAATAACACTTATTTTAATATTTAGTTTCTTCTTATACTACAATTATGAAACCAAAGCAATAATTTTTTTTATTATTCTATCTTTATATTTAATATCAAGAAATATCAATTAAACTACTGTCATTTAAGAAATATTTTCGTTCAATAAAATATATTTGGTTAAAATTTACTTATATTTAAAACTTATGTGCAAGTTTTTTGTGTTATATTTGAGAGTGGAGAAGTTGATGAAATAAAAGGGCAACCTTTCTATATTCTTTAAATAAATAAACTAAATTATAATAAATAATTTACAGATATAGTTATACAGGTAAAATAATGAGAAAAGGTAATAGTTATTAACGAAAACACATCCATTTTGCATCTATCCACATTTCTATTATAAAAAAAACTAATTATAGAAAATGTATATATTTTTTTACATAAAATAAAATTTTGTATTTACTTTTTTATTAACAAAGAATTATATACCTACTTTTAAATAAAGATGCGCATTTTATTAAATAAACATATTGTTTTAATTCATTAAAAAACTATTTAATTTAAAATAACATAAAAAATTTATATACTTTATATATTGATATAAGTAATTTAAAACTCATACAAAGGTGTGTATTGTAAATACTCATGTCTCTTTGTCTTGCATATCATTATTATATTTTAGCAATGAGAAAATGTTTTTAATAAATTTTTGTAACTTTCTTTTTAAAATGTACTTCTTCCCTTAACGCATTGTTTAGATTCGAATGATTATTGTTCATTTGAATTAAAAAGCAAATAGTATTTAGGTTTGGATTAAGGAGTTTGTACATATTGGATGATGTGGAAAGTAAGAAAAGGAAGAATTGGTTCTTTGTTGGTTTGAGAAGATTTGAAGAGAAACTTAATCATTTACTATGTTATCCCATTGTCAACTATCATAATTCATGTGTCATAACAGTGGAGATTCCTTGCACAACAATATGCAGTAGAGATTCTATTAAGTAAACCCACTAGACAAAAGAATAATCCCTCATGGATGAAAGGCTATATTTAGTAATAAATTAGGAATAATGTCATGTCTAATATTAGTTGTAGAGCCTTTGGGTCCAATGACTTGTATCAACCAAATCATCTCCTATTAAGGTGATGAGAAACGTAAATAAGGACATGAAGAAAATTTTCTTAACCTAGAGTGGAATATTCAGAGCTTAGTCTTTTTCTTGGTAGGCAACAATAGTCGTAACCTATTATTGGTGTTTTCATTCGTCTTGACCATGCCTCCCAAACCCCAATCAAGGACCTCAAAGAAATTCTGCACACCATCCAAGAACGTCTTTCGGCCATACAAGCACAAATGGAAACCACTAAAGCCCTGCAGACCAACATAGAGGCCAACAACGCGTTCCTTCAAACCTCACCCACATCCTTAGTTGACCGGGTCTCCTCTTGTCCACCTCCTACTTCTTCCCCACACCTTTCAGCACAAGACCAACCCCATACTCCACCCATCATACGACCACCAAAACTACACCTAGCTTCTTTGAAGGAATAGACCCTTTGGACGGGTTATTTCAAGTTAAACAATATTTTACATTCTACCAAATTTCCCCAGACCAAACATTATCCATGGTTCCCTTTCCCATGAAAGGGGATGCCCTTAGCTGGTTAAAGTGGATGCATCAAAATCACCTTCTCGCTGACGGACCCTCTTTTACTCGTGCCTTAGAATTGCATTTTGGCCCCTATTCCAATACCAACCATCAAGTTGAACTATTCAAATTGCAACAATAATCTTCGGTTGCAGAATACCAGACACGCTTTGAGAAAATATGTAATTGTGTCAGAGGTTTGTCCCCAGAAACCATTTTGAATTGTTTCACCTCAAGCTCCATCCTGAGATCCGACGGGAACTTGCTATACCAAATCCCTACTCCATTTCCCAAGCTATTGGCCTTACCAAACTCATTGAGGAAAAATCAGGGACTCCAAACCTAAAACCTTTCGTTCACCAAATCTTACCAATTTTCAGCACCTCACCACGAATAACATACGCCATCTTCCCCTTCCTCTAACAACCACTACTACCCAAACCAATAGGAATCACCATGTCGTACCCCATAACCCACAACCAGCTCCTAACCTACCCATTAAACGTTTCACAGCCGCACAACTTCAGGAAAGAAGAACATTAGGTTATGCTACAACTGCGATGAGAAAAATTCTAGCCAGGCCACAAGTGTGCTAGCTCCATATTTTTATTACTCCTAAACAACACCGACTGTACCTTCGACTCCACTGAAGAAACCCTAAAACCAACACATACAGATGACATGATCCATTTCCACCTTTCACCCCACGCTCTAAAAGACAACCTCTCACCACAAACCCTCAAATTCACAGGTCTCGTCCAAAACCTACCTGTCACGGTCCTAATACGCTCAAGTAGCTTACACAACATTTTACAACCCCGAATTGCCCATCACCTCCATCTACCCATTTCACCAAATCCTCCATTTACAGTCATGGTTGGAAATGGAGCATTTATCACATGTCAGGGAATTTGTCTCTCAGTTAATATCGTTCTTCAAGACACTACCTTCAGAATTCCTCTTTAACTCCTCCCTATTTAGGGAGCTGATATCGTTTAGAGATTGATTGGTTGTGCACCCTAGGCCGATTACAACTGATTTCTTTATCCCCAACATAACCTTCAATCACCTCAATCAACAAATCACTCTAAAAGCCACCACACCCACAACACCAACCCCAACTACCTATTATTAGTTCTACCAACTCCTTTCTACCAAAGCCATGGCATCCCTCCATATTCTATTCATTGACACACCATAACAATCCTCCTTGCCTTTAGAAATCAACATACAAACACCATCCTCCCCTTTATACTCTCTGCCATTTTCAATACAATTCATCCTACTTCAACATCAAACCATTTTTCAAATTCCTCAAGGCTTACCACCTCTCCGCCCACACGACCACCACATACCTCTCCTCAATATCACTTCCCCCATCAATGTTAAACCCTATCGTTACCCTCGCTCACAAAAAAATACCATCTCTACCCTCATTCAAGTAATGCTCCACAAAGGTATTATCAAACCAAGCACTAGCCCTTTCTCCTCCCCTATTCTTTTGATTAAAAAAAAGATGGTACATGACGTTTTTTCATAGACTATAGAGCCTTATGTAGCCACTATCTGTGATTGTTTCCCCATACCCACCATTGATTAATTGCTAGACGAATTGGGTTCAACTACTATTTTCACTAAGATTGACTTATATTCTAGATACCATCAAATTCGTCTCACCCCCACAGATGCTCACAAAACAGCTTTCAGAACAATGGATGGACACTATGAATTCCTAGTTATGCCCTTTGGCTTGACAAATGCACCATCGACTTTTCAAGCAATAGTGAATGATCTCCTAAGGTCCTATCTCAGAAAGTTTGTTCTTGTTTTTTTTATGATATTTTAGTCTACATTCCCACACTACAAGACCACCTAACTCATTTAGACCTTATTTTGGAATTATTAGAAAAACATAAGCTATTTAAATGTAGTTTTGCTACCACACAAGTTAGCTATTTTGGCCACCTGATTTCGTCTATAGATATGGCACCAAATCTAGAAAAAATTCAAGCAATCACAAGTTGACCACAACCATGTTCACTCATGGGTTTAAGAACTTTCCTCGACCTCACTGGTTTTTACATAAAATTCGTTCAACACTACGCCACTTTCGCCTCTCTACTTGATTTATTACAACACAAACAGTTTACATGGACACCAGCAGCACAACAGGCTTTTAAAATATTACAATCACTCATGGCAAAAATTTCTACACTACGCCTTCCAGACTTCCATTAACTCTTCACCGTGGGGACAAACGCCTCTGTAGTAGTCGGTACTAGAAAAGCCTCAATACCCTTTTATCCCAAACAATCCAAACTCCAGAATAGCAAAGGTGGACTTCCAAATTACAAGGATATAATTTTAATATAATTTACAAACCTAGCAAAACAAATGTCATGGTTGATGCCCTTTCCCACCAAGCTAGTGTTTTTGTCCATCTTTTATCCCATGTCAACCATCTTCCAAGACCTCCAACAATACCTCTCCACCACTGACGACTTCTAAATAATACAACAGTACTCCCAATCAACCTTCATCGTCCCTATTCCACATACGCAAAGGATTGTTATTTTTTCACAACAAAGATTTTCTTCCAGAGGCCAACAATTTTTGCCAACAGATCCTCCGTGATTGCCATGAATCCCCTACCATATGTCACTCATGTTTAAAACCCACATTGGTGCGAGTATTCGCATCCTTCTACTGGTCAGGATGGACGAATGATGTCAAGACCTTCATACAACAATGCTCCACATGCCAACGCAACAAGTACCTTCCAAAAAAAACTAATAGGTTAATCCAACCTCTTCCAATACTAGCTCAAGTTTGGAAAGACTTATCCATGGATTTATTACACACCTACCTTCATCCGTAGGGCACACCGTCATTTGGGTCATTTGTGATCGTCTCACAAAATACGTCCACTTCCTCGTGCTTCCAACCCACTACATAGCTCTTAGTATTGCACACAGATTCTCTAGTGAAATTTGTCGCCTTCATGGGATTCTGAAATCCATCGTTTTTTACTGTGACCCCATTTTTATTAACAGCTTCTGGAAAAACTTGTTTCAAGCACAAGGAACAACCCTTAAGTTCAGTTCATCATACCACCCCCAAACAGATGGTCAAACAGAAGTGATAAACAGAGGATTAGAAGCATACCTTCGTTATTTTACCAGTGACCACCCCAACTCGTGTTATCACTTTCTTCACCCTTACTGTGCTTTATGGATGTCCACCACCATCCATTGTGGAGTTGTTACATACCCCACGCTTCGGCACCACTGTCACCGAGTTCCTCCACCAATACACCATCATCTTACATGAATTGAAAAAGCATCTCCAGTGCACGCACCAACGCATGTGTGACAACATTGACTGACATCGCTCCAATGTGTCATTTAATGTTGACGAATGGGTGTGGCTCGGCCTCCAACCGTACCGGCAACACTCCATGGAACGCTGCTTTTCACCTAAGCTCGTGCCACGCTACTTTGACCTGTATCAAATCCTTCGTCGTATAGGCACGATGGAATATGAACTTCGACTGCCAACGACTTTAAAGATCCACCGTGTTTTCCATGCATCGTTACTTCGAAGCTACAAAGACCCCCCCACCCTCACACCCTTCAAACTCAAATGCAATATCTCTACCCACTGAAAATAACTTTAACTCAAACTCCCTCTCACCTAATTCCCTAATCGCACCACCCATTTTAGCCAATGGCCATTAGCCACGTCAAAAGTTGCACGTGGAAAGTCACCTCAAGCCTCTCTCCCACTCAATAATCGAGATCACTCCACTTAACCTAACCACTAACCCTAATATCAGCCCCACTAGCCCACAATTCCCAAGCCCAACCCAATATCCCTACCAACATTGAGGACAAAGCATCTCCACAAGCGGAAGGAAATGTTAAAGCATTGGGCCTCCAAGACTGCAAGCCCACTAGGCAAAAGAATCACCCCTCATGGATGAAAAACTATGTTTAGTAATAGATTAGGAGAAGTGTCATGTCTAATATTGGTTGTAGAGCCTTTGGGCCCAATGACTTGTATCAACCCAAATCATCCTATTAAAGTGACGAGAAACGTAAATAAAGACATGAAGAAAATTTTCTTAACCTATAGTAGAATATTCAGAGCTTAGTCTTTATCTTGGTATGCAACAATGGCCATAAACTATCATATTCGCATGAGATTCTTGAGTGTTTTGACCAGTAAAGATTCGTACAAGAATCCTACTTTGACCAATGCATGTTGGACTGTGGTGGGTGATGAGTTAATGAAGTGTAAATATGGGAGAGGAGAGGAGGTGAGTTGTATGCTTTGAGTTGTGGGAGGTGCTTAGAGGTTGTCGAAGGTGTGCGATCGTATGATGTGCACAGTTATCGGATGGGATAGTGATTGATAATGGTAATTAAGTTTAAAGACATAAATATTTTTACAATATCTCAATTAAAATATGATGATCGAGAAAATAGAATATACATTCACAATGTACATTATTTTACTACTGGTTATCCCATATAAATATCTTTATTTTTATAATAAGCATTTTAAAAATTAAAAATCGCATTCATTATAATGTATATTAATTGTACCAATCAGGTCATCGGGTGTGATGATGTGGACAGTAAGTGACTACGTGGGGCGTGCTTGGTGGGACACGTGGACAAGAGAAAGATGAGTGGTCAAGAAGTTAACATAGTCGCCATTTGTAGAAGTGTCGTTCTTCAGTGTACATAGTCGGTTGTCGCCAGGTTTTCATATCATCGTCGTGTTAGATAATGGAAGATCAGGTGGTCAGGAATCGCCACAAGAGGCACATCGTCGGATTTCCCAGTAAACTTAGTTGAAGTTGTTGGAGTTCAGGCGTGTAAGTTCAGTAAAGATGATTGTTACGTCAGCATGAAGGTTAAGTGAGTTGGAGGAAACAGCTTGCTCATCGACGACGGGATTCCCAGAGTGGACATTCGTTGATGGCGAGGTTTCCTTAGCTAGAACATGCATGGCGCGGCAGCGAGGAAGGTGGCACCTGCGACAAGCGATATCACATAGATGATGTACTTTGTTGCATCCGATACTCGCTTTGTCGGGTGGCGTTCCAGAGCGTGTTACGTGCTAGGTTACACCTTGAATAGGAGACTTGGCCGCGTAACGGGATGCTACATAGAAATGACGCTCAAGTTACCCCAGCCCAGATGATGACACGTGTAGAGTTGGATGCTATATAGAAATGACGCTCAAGTTACCCCAACCCAGATGATGACGCGTGTAGAGTTGGATGCGAACCACGCGTCCAAAGTGTAACTGTTTTGGAGAGAGAAAATACCTAGGTATAAAAGGTAAACTTAACAGAATTTGCGAGGTGCGTTCATTACGACTCATTTTTCCTTGTGGAGAACACTTAGCACGGTTCTACAGCACCTAGTTTTCTCTTAGTTTTTGGGTGTTCCTGTTGCTGACTGGAGCGTCGGAGCGCCACCGGCCGCAGAGGCGCCATATTGTGTTTTCAGGTTCTCAGAAAGACAATCCGTAGCGTGGACTTGAAGTGCACGTGGTGTTAAAGCTGGTGAGGAAAGATCGTGACGAGGCATCGTTCTTGCGCTTGGTTAACCGGCAGGATCATTAATATTATAAAGTGAGAAAAGAAATACAAATGTATGTAGAGGGAGAAGAGGATTTATAGTTTAAAAAATCAATATGTAAAAAGAGACGGAAAAAAAAAGTGAAAGAAAAACAAGAGAAGAAAAGAAGAGTGAAGAATGAGAATATTATGATGTAATATTACAATGTTTGGAAAGATGAAAATGAGAAAAGTAAGAGAATTATAATCAAAAAGAGATAGTAAAGGTGATATGTATACATGAAATGAAGATAGAAAATGTAGATTCTATATTCAACCCACTGAAAATTACATCTTGTCAATTCTTGTATGGGTCCTATCAATATCAGTTAATAATGAGATTAGTGGTCTTTATATTTTCTATAACTCATATGATTGTATTAAATATGATTCACACTACTATCAAATATCTCAATTAAAATAAAATATGAACTATCTCACATTATTGGTACATAAAAAATTACTAAATAAAATAAATAACATTTAAATATTCATAATTATTAAACAATATTTTTTATATTAAATGTAAATAATATTATAATATTTATATTTATCTTTATATTATATATTTAATATTATTATATAAAATTATTTTTTATTATAAATAACTATATATTTTTTATATTATAATTATAATAATAATTAAGTGAATGTATTTTAAAATGAATTCAATACTTAAACTTAATTTTTAAAATAATCATACTATATTTAAAAAATATTATAAAATTTGAATTAACAAAAAAAGTTATTTATTATATATATTTATAAATACTTAATTTATTAAAAAATAAAAGTTAAAAAAAATAATGTTGACTTTTAAAAAAAGTTAAAACTGATCTTGATTTGAATTTTAATAACCAGTTTCAAAATTTTCTAATATTTATAGAACTACTCTTTGGTGTAAGAGCATAATTGATTAGAAATGAAGAGGTATTTTGAGGATGTGATGTAAAGTTTGCAAATTCTTGTAGATAAAAGAGAAGATTTGGTCAATGTTGACTTTTCAAGGAATAAAGGTAAAATAGAAGCAAAATTATTCATAGAGCTCATACACCAACATTTCAAAAGATAACCTTAAGCTACTTGGACAATCATATCTCTTTTTTCTTGTTATATCACAAAATAACATCTAAAAGGGTGAAATATCATGTATTTATCTATAGTAATATTTGTTTTCTCTCCTCAAAATAAAAAAAAAATAGTATTACGAAGTGGACTTTAAGCCTAACTCAACCCCATAAAACCGGCTCATAGGGTTGAGGTTTGCACACACTTATATACAATGAAAGGCTCTAATCTCTAGTCGATGTGGGATCTCCAACACACCCCCTCACGCCGAGACTGCCAACTCGTGCGTGAGACTATATATTATGGATGGTCCGATAGCGGGTGGCACGATAGGCCCAACACAAATACTCGCTAGGATAGGCTCGAAATGGCTCTGATACCATATTACGAAGTGGACTTTAAGCCTAACTCAACCCCATAAAACCGGCACATAGGGTTGAGGTTTGCACACACTTATATACAATGAAAGGCTCTAATCTCTAGTCGATGTGGGATCTCCAACAAATAGGAAACTAAATATGAATTTTCATTGAATAAGAATGTTAATTGATCTCTTGATGAATTAAACTTAGAAGTTGTATTTTTTAATGAGGATGAACAACTGTGATAGTCAAACAATATACTTTACATAAATTTTTCTTTTGTTAGACATTTTTTTATAATTGTTTCTCGATTTTTTATATTATGAAGTATAATTACTAGTTTTTAATATATTTAGAAACACACACATACACTTATATTGTTGTGTCCCGTTATATTTTTCAATTTAATTGCATCTTTATGTTTTTGTTCCTGTCCGTGTTTGTGCTTCATAGGATGTAGGTGTTGTATTGAATTGGAGATTCGTGAAGAAGATATCACGCCTTTATTGGTATTAGAATCACATAGAGGAAAATATGAGGTGGTAAGAAGAAGATTATGTTGATCCAGTATGCAATGTTAATAAGGAACTCTGTTTGATGGCTCATAGGAATTTATTGTGTCACATAAGTGAAAAATTGTTCCGGATATGTAATTTTATTGTGGTGACAATTTAAAGAATATAATATGACATATATATTTATGAGTTTAATTGAATGCATATGTCTTCTAGGGGTAGAATCGAAGTGTTTATAGTGGTTAAATAATATTTGACATGAGATGTAGTTAATAGGTTGATAATTGGATACTTGATTCTAATATTGATTAAAATAATAATTGAGATTGTATTTATTGTAACTGAAATATGAAGATAATATAATTCAATATATACTTATATGGTAGAGATTTTTTAACTCTAACTTATCACTGTGTGATTGTATTTTTATCAATTGTGATAATTAACGAAGTAACAAAAGATATTACAATAGGACAATTTCATGCTAATATAATTTGATGATAAAGAAAATGAAATATTTTTTATAGTTATTATTTCCTTTTCATAAAAGTTATATATAGTTTCTATAATGACGTAAGCTAGATGTTACACCATGTGCATGTGTTTAAAGAGATAGTATTTGGTTATGAAATTTTAATTTTTTAAAAAATAAATTTCAAAGTTTTAGTTATTTGAAACAGTTTTAGAAATTTTAAATTTTCAATTATTTTCTTCAAAGAACTTATTTTATGCTAAAAAATTAAAATTTACTAAATAAATAATTCTCAAATTTTCAAATCCAAATACTAGGTTTACCCTAAAATAAAAATTCACACCTAAAGTAGAAAAAAAGTTTCACTTTGAAGGTGCAATGATGTAAGGTGGGTGTGGGTGGACTCTTTGAATTTCTAAATAAAGATAATAGTACACACTGTATACTTCCCAACTTCGATTTGAAAGGGTTACCCCACCAACTACCTCTGTCATAGGGATTAATCCTATCCGTACTATAACCTAATATATATATATATATATATATATATATATATATATATATATATATATATATCTGCAAGTATCAAAATATCTCAAAGAGTCACTTTAAAGTCTTATTCTATAATTCTATAATATCTATCATCTATGTCACAATTCTTCCGATCCTATAATCAATTGTAAGTTCATAATAATGATCAATAATGAAAAGAAAATAATGTTTGTAATAGTATAAAGTAGTTTTCCTTCCTACACGTTATTTTAATAAAATCATTTCTATATTCGCTTATTTTTTACAATCTATTTCTTTTCTTCTCTTTTTTCTGTTTCATTTCTACCAAGCATATCATAAAAAATAAAACACATTTAATAAAGAATAGAGAAGGTACGACACTTATATTCTCTCTAATCTTAAAATAAATATATGCTTTTTTATATATATTTAGTAAAATGATATTTATATTTTTGTAATTTGTAAAGAAACATTAATCTCTTTTACATATTTTTAAGTAAATAACGCTCACCTATTTTATATTTTTAATAAAGAAACAGTCACTTTTTCTATATTTAAAAATACAATATTGACTAAAACTTTTCAAGATAATCATTAGAAGAAAAAATACAATAGAAAGTTGAATAGAAGTTAAACAAGAGAAAAATTAGAAAGCATATAGAGAGGGAGGAATTTATAATATAAAGAAGAAAAAAAAGAAAAATCCAAGAATCTTTGTATGCTGGCATGTACCCCTAAGCATTAATTATTTCTTGGTTCTTCATGATCCTCTCCTACAACGCAACCACCACTTTCTCTTCCATTTTTTAGTTCTGCTACGGCCTGTGGGGGAGATGAACATTTCATATAAAAATAATTAATAAGAAGCAACGAACAGGGAGAAGAAAGAAAAGGTGCATTGAAGGGTCCATTAAAATGGAAGAAAGACATGCAAAGGTTGTTCAGAAACTGACCTGGTTCACCAATGAACTCTGTAGGTGAGATTGAGAATGAGATGATCTCCTCTTCGATCTTCTTCCCCTCGGAGTAGGACCCATTGAATCTGTGAGAAAGATTATAAAGAATAATTAATTAAAGGAAGATGGGTGGGGGAGAGAATATAAGAAAGGAAAGAAAGAAAAGAGAGTGGGAATAAAGAAAAATGAAATTCTACTTTATGTAGAAATATCTAAGGTTCCTTTGAATTTGTTTAGTTAATGTGAAAGCAGAAGAAAAAGGAAAAGAAGTGCATGGGGGAACCTGGGGGTGGATAGGGATGTTTCTTGGGCCTGCGAATGGGTTTGGAATCGACGGTTGATTCAGAGGTGTCGGGGAGGTAGCGGTCGAGGCGGAGAGGAGGGTGGGATGAGAGGGCGGCGTAGTGGTGGAGCATTCTGCGGACGAAGGAGGCTTCCATGGTGTTGAGGAAGTGAAGGTGCTTCTCGTCGGTCCAAACCGTCGTGGTTTGGGTGTGCGTAGATTCCATTGGGTGGTGGATCAAGAGAGAAGAGAAAAGAGGGTTGGGTTTGGTGAACACAATGAAAAATGGGATGCTTTATTTAAAACCAAAATATCTTCATACTTTCTTAAACTGCTAACTAAATCTATCACTTCTAACTCCTCTTAAGAAAATCATACTTTTAATAATTGAGAAAGAGAGTTGTATTGATTTGATGAATTTTAAAATAAATATATATAATAAAAAGTAAATTTAAAATTAAATGATATAAAAAATATTAAAATAATAGTATTAGGAGTTGGAATGTGATGGTATAAAAAATATAGATTAACACTCTTATACCTTTTACCAATTTTTTTATTTTAATATGAATTTTGATATTGCAGATAAAAAATTAAAAAAAATGAATTTTGATATTTTGACAACTGTTATTCATCCAACAACTAAAATAAATATTAATATTTATAAAAAAAAAATATTTAATGAAAATAAACGTAAAATACAAAAAGTTAATTTTTTTTTTCAAAATTGATAAAATTATAAATTTTTTTATATAATCAAAATATTAATATTTATTGGATTATATGGTGGATCATGATTTGTGAAATGGGTGATGATATTTTAACACCCTGTTTCACCTTACACCTACAACAAAATATTAATATTTATAATAAAAGTATTTTAAAAAATTAAAAATTCTCTTTAATAAAATATAAACAAAATACAAAATATTAAAATAATTTTTAAAATTAAAAATAATTAAAATATTAATATCTGTTAGGGGTGTAGGGTGAAACATTGTTGTAAAAAAAACATTTCCCTTGTGAAATAAATTTTTTTATTTCTATTTAGATTTTTTTATGGAAAAAGTTTTGTTACACTCGCAAAGAGTGAGTAACACCAATTCACAACCCTTTAAACAATATTATAATATTTTAAATTAAAAACTCAAATAAAAATAATTAAAAATTGACTTAAATGTTGGTTAAAAATGTGTTTTCACTATATACACTATCAATATATCATGATTTTTTTTATTTATGAATATAAAAAAAATGTAAAAAAATTTATACTAAGATAGTTAAAGATAAAATATTTTATAATATATAAATATGAAAAAGTTATAAATAAATTTTAAAAATTAGTATTAAAATTTATTTCGTAGTTAAAAAATACATAAAATCAGAAAAGTATGTTATTAAACTTTCTTTCCAGTCATACAAAGATAAATTTACGAAAAAAAAGTAAGTTACAATAAATTATATGATTCAATATAATCAATATATTTTATATTTAAAAATTAAATAATTAAAATAAAAATAATAAAATAACTTAAACTTTGATTATTTATTTTGATATATTTTTGTTCAGAAATATAATTTTTTTTATTAAAATTTTATAATAGTTTTTTCTTTTAATTTAAAAATTATTTTTTACATTAAATTTTACCCTTAAAATTTTATTTTATTAGTTTCTAAGTATATTAATATATAACTAAATCTTGTTGTAACACATCAATCAAATTTATTATAAATTTTTAATTATTTTTTACTTAAAATTTTCAATTCAAACAATTTTATTTTTAATTTTTTTTTCACTTCTTCTAATCCAAAATACATATAAAGAAGGAAATCATTACTATATAGGGTTCTTTTACCACCATGATAAGTAGGGTTGTTTTTTAAAAAAAACTATAGATTTGGGAAACTTGTGTAATTAACACGATTTTTGCCACATCAACCTAAATTCATGCTAAGTTGGCATGATTTCTCTCACGTCAACTTGGTATTAGGTTGATACAACTTTCTTCACGTCATAATTTTTATTCTTTATACTTAAAAAAATGTTTTTAAATAAATAAATATTATTAATTATTTAATTATAATTTAGTAGTAAGTTATGTAATATTTGAAATGAATTTGATAAATAATTTTTTTAAGGGTGTTAGTTTTTAGTGACAAAAATTTGGGTAATCATGTATAGATTATGTTTGACAATAATGTGATATATTAATTTGGTTATTTGATTAATAAAAAATATGAAGAAAATTATTATTGCGTTTGAAAATAAATACAGTAATTACATTTGGAAAATAAATAGAGAAGTGTTGTTGTGGATTTGAAAAATAAATACCTTGAAAAGTAACGGTTTTATAGAACTTTGATTATTAGTTTTCTTATTTTCTTTACCTACGTATTTATGTCTTCATTTATTTTATTCAACTAACAACCTAAATTAATTAATCAACAACAAATATTCCTTCATAAAAAAATATTTATCAAATTAATTTTAAATATTACATAACTTACTACTCAATTTTAATTAGTTTTAATTATAATTAAATAATTAATAATATATATTTATTTAAATATAAGGAAATTATAAAAAAATGTGACATGGACGAAGTCGTATCAAAATCGTGCCAGCTTGACACAAATTCAGGTTGACGTGCTAGAAATCGTGCCAACTTGACACTAGTTCAAGTTGATAGGGTCAAAATCTTTCATATGAAAAAAGTCGTGTCAACTTGATACGAATTTCCCAAATATATATATATATATATATAAACGATCCCATTTTAGTATAAAACGAAAAAAAAAGAACTCTATGACTCTCCAAACAAATGATTTTTTCATAAATATTGTTCCTACCGGAAATGAACTCAGAGAGTGCAACTCGGTGAAGACTGCGTGTTCCTCAGGGAACAAGCTTTCAGTTGGTCTCCGATGAGAGAGGGAAGTACTTGCAAAATACTCGCAGACGCTTAAGTCGGTAAGAACACAAAGATGATGATAAATTCTTAATAAAGAGCTAAGAGTAAGATTATATAATAGAGTTTAGTGTGTTCTCTTAGTGAGAGAGTCATCACCTATTTATAGGTTTTATTAGTTGGATTGAGACCATTAAAAAGAATTGAATGGTTATTATAAGATATAAATGAATTTTATAATAGTACCTATAACCCCTAGCAACTTATTATCGATTTATGATCTTAATCTTAAATATAATATTAAATAAATAGTTTATGTTGTATTGTAAAAAAAATAAAAAAATAATATATATATATATATATAATAAATTCTAATAATTGAATTTACAAGTTTCCCGTATTAATCTTTGCATAAAAAGAAAGTATAGGACAAGACAGTGGTTCATGTCCTTTTATATCAAATCAACTTTCTTTTGTTTGTTTTCTTATGCATAACTTTTTTTGAATTTCATATTCAAATAAAGTATTTTCAATTTCTTTAAATAGTTTAGCTAATATCATAAAAATTATTTTACAAATATTTATTTAATAAATGAATTATTTTAATTATGTAATGCAAAAAAATATATTATTTATCCCTTAGAAATTTATATTTTTAGTTTTAAATAAATATTTAAATGATTTTATTTTATAAACATTTTTTCTTTAATATTTTTAATTATTGCCATTATAAATAAAGATTAAGTTATAACATGGTAGTGACACTATTCGTGCTGTTACAACACTATTATGTAAAATATGGGATGAGTTATATTTTCAATTTATACTTTTATGAAATTCTCCTTTAATCTTATTTTTTGATTAGGTCATCATAATTTAATATTTTGTGACAGATTAACCTCTTTCATCAAACCAATTTTCATTGATAAAGTTGATATCAGAGATAGGACAATGATTTGGCCAGAAAAAAACAATATTTCACTAACTTAAACACCCAACAAGATTTATATTCTTTACAACGCGACATTTATTGATATCTGAAAGCAACGTATATATGGTAAAACAATCCATGAGAAATAATAAGGGTTTTTGACCATGGGGTTATTTTATTTTTATCAAAATGGGTCTGTTTAAAAAAAAAAATACAAATTTAGGTAAGTCGTACCAATTTGACATGAATTCATATGTACAAATTGTTCCATTTTGACACGACTCTGTCATGTCATACTGAAGTCATGCCAACTTGGCACGACTTATATCTTGTCATAATCTTTTTTTTTTAAATTTTATTGTTTATATATTAGGTAGTAAGTTATGTAATGTTAAAAATTAATTTGTGACATAATTTTCTAAGAGTGTTAGTTTTAAGAAACAAAAAATTGGATAATCGTGTATCACAATTATTCATTTTTTTTTCTAAAATAATTTTTTTTATCACAATTAAAATAATACATTTTTTAAACCTATTTTTTTTAATATCATTTATATTAAAATATAAAAAGGTATAACTACTGTAATTATTTTTAAATAATTAAATAATTTAAAAATAATTATATAAATTTTAAATAATATAAATAATTTGTAATTATTTTGAAATAATTAAATAATTTAAAAATAATTATATATTTAATTTTTTTTCCTTAAAACTAACCCTCTTAGAAAATTATGTATCAAATTAATTTTTAATATTACATAACTTACTACCCAATATATAAACAATAAAATTTTAAAAAAATAAAATTATGACGTAGCAAAATCGTGCCAAGTTGACACAAGTCGTGTCAAGTTGGCACGACTTTAGTATGACATGGAAGAGTCGTGTCAAATTGGAACGATTTGTGCATATCAAGTCGTGCCAAATTGGCACGACTTGCCTAAATTTGTAATTTTTTTTAAATGAACCTCATTTTGGTAAAAAAAAAAAAAATAACATCATGGTCAAAAACCCAAATAACAATTCATTATTTATTTTAAATAAATTTGGAATAGATAACTGTTTTTAAAGTACAAGGTTAAAGAATTGAAATAAATATCTAAAAGAAACAAGGCTGATTTTTTAAGCATGGTTGATTTAATCACTAAGTAACAATTTATTCTTCATAGTTGATTTCTTGAAGAATTCATCAATATTACGTGTATCTAAATTCTTTGACATGTAATCAAACAAAACACAATCACTATGAAATAATTAATTAAAATGAACACAATTTATCCTTCAAAAATATTGAAACCAAACGCTTACCACAACAAATAATATTTTCAGATAGATTGTACAGAAGTTTAAACAGCTGTATCGTACAATTTTTTCATTTTACACAATACATGGCATGATCGAGCGGCTGATATAATTTTCATTCAAGATTAGTGTGGCGAGATCGAACGGCTTCAGGGCTCTCACCCAAGGCCTCACCCAACTTGTAAACAACCATCTCAAACAGAACAAACAGCGCCCCTTCGTACACACTTCCCATTGGAAGCAACGGTCGAGATTTCGCATCCCCTGCTACGTCCGCATCATTGGCCATGGTCTGCGCTGCCACGTAAGCCACAACGTTAGCGTGTTTCACGCACGACCCGCTCTCGGGCTGGGCAGTAAGCAGCAGCACCCTTCCGCCGTGGGAGCGCGCCACCGCGCAGAGGGCGTCGACGGTGGAGAAGCCACCGGGGCCGGCGGAGGCGATAAGGAGGTCGGCGGCGGCGATTGGGGGAGTGGTCATGTCGAAGATGAAGTGGGCCGAGAGGCCCAGGTGGAAGAGGCGCATGCAGAGGGCCTTGAGCATGAGGCCCTCGCGGCCTACCCCGTAAAGGAAAACGCGGCCGTTTTGAGAGGCAACGGAGGCGAGCTCGGTGACCAAAAGGTCCAGTGGTGACGGGTATGGATGGGTGGGCTTTGAGAAAATAGAGGCTATTTGGGTGCAGATTTCTGTGGCCATTGAAGCCACTTGGGAGATAGAACTAGAATTAGAAGCCATCACTCTTCTTCACCCCCATTGTACTTATGGCTCTTTTATATGGGTGTTCTTTCGTTTGAGTGTGTCAAAACCATCCACGCTCTATCCCGATCCGAGGGCCAGAAAAAAATTTGAAAATTCTTTATTCTACAATCAATCCTTTTTGATAGAAAAAAATGAACATCTCCGGGGTGTTGCAGAGTTAAAATTCGTTAATTAAAAATCAATACAATTTGATCCATCTAAGCATGGAATCTTAGTTACATAAATACCACGTTTGGAGTGTTTACATCTATGAAATGAACACTCACAAAATCTTTGGAGTTGCTAAGCCAAAAGGATATCTAATTTGGCATATTACAAGAGTCTAAAATCTAAATGAAGCATGCAAGTTCAGATGAACACACCTGGTGGAAAAAGAAAAGATATTTTACACACAAAAGACACAATAATACAGCAATTCCTTCTGTTGTTTACGGCCCCGTCATACACAAAGGCTAATGAAAGGATTTTATTTGTTGGAGGCATTGATGAAAGACACATTTTCTCCCTCAGTGTCAGCCTCCTTCATGTACTTGTTGAAGAATGTGAGCCATTTTCCCTCGCAGCCTTGGTAAGCTCAGCGTTATTATCCTCGTCACTTCCATCCTCTATGATAGAAGCCTTCTGCTGCAGCTCTTTGACTTTGAGGAATTCATCATAGTGGGCCTTTCTGTGCTCTTTAAAAGTCAAACTTTTATCTGTTTAAGAGTAAAATAAACTAGGTCAGATTGGAAGAACTAAAATACCAATACAAAAAATTACTCCAGACTCTTGGTCCCAGGATACAGAATGGAAAAAAATGCCCGGAGTTCTCGGTGAGGGCTAAAGATATATGCATGATCTGTCCCAAGTCCTAACTTAGACAGACAGTATCAACTTGCTTAATATTTACTAAACTCAATGTACTGTACAGGCATTTCCTGTAGCTGTCTTACACAAATTTAAATTAATTCCCCCTTTTAACACTGGAATATCAGATTATATATCATGTCAAAATTAAACAGGTTAACTTCTCTCCAGCTTTTCTTTCCATGTCATCACAAACTTTATTTCACCAGGTAAGGTCGGTCAGCAACATGAATTATACAACATCATCAGCTTGGTTAAGAACCAAATTTTGAGGGATGTTGTTTACATCTCTCAAAATATAAAATATGGGTATTAAAAAGTGATAACTGACAAATTCTCATGAATAAGTGCAAGATCTGCAGTAATGATCAATGTTATAAACACCAAATGACTATCTATCATTACCTTCGTCGTCTTCAGTTTCTTGTACCTCATCCTCAGATGATGTCCAGCCGTCAGATTGTCTAGTTCCTTTTCTGCTACAAAGCGCATTATCGAAAGCATTTCCTTCAGAATTTGCATTGTGATTTTGATCTTCAATACATTGGTCAAAGCCTCCTCGAACAGGGGATGGAGAACCTAAAAGATTATTCATATAAAAAGTAGCCCCACATAATAGTGCTAAAGAGTATACTTTAGAATAAAACTAAAAACAAGGATCTTCAACACACTCCAATACAAAATTGCATTAAACCATTAGTGTTAACATTTCAAAACCAAATCAAGTGGAAGACAAACTAAAGATTAGAATTTAATACTCACTTACCAGAAGACTAAAAGCAATACTAGAGTTCAGTTGAGGATAATAAAGTATCTCCCATTTCCTGCTAATATTATTTCTACGAGAAAGGCTAGCAACACATTTTCTAAAACAATTCTTTGAACACATTTTTCGTTACTGGTAGAAAAATGTTGTAAATCACAAAATTTTGAGTCACACATCTTGTTTAATGGTATTCATTCATGATATCGAACTTTTTAAGAAATTTTAACTCTAAGTAGGAGTGTGTTGCTAGCACTATGTTTCTACAGAAAGCCCCATCCATACATACTTATTCTAATATGTGCAATATAGTTACTAGGATGCAATAAAGTGGTCTTCTTTACATACTTTCATCATCAATCATAGGATGATACGGAGTCTTAGGTTCAGTAATTTTTTGCCTCACGGGTTTGTTTGCTTCAATTTCTCCAATATTAGCCTCATTCCATCTTACATGTCCCCTGCAATGCGAAAACAAAGGGAAGACACTTAATATTAATTTTCTCTTCCGAAATCAAATAAGCACACTAATATAAACTAGACTGCTAGTATTACTTCATTTTGGCAGATGGAAGAGCCTTCGAACATCAAAGGTATGAAAAACTATCCTCAGGTGTGGCTTGGTTAACTGATCAAAGAAACAAGTTTATGTGGTAAGTCCTTGAGCTTTCAAAACAAATTAAAGAAAGAAAAAATCAGGAACGACGAAGGAAAGAGCAAAATCTTCGATGAAACAACATTCAAAATAAGTAAAAGAATGACAATGCAGTTATAAGTATATACATCAATTGAGAATTTGATAAAGAAGCAAATGGAACACACAAGAAAACTAAGCATTCCAATAAAAATAACCGAACCATATCAACTAAAATTTATATAATTTCTGTAGGGTGTATACATACATAATGACATGGACAATCACTTAAATAGAAGGCAGCTCAAATGTATGTGAAGAGAGACTACACAAAGTTCACCAAATACATTATAAATAAGAAAAAAAGAACAAATGAAATCAGAGTAACAAAAATGTATGTGAAGAGAGACCATACAGAGTTCATCAAAAGCATTATAAATAAGAAAAAAGGACAAAGGAAATCAGACTAACAATGTATTTCACAGAAAGAATTAGTAAATAATGCAACCAGGTCTTCAACTATAGGTTTTACTTTGCAGCCATAATAATTAAAAAATGTACTAAGTTTGAATTGATGGAAAAGGGTGAAAGCGACTTAAGCTTTCGATTCCGTTCAATCACCCCCCTCCCTCCACCCCCGAACTTTGGGACATAGGATGGAATGGGATGAAACCAACTTATTATTCACTAATATCCCTCGTAATGAAATGAAGACATTTAGTCATTTGGTAAAAAAGTTGAATGGAAAGTAACCCAAACTGGTTAATCTCAATATCTAACACTTGTTCCTCCCAAACTGGTTCCTGAGGAGGAAAAGCAAAACTGATGCCTTTTAGGCTTTGAAATCTATACGCAATGTTAAACATCTGATGGTAATCTATTTTCTTCCATCTCATCATCCCTTTTCAGTCCATTCATCCATCATTAGGTAAACCCATTAGCATGAACTTAAAACTCAACTGTAATCAATGTACCACACGAATCTGAAACTTCAAATTACCATCAATTAGTGGTATGCTGCAACTACAAAAAGAAAATCCAAAACTTTGATCTCTGACAAAGTTTTCCAAATCTGTGATAGACAGTTGAAATCTTTCAAAAGTAACAGATTCAACCAACATAAATGGAAGACATTAGACATCATACTCCACTATTACGAAAAGAAGGGAGTCAAAGGAAAAACACCAGAAAGAAAGGGCAACTTCATTAGACAATTAGAAATGCAAAAAAAAAACGGAATTGAACATTAGAATTAGGGTCCAATCAGGGAGAAGAATATAAGCAAATACATTCTAGAGAGCATGTTATTAACCACCAATGAACGCGTTTGATAGTTGACTGAGTAATCTTTGAGGGGAAAAGAAGGTATACATAAATCAAATGAAAAAAAAAATGAAGATCTATGGAGATAAGAGAACCTTTGATGAATTTGACAGCCAAATTAAAGCGCGGAAGTTTAGCACTCCCACCGTCAAAATTGAAAGAGCCAATACCGGAATTGAAAATCTAAAATGGAAGTGAAAAAAACATAGAGAGAGGAAGAGAGAGAAAGAGACCTTTGTACCTTGAAATGAATTGCGGTATTCAGCGTATCGGAGAATTTGCAACGCTAATTAAAGAATAAAACTGTTTAAAAAATAATATAATAAAAATAGACTCACTTTTTCTTGTGTTTATCCATACAACAATTCTTTTTTTTTTTAAAAAAAAAAACAGCTATAAAAAAAAATTAAATAGCAATTATCTGTAATTTCCTCATTTAGTTTATACAAATTATTTATCTATTTTATCATTAACGATATTAGCGACGCATTTTTGTTATTAACGTGTATTTGTATTTTTTATTATTATGTATTCAATTTTTTATTTCTACTATTATTGGGTATTTATATTTATTTTTATCATTTATATATATTGTTTAATATTAAAATTTTAATAAACAATGTTATAAAACCTAGTTTGAGTATTGGGCGAAACACTATTTTTGTTGGG
Source organism: Phaseolus vulgaris (assembly GCF_000499845.2). Taxonomy (NCBI): domain Eukaryota; kingdom Viridiplantae; phylum Streptophyta; class Magnoliopsida; order Fabales; family Fabaceae; genus Phaseolus; species Phaseolus vulgaris. The sequence goes on from NC_023753.2 coordinate 6,303,079, forward strand.
GTGGTGGTGTTGTTGCACATATGTGGAAAAAATAAAACCTAATCAAGAGGACACAATAGATATCTTTAATTTTAAAAATAGAAAATAAAATAAAATCAGCTTAAATCAGAAAAGTAACATATCAATCCTTCCACTCTCTCAATGTCTAGCTATTATTATTTTTTTTTCCAAATCCAATATAAAAACCAATTATTCAAATTAAATAATATCGAGTTTGTGTTTTTTTATCACTTATATTTTTCTTTAAATTATTTTGCAATCAAATATAAAAACCGATTATTCAAATTAATTAATATTTTATCATTCGGTTTGTGTTGATCTTTTATTACTTTTATTTTTTTATTTAATTATATTAAAATCTGGAAAAAAAATTTAAATACAAAATTTAATCAAATTAAATAATATCTTACTATTTGTGTTAATTTTTTATTACTTATTTTTATTTTAATTAAATCGGTTTAAAATAATTAAATAATCATATTTTTTAATTAGACAAATTTAATATTATTTTTATCACAATAAATTGAATATAATATTATTGAAGAACTTAAGATTTTAACAACTTCTTACCCGATGTCCGCAACCTACAACTTGCAACTAACAATTTGTTACCTGCTACCTGCAACCTTCTATGTACTACCTGCAACCTGTTACTTGCTATCTCCTACATGTAACCTGCTACCTCCTACCTGCAACCTGCTACCTCTTAGCTCCTACTTGCTACCTGCTACCATCTATTTGTAACTTCCTACCTGCTACCTGCTACTTGCTACCTGCAACTTGCTACCTACTACCTACAACCTGCTACTTGCTACCTGCAACCTGCTACCATCTACCTGCTACCTGCAACCTTCAACTTGCAACTTGTTACCTGTTACCTGCTACACCCACCCTACAACCTGCAACCTGCTAGTTGCTACCTTCAACCTGCTACCTGCTACCGACAACCATCTACCTACTACCTGTTAACCACTACCTGCTACCTACAACCTGTTACCTGTTATCTGCTACCTGCAACCTGCTCCCTACTACTTGCTACCTACTACTCGCTACCTGCAACTCGCTACTGATACTTGCTACCTGCAACCTGGAATCTGCTACATGTTACTGCAACCTAAAACCTGTAACCTGCTATCTGCTTCCTGCTACCTGGAACCTAAAACCTGCTACCTGGAACCTGTAACTTGCAATCAACAACGTGCTACCTGACACCTGCAACCTACAACCTGCTATTTGCTATTATTTACCTCAAACCTGCAACTGCTACCTGCAACCTGCAACCTGCTACCCACAACCATCTACCAGTTAGCTGCTACCATCTACCTACTACCTCCTACCTACAATCTGTTACCTGAATTTGCTACCTGCACCTGCAACCTGTTACCTGCACCTGCAACCTACTACCTGCTATCTGCTACCCACAACCATCTACATGTTAGCTGCTACCATCTACTTACTACCTACTACCTACAACCTGTTACCTGCAACATATTACCTACTACCTGCTACCTACTCCCTGCAATCTGCTACATGCAACCTGGTGCCTGTTACCTACAACCAGCAACTTGCTACCTGTTACCTACAACCTTTAACCTGTTACTTGCAACCTGTTACGTGTTATCTAGTACCTGCAACCTGCAACCTGCATCCTGCATCCAACAACCAACAACCTACTACATGCTACCTAGTACCTACAACCAGCAACTTGCTACCTGCAATGTGCTACCTGCTACCTGACACATGTTACTTGCAATCTGTAACCTACTACTTGCTAGCTGCTACCTGCTACCCGATATCTTCTACCTGCTACCTGCTACCTACTACCCGCTATCTTCTACCTGCTACCTACTACCTACTACCCGCTATCTTCTACCTGCTACCTGCTACTTGTTACTTGCTACCTGTTACCTGTTATCTGCTACCAGCTACCTTCTACCTGCAACTTGTCACCCGCAACCTACTACCTGCAACCTGCAACCAACAACTTGTTACCTGCTACCTGCAACCTGCAACCTACTACCTCCAACCTTCTACCTGCAACTTGCTACGTGCTACCTGTAACTTTCAACCAGCAACTTGCTACCTACAACCTACTACTTGCTACTTGACATATGTTATCTGCTACTTGCAACCTGCTACCTGCAACCTGCTACCTTTTACCTGTTACGTGCTACTTGCTACCTTTTACCTATTACGTGCTACCTGTTACCTGCAACCTACTACCTACAACCTGCTAACTGTAACCTGCTATCTGCATCCTTCTACATGCTACTTGCTACCTGCAACCTGCAACTTGTAACCAACAACTTGCTACTTGCAACCTGCAACCTGCTACCTTTTACCTGACACATGCTACCTACTACTTGCAACCTGCAACCAACTACTTGTTACCTGCTATTGTTACCGGCTACCTGCAACCCGTTACTCGCTACCTGCTACCTGCTAGTTGTCTCCTACTACCTGCAACATGTTACCTGCTACCACATTTTTTCACATTTCACGTCGTTAACCGTCCATTAACCCATATTTCACGTATGTCTCTCTACTCTTCTCTAATAAAACGGTAGATGTCTCTCAAACCATTTATTCCAAATTTAATTTTCAAACTCTTTTTTTTTTTAAATTTCAATTTAAGTCACATTTCCAATTTTACCATTTAAAAAGAAATCAAATTTATTATATTTTAATATTATAAAGGATAAATTTAGAAACAAAATGTGTACACCAAATGACAGTTAGGTGACAACAAAATAAAATTAACGTTCCAATCTTTCTACTCTCTTATAAGTGAAAACAAATAAAATAAAATTTTAAAATTAAAAAACTGCTTTATTAACTTTTAAAATTATAAAATATCCAAATAACCAAAATAAATTAATTAAACAAAATATTAAGTAAGGATAAAATAGAAAAATAAGTTATAACAGTTAAAATGGAAAATCCCATTTATATATATATAGGAAATCCCCTTTATATAAGTATAAATTTTTAAATTACAACACAATTTATATATTCATTTAGCTTCCTAGAAAAAATCAGTTAAAGTTTGATATTTTATATATTTCACGTCATGATTTTATTTAATTAAAGATTATATATCAATAACCATAATATGAAAAATTAATCCTCTTATTATCGAATGAATAGCATGAAAGTATAAGTTAATTATTTACACATGTGTTAGTTATTATAATATAATTTAAATATTTAAAAATATTCTTTATCATAAATTTTAGTTATATGAAATAAGCATTTATTTTTTGTGGTACTTTCAAATTACGAAAATCAGTTGTAGCAGACAGAAAGACTTTAATTAAGGATTGCATGCATTAAAAGAGCTAAAGAAAGGAAGTTAAATGTTTTGAGTAAATTTTTTTTTATACAAATTAAAAAAATAAATTTAAGATTTTTTTATATAAATTTGTTTTAATTTATAAATTTATCTATCTTGTTTTATTCTTCTTCTAAAAATAAAGTTTATTGAAACAGGTCATAAAACGTAAGAATTAAATTCAAGCAAACATTTTACTTTCACTGTATTGGGACATTTTTGGCTCTAACATAATCAGGATTTAAATGTCACATCTACAAAAAGAATTGCATTTGCTTAGTAGTAATAAATCTGTATACAAGCTTTTGCATACTATTTTTAGTAAAAGAAATTAATTTCTCCATAACAAATAGAAAACTTATATAAAATTTATCCAAATCAATTTGTATATAAATTAATTATAGTACAAGGGAGAAATTCATACTTTTAGAGATTGAAATAAACTGATTTATAAAGTTTTGTAATAAACCGATTTAGAAAGTGTTATACATAAATTAATAATAGATGTAGAAATGTATTATTCCACATTTGTAGAGTAACCAATATGGAATATATGTTACATATTGTTTTTTCGTTGTTCTTTTAAGTGTTTTTTTTCTTAAAAATAACAAATTAAATTAATTAGAAGAGGTATAAAATATATATTCATCTCGTTCAAAATTCTACTAAAATAACTATCAAATCATTAATATTAAAAGTACGACTATACAATAAGTTCCAAAACCATTACTAAATTATAACTTAACAAGTTTTTTTCTCTCTAAAAGTTAAACGTCTAACTCTAATAAAAAAATTAATTATTATAAATAAATTAAAAAATATATAATTTCACAAAAGAAGCGTGGAGGATGTCACAAATATCAATATCACGATATAAATGAGTTATCACATTGTGAAAAGAATAATGTTGACAAACATTAAGAAAAACTTTCACAAAATACTTAAAAAAATTAAATAAAAACTAATTTTATAAATAAATATAATTTTTTTATAAACTAAAAAATTATTAATATATAAGATAGTTTTTATTATTAATAAAAATTTATAAATTAATTTCCAAATTAATATATAATATTAATTATTAAAGTTTTATTTACTAATTAATTTAGATTACAAATTACAATATAAAATAGTTAGTAATTAAATTTTGACAAATAATATTAGATATCCATTTATAAATTAATTTATATTTTTTAATAATAAAAATTACTTTAATTATTAATAATTTTTTTAATTTATAAAATAGTATCTAAATTAATTAATATGATAATTAATTATTTTTATTTTTAAAATTATTTATTATTTGATATTTTTTTTATAATAAATGGTGATGTTGAAAAAAAAAATTATCTAAAAAGAAGAATAGTGTCTAGAAAACAATTATCACTGCTGTGATAGTGACAGTATCCCAAAAATAATTTTCAGGAAAAACAAAAAAAATACTTTTACACAAAAGAAAGCTCATATAAATGATCCTAAGTAATGATATTGATTTTAAAACCAATAAAAAAATACTAAATCAATCAATTAAAAAACCAATATTATATATATATATATATATATATATATATATATATTTACATAGGTTACTAAGAGTAAGTAATGTAGAATTTAAGTTTAGTATTTACAAAAAATCACAGTATTTCCTTATATGTGCTGATTAGATACTGAGGTTATTAATGTTGACTAAATTCTACACACGGATCCATACAAGAAGAATCAAGTGGTATTTCAGAAGAAGGTCCCGAGTTTTCTTTCCCTTTATCTGTTTGACCAATTTCTGCAGTAGGAGCACATTCGTTTGGAATAGTTAGGTTTTCTGGAAGTGATAACACTTTTCTGCACCCTTCTTCTTCAACTTCAATATTATTATGCTTAGCTTGAAAAGTCATCTGGAAATAATAGCTTTTAAACTTTACTCCAGTGATAGTTTCTACTGCAAATTTAATACATGGGTCTGAAAGCAGTTCTTCAAGCGACTGGTCAAGACAGTATTCTTCAAAAGCATGTCGGTACTCCTCAGGCAAAAAACTAAACTTGCTCTCACTTTCTGTCACACCTAAACCTTCACCTGCTTCAAACTCTTTTACCATACCTGACAAATATAAATATAAGATAAATGTTTAATTGTAATTAAGTGTAAATCTTATTTTATAATATTGAAATCAATATAAAAAATTAAAATTTATTTGTTAATATCTCTTATCAGAATCATTTAAAATATATTCTAGTAAGAGTTTATTGGACATATGAGGTTTTTCGTCAGATCATCTAGAAATATATAGTCGCATATACGAATTAACGAATCTCGACATAAAAATGTGTATTGGTAATTGTCTATTAAAATTAAAGATATTTCATAATATATATATATATATATAAATCTTTTCTTATTGAATTATGTTTGATATTGTTCTTAATATAGTATCACATTCATTTAAAACCTATCTTAATAAGAGTTTATTTAATTTATCAGACCACCCGTTATCGATTCATACAACTCATAAATAAATATATATATATATATATATATATATATTTAAACAATAGTAGAAGTTGAGAGTCTCATTAATAAATATTATTAAAAATAATTACAAAATTGATGAAAGGAAACATGCGAGACTTACACTGACTGGGATTATGATCAACGATGGAAGTAGATTCTCCTGCATGAGGATTTGAGATCTGATGATCATTGGCCAATGCATCTAAACTTGAATTTTGATTCATGCTCAGTTTTAAAATTGGTTTCATGGTTCCACTATCGCTGCAGGCTAGCAAATTTCAGCAAGAGATGTAACTTAGTAAATAAACCTCAAATCCTATATTTAATAATCCTTCGAGAAAACAAACCTCTTCAAACATGGTGAAAATTTAAAACAAAACTTACCATATAATAGCGGAAAAACACGAGTTTAGCAGTGTTGAATTGAATATCTCTTGTGTTGTGTGGGACACCTGGTTACAATTCATTGTTTCAAGAATATTAGTTATTTATAGCCTTTGCATCTAATCTTTAAAATTATCTTTAAAATAAGATAATGCTTATAAATCTAAAAGTTGGATAATATATCTTTTTATCTAAATAATAGTTTTCACAATATCTTTAAATTAAAAAACACCTTAGACATTTAAAATTTAAAATTAAATATTTTCTTCCAACAATAATTCACGGGGCTTACATGTCTTTGGGAATATTAATAAGCAATTCACATGGAAAAAAAATAAAATATTAGGTTAGCATCTCAAAAATCCTAATTTCTTCCTATTATATAACTATACCTATTAATTTATCTCAGCTTAATTGATCTTGATTAAAATGACGTGATAGAACCAAAAAAAATCCAGAAGACCAAAAATTTCACATTAAAAAGAACACAAGATCAAAATGTCAACAAAACAAAAGCTTCATGGATTACTGTTAATCTATCGGTTATTTTTCATCAACATCATTCCGTAATAACCATTTATTTAAGAAGAGAAGAAAAACAAACTTATTAGGATCGAAAAAATATTACTAATAAGATTAAAATAATATAATTTTTAGTGACTATGATGACTATTATTATCTATACCTATATATATAGATATAAAGGAATTTTCCTCTTAACTGCTTTTAATTTTTTTTTTCTATTTTATCTTTATATTAATATTTAATTTTATTATTGTATTATGATCCTTGTATCATTTCTTATTTCCCTCTTAACTGCTCTTAATTTTTTTCCCATTTTATCCTTATATTAATATTTAATTTTATTATTGTATTATGGTCATCATGCCCTTTCTTATTTTTTCTACCATATTTGGTATACGTAGTGGGGCGGTTTTGAATTGAAAGAGAGGTGGAGGAACGTTTATGAATTGAAAGAGAGGTGGAAGAGTGGTTATGAATGGAAAGAGGAGTGATTATGAATGAAAAGAGATAATTTATTTTGAAAATTAATTGCATAATGAGGGAGGTCTGTTGCATGAGAGAGAAATAAATTTAATAAAATACTTGAAATAAATGGAGCAACCGTTTGAATTGAAAGATATAATTTATTTTGAAAGTTAATTGCATAATGAGAGGGAGTGTCTGTTTTATGAGAGAGAAATAAATATTAGGAAATGTGAGTAGTGACCAAATGTGAACAATTTTATTATTACTGAGTGGTTACCACTTTCTTCAGTTCAGTAGTTTTCACCGTCACCATTTACATCCACTTTCTTACGAATGAGTAGTTTTCACCAGTTACATCCACTCCCTTATAAGGAGTAGTTGAGCGATTACCACTTTCTTCCACTTCTTTATAATGAGTAGTTTTCACCCGTTGCATTCAAAGAAAAAAATGCTCATAAATTTTGACACATTTTGAACCCTCTTCCTTTACGCTCCATGTTTTTCTCCTACTCTCACCCATCTTAGTCCCTCTTCAATCACCACTGTACAACAACAACCACCGTTGTTTCCTCCTTCTCACACTTCCCAAAGCGTTAGAAGTATAGGATTTGAACATTTTTGTTTCTATTGCTTTCTTATTTTTTTTTTATATTTTTGTATGAATCCTAAACCCAGCTTTGTGGGCAAAGTTTTTATGTCTACTGGTGCTTTGATCGATTAGATATTACATAAGTTGGAAGTTTAGTAATTTGTATTTAGTTTATTATTTTATTTTTTTCAACTTCTTTGCCATGGAAGACGTGGATTCAATTGATATGGTGATAGATTCTACAACTTCCAACATACAACCATTTGCATTATGTTTTGACATTGTTTGTTGGTCCATTTTTTTAAACCTTAATTTTAATCTTGATAACCTTACAAAGTTCAAGATTACACCCAAGTTAAATCAAAATTTAATATTCAAAAACAATAAAATGAAAATATAAAAAAATTAACATAAAATCTTAATAAAATTATTATCAATGGTGCATTTAGATAATTTACCTATCTTCTCATATAATTTAATATTTATTAAAATTATATGAATATATAAATAGTAAAACTGAAAAATACGGATACACAGTCACATGAGTATTAATAATGTGAATAATATGTTAAAGAGAATCAAACACAGATTTTGTGAATATATATAAACCTATAGTACCACTATCCAAAAGAATCTTTATGAACATAATAATAATAATATTATTATTATTATGTTTATTATTATTACTATTATAATAATTATTATATTAATATTAATAAAAATCTAGAGATTTGTATGACCACACATCTAATATTTAATATGATAGTTTGAGTATTTGAATGATCACCGCATCACCAATGTCTTTTTCTGAAAATTTAAAAATTATGTTTTTTCTAAATAAAATTTACACAAATAGTTAATAGTATCGATGATTAGTTTATTCCAAGATTTCTAAACATCATCTTTAATATTGTCCTATGCTATTATAAAAAAACTAAAATTTAAAAAATATTAATACACAAATATAACTTTCACTTTTAGAATTCCGTCGTAGAATTAAAGTCAATCATTGTCAAATCTAAATGCAATTTTTTTTTAAATCTTTTCACATACATCTTTATTTTTATTTTTGGAAAATGAAGATCCTAAAAAATCATATTCTTTCTTACTCTTCTAATTTTCAATTTTTTTTTATCATCATCCTATCGTGACTCCTGACTCCGATTGCAATACATAGTATAAGTGATGAACTCGTCTTAGTTACATATCAAATATATATTCAACATATATCTATATAGCAAAATGATATTTATTAAAAAATGTGTTGATGTTTTATAACATGACAATCTATTTCCTCGTATTTATATATTTATATAAAAGAGAGAGAGAGAGATGCATTATTATTAGAATAAAATGCATATATTTTCATGAGTAGTAATTCTTATTTAACTCAAATGCATATCATCTACAATCGTGTAAATAAATAATTTCAATTGTGAAGAGGGTTTGGACCAGTAGGAACTTTCACTTTAATTGAAATGTTGAGACTTCTGTTCGGCTTTTCTGTATTCGAAGAGGAGAGAATAGCATGATGGCTCTGAACAAACTCAGAAGAAACCTTTCTTTCTGATGATTTTGTTACCAGTTTTACATGACTTTCCAAACGAGAAGTTGAATACGAATCTAGAACTGAAGACAACAAAATGATAAGAAACAGAAGAACGGTTGAGAATTTTTGAGCACTCATAATTGTAATGGAAGATGAATGAAAGTTAAATGTTGGAGATAATAAAATATTATTGTGAGAATATGTTGGAGTAGAAATCTATAGCAAGCTATTTATAATGGAAAAGTTAAGCTATGTGTGCATTACTTACTCACATCTGAAACTCAATAATTATATGTACTAATATCACAAACTAAATAAAAAAACATGTGAATTAATTAATTTATTAACTAATTAGTTATGTATCATAATTGTATCCCTTTTAAAACAGTTTTCATTTACTTTTTACTAATTATATTTGTAACAACTACGATACTACGATCTTTGTTTCAGGCAATATATTACCATTTAATTAATTGGGGTTAAACAATTTTTACTAATATAGTTATTATAATTATAACTCTTAACAACAATTAATTCATTTTTAATGAAAAAGATAACAATTTTCATAAATTTAAAATAATATTTAAGATACTTAAATCATATCATAACTCGGTTATAAGTTACTAATATAAAGTTCATTTATATCTAATAATATTATTTTTAATGTAGTTCTAACGTTCTGAATTCAAAGAGACCTATAAATAAGTAATAATTCTAAGTAAGAAATGACTTTAACTCTTGATGCTCTATTATATTTACACATATCTTATATTCTTACTTAATGTCATATAGTCTTTTTTTTAGGTGAATCTCTTTCTATCTTTATGCGACTAAAATAAAAAAAGAATTTGTGTTATAGAGAAGTTGTTCAATTCTCATCATGGAACTCTTAAATTTGAACCAAACCGTCCAAGTTCAAAACGAATATTGAAAATATTTTTTAAACTTGAACCAAATGATCAAATATTATCGTCCAAGCTTAAACGAACATTAGATAAAATATCTTAAACTTGAACTCATCAAGTAATATTGTGAGTTCAAATGAATATCCAAAAAAATTATTAAACTTGGACTAAAGAGTATGGAACAAAGAAGTATTATTGTCTGAATTCAAATGAATATTGGAGAAATTGCTTAAACTTAGACAAAATAATTGAGTACTATTGTCCAAATTCAAATGAAATTGGAAAAATTTCTTAAATTATTCATTAATTTTTTTTTATAATATACTATTATTTAGTAATAGTAAAAAATTTAAAAAAGTATTATTTTTTAAAATATATTAATATATACAGTTTAAATTATTAATAATTTTATTTACAGAAACAAAACATGAGTGTACAGCGTTTACTACGTGCAAATTTATCTTACTATATCTATCATAATCTAATGACTCTTGAAGAGATACCAATTTCATCTATTAGAAATTGTGAACCACATATCCATAACCTAGATTTATATTATAAATTATTAATGAGCTTATTGAGATATACACATAATTTGTATTCATATTTTCATTAGATTAAAATATATATATAATTTTATTATTTTAAAATAATTAATTACAAAATAATAAAATTTAATATATATATATAATTTTTCAAAAACAGTATTTAAAAATTATGTACCAATTATTTTTAGAAAGAGAAAATATTTAATTATTTTTAAAATAAACAAATTATTCAATTACTTATTTTATTAAATAAATAAATGAATTTTTATGTATTAAAAATAAACTTATCCAATTAAAAGATGATACAAAAGAGTTATCAAATGATATATCCTTTTTATATAATGATGATATAGATTAGAAAAAAAATGCCCAATTTGTTATAATTTTATTATTTTTATAAGTAATTAATTAAAACTAGAAAAAATATTACAACCTAGTATATATATATAATTCTGCAAATATGGTGTTAAAAAAATTATGTTACCGTTATTTCAAAAGATAAATTATTTAGTTATTTTAAAATTAAAAGAAATTATTTATTTATTTATTTTATAAATAAATAAATAGATTATTTTTAGTTATTAAAAAGTAAAATTGTCCAAATAAAAAATAATATAAAAAAAATACTAAATGTTGTATCTCTTTATATAAATTTTATTATGATTTAATTTTTCCTATCATAATAATTATATCATTAGAATGGAATAGAGAGAAATTAGATTTAAGAAGTTAAATTTAACAAGCTAAATGTAACACTTTCTTCAAACTCAACTTTTTTATTTATTAAGAGATGACTTATAAAATTTTTAAATTAATTATATAATATATATTTCAATGCTTAATACAAATATTTAAGTAATGATCATATATCATCTTAAAATTGGAACTTTTACTATAAACATTCCATATATACATATTATTTCATTACTCATACAACATGTAACTACATGTGAATAATCCCATATTTTTCATTAAACACAATATAGAATACATCTTCACTCAAGCAAACTACAAATGGAAATAAGAGGATAAACCATAAGAATCTTTTCATTCGATAAGTGGAATTAAAGAAATTTGAAAAATTTAAGTATGTGTCAATCCTACAAAATCAATTTAATAAGATGAGATTCATATTTACTTATATATTATAATTTAGTTGTATTTTTAAACCTTGTGAGATATTTAACACATACCACTACAAGAAAATCATGAAATAGAAACCAATTTGTAGAAACCAAAATAATTAGTTGCAATAGTAACTAAATTAGAGACCATTTTAGAAACTAAAAAGAAATTTGGTTTCTAAATTAGTTTCTACTATTTTCTATTATTGTTAAATAGTTTCTAAATTGGTATCTAATTAGCAACCAAAGTTTTTGCTACCAAATTTAGAAACTAAATAATTGGTAGTTAAAACCTTAGTTGCTAATTAGATACTAATTTAGAAACTATTTAACAATAATAGAAAATAATAGAAACTAATTTAGAAACCAATTTTTTTTTTAGTTTCTAAAATGGTCTCTATTTTAGTTCCTATTGTAACTAATTATTTTGGTCTCTAAAAATTGGTTTCTATTTCATGATTTTCTTGTAGTGTACCTCTCACATTGAGGTTCACACCAAGAACATAAAGTTTAGGAATAAAGGGATCCTGATAGTGGATAACATAATAGAACCAACTAATTTTTCCATTATAGGTCATTAATAAGTTTTGATATAATCTTAAAAAATTTAAATTTAAATGAAATGAAATCTTACAAGACTGGTTTAGGAAAGTTGAGGTTCACTCAACCTATAAATTATAATTTAGTAATATCTTTAAACTCCAACCAGCTATGTATAAATTGACTACAAAATGAGCTTGACAAAATATTACATCATATTAACATATAGGCTGATTCTCCCGGCACCTGATCATTTTTGAACTGGCACCCGATCACATATAGGAAAAGACGAAACTATCCTTAATGAATTTGAAGATACCTTAAAGTGTGATCTGCACCCAATGTCATGCACCCAACCCTATTTTTCTTTTTCTTCTTCGTTTGTGCGTGAAGCAGCAGCCGCAACTACCGTCAGCCACCGTCGTCTTCGTTCGTTTGCTTCACCGTCAGTGACCTTCATCATCGCAGGCAGAGCAGCAGCCGCCACGGTCAACTTCTGAAGTCGGAGAAGGAACCATCGTCGAAGAAGTCAAGGTACTCTGTCATGCCTACTGGATATTTTTATCCGTAATTCAGTATTGACTTCCGCACATTTTTATCCGTAGTTCATTATTGATTTCTGCATATTTTTATCCGTGGTTCACTATTGCATTCCAGATATTTTTATCCACAATTTAGGAATGACTTCCGAATATTTTTATCCGCAGTTGAGGAATGGCTTCCAGATATTTTTATCCGCAGTATTAGTGGTTCTGGATATTTTTATCTGTAATAGGCATTTGACTTGCAGATATTTTTTTTCCGAAATGTTGTTGTTAACTCATTACCTTGGCAAACGAAGCTTACACTGAACATCCGTACACAACAATGAATGTAACCTCCTCTTTTGCACCTTAAAGCAAAGCTTCACCACAACAATGAACTTCCTCTACCTCACCATACACTATTTTTCAAAGTGAAGAAGAGAAGGACACAATTGAAGTTTTAAAAATTTGTCGGGTGCTAGTCATAATTCATCAGGTGCAGGAAGCAATTGCCTAACATATATTGAAGACAAAAATTCTAACATAACGTATATATTTGAACAAAAAATCTATGTGATGGACTGTGTAAGACTCATGGGCTTTTTGGCCCATTCTTTTTTTTTCTCATTTTTTATATTTCTTTCTTCCATCAACATATATTTTTATCTGTCTTACACTCTATTTTTCTCAAATTCTTTTACTTTTTTCTTTTAATTTTTTTTTGTCTCAATCGGGTTCATAATAAGATGATAAAACTTTATGAAAAAATATATAAGTCATGTTCATAGTTTATATTCTAACTATAAAATTTATAAAAATAAATAAATGAACTTGAAAACCAAATTTAAGTGAAGAAGTCAATTATACGTAGAAAAGGTATAAACATCCTAGCAAGTATGTTAACTTTAAAATTATTACCTTTAATTAAATATAAAAAATTAATGTAATTTTAAAATATATATTTTTCTTCAAATCAAGCAAGATTTTATCAGAAAATTATTTTTTGTTACTTACTTATTAGAAAAAGGAAAATACTTTATTTTCACTCACAGTAAAAAAATAGGTTAAGTAGTTCTTTATGAAAAGATTTTGTGTATATTTAACATTTAGTTTTATAATTTCAACATTTTTTATTCTTTTGATGAGGTTATATATTTTATGCTTCACTGTCTTCTTGTCTTCTTAGTATAAGATAGGATAAAACATTATACTTTATATCTAGTATACATTATACATTGATATAGTAGATTGTTTGCATGAATTTTATTTAAAATAAATATTTAGTTAAAAATAATTTTATTATATCTGAATTAGTTTTAAATAGTTAAATATTAAATATAAAATGACGTATATAATTATATATATATATATATATTTAAATATTAAATATAAAATAACTCATATAATTATACTTATACTTAAATAATAGTGTTTTCTTTCTTCGTATCATAGACTAATAAAATAAAATACTCATATATAATTATGGACTAATAAAATAAAAGACTTACAAAATATATTAGAATTTCAAGTTTTAACTCTTATTCATCATCTATTAGAATTATGAGTGTTCCAAAACTATGTGCATTTGTTCTTTTTCTCATCATTTCTCTCTCTTTTGTATCAGATTGATATTCAACATCTCTCGTCCAGAAATATAATATTTTGTTTATCATGTTATTAAACTATTAAAGTTTTTTTTTAAAAAAAATAAACACCAAAGTTAATCGAGTTAAAGAAATTAATCTATATATTTTAGTAAACAAGTTATTCAATTTTTAAAGTTATTAAATTATTCAATGGTATTAAATTTTAAACACGTAACAGGGTAAACAAAAATAGCAGAGAAAAAAACAGTCCTCGTTTAGCTTTCTCTCTTTCTCCCAATTTTCTTTCTCTTCATTTCTCACTTTACACATCATCTATTTTAGTATCTAATCGCACCACGCTTAGCTCAGAAGTTAAGGAATATTCTTATCCGAACAAGTTCTCAAACAGAGTAAGTTCATAGTTGTTCTAAATATCATTTATTCTTTGTTTTTCCTTAGGATTTAGTTATCAATCTTGATGGGATCATTTGGGAAAAGTAATTATCTTAACTTATTCTATTATATATTGAAATTTTGTTATGTTTGGATAATTTGCATTAGACTATTATAAGTTTATAAGGACTAAGAGGATAAAATTCTAGATGTTACTTGGAAAGTAAGCAATTAAGATAAGAAAAACTAACTTTATCATTAAATAGTATCCTAGATTATAAGATCTGGATGTGCGGAAAACCTAGTCCCAATCTTCAATTTCTATTGTTGGGATGTTGTTTGTTTATATGTTGTGCGAACTTGTAGAAATATTAAATTTTGATAGTTTGAGTATTGTTTTTATTTTTATGTTAATTAGACTTTTAAATGTTGTGGATTGTATTTTGAATGATATTTTCTTTTAGAAGCTTATCTTCGTATTTATTGTTTGCTCATGTGATAACCTATTATAAATATATACTTTATACACAAATAAACTCACTTACAATCTTTTGGAACTATATCATAAAAGGATTACAAATAAACTCACTTACAATCTTTGGAACTATATCTTAAAGGGATTATATGTGTATATGTCAAGCGGTGTTTTTTTGAGTTATGTTGAGTTTTAGTTTGTCCAACCGGTCCTAGACTCTAGATTCTAGTATTTTTGTGTTACAATGTGAATTTTCATTTAAAAAAAATTAATTATAAAAATCACAATACAACAATGAATATTTGTTTTAATAAATTAACTAGATTGTTCTAACAAATAAATTAATACAATTTTTTTTGTGGTATTACGACTATTATTTATACTTATATATAAAAGGGATTCCCTCTTTAACTGCTCTCAAATTTTTTTCCTATTTTTTCCTTAGATTAATATTTAGTTTTATTTCATTATTTTGGGTATTGCGTCATTTCCTTCTTTTTAAAAATATTTAGAATAAATGGAGGAGCGGTTTTGAATGAAAAGAGATGGTTTATTTTGAAAATTAATTGCTTAAAGAGAGAGTGTTTGTTCAAATTATGAGAGAGAAAAAAAATATTAGGAAACGTGAGTAAGTAGTGGCCAAACACAACCCTTTACAATAACCAACTATTATAAAAAATCTAAAGTAACCTTCCCACGTCCACTACATCCATTCCGCCTTTTCATCAGCCTCCACTCTTTCTCAATGCTCTCTCACGAGAGTATAAAAGAAGCACAAAAGAAACACAAAAGAAGCATATATAATTTCGATTATTTAATTGTTGGAAGAGCAAGTGGAGGCGGAAGAAGTAGAAAATGGAGAAGCTCCTCTAGGTGAAGGAGAATCAACTGTTCTCCCCAACCTTTCGCGACCCCTTTCACTTATTCATGTGTTTTGTTTGAGTTTTGGCAGAAAGTTATTTTTTTTTCTTCAATGTATGCAAGGTAAAACAATTATTTCGATATTTAGCTTTTTTTTTATGAGTTTAGAGAGAATGTCTCCGTTAGATTTGTAATCACTTTTGTCGTCATATTAAATCATTATTATTATCTTATTTTACATTTAGTATATTACTGCTTCTCAATTATGATAGTTAGCAAATTACATGGAAGAGAAGACAATTGGACCTTGGTTCCTAATTAGTATCTTTTGTATTCAAAGATATATTCAAAGAAAATAATGTATGATGGTTGATATATTCAAAGAAAATCATTGTTGACTAATGTATTTTCATATTCGTGAAATGTTTGGTCTGATTTTTTAGGGTGATGAGTTGAGAGGTTTAAATATAGTATAAAAGTATTCCACAATAATGGTATTCTTTTCTTTTAATTCACATGATTTTGAATCTCATACTTTTTTGTTAATATTGGAAAAAGACTTAATTCTCATTTCATGTTATTCTAAAGTTTGCACACCTGCATATTATACTGGTGGATAATTAAGTTTCTATTACTACTATATTTCTTATATTTTTTCTTAGACTCTCTTACTTAAATATAAAGTACTACACAAAAAAAATAAAATTGTTGGCTAACTCTGTCTCATTGATTATTTCAAATTTTAATATTAAACATATATATATATATAAATGATAAAAATAAAAAATGCGGGTACACAGGCACGAGAGCACCCACTAGTAATAATAAAACATATTACAAAATAATTTAAATAGAATTGTTTGTTAGTCTATTCCATTTTGATTTGGTAGTTTGATGGTATAATTTCTTTGTTTCTGTATTTGCGGAATATGAGTGTGTGACTTGTTTTAATTGATCCGGTTGAAAGTACAGAACATCAATATGTCATCTAGAGATTGAGAAAAATAGATCATTCACAACTATTGATGAAAGATTCTTCGAGAAGTTAAGGATTAGTAAACATGTGACTTCAGAACATATAATTAAGAAGTTAATTAATTAATTAAAATATAATTATCCAAAATAAATAGTTAAATGCCTGTTTTAGAGTTATCTTTAATTAAATAATTAATTATATACCATAATAATACCACAATTTTTTTGTTTGATACATTTCATTTTTACTCTAAATATCCTTTGTTCTCTATTTTTCCTTAGGATTTAGTCATCAATCTTGGTGGGGTCAGTTGAGAAGTTTAATCCTCTCAACTTATTCTATTATATACTGAATTTTTGTTTTGTTTGGATAATTTACATTAGGCCCGTAAATCTTGAAGCTTATCCAAACGGTGGGAAATAAAATTCTAAAAGTTGCTTGGAAAGCAAGCAATTGAGGTAAGGGAAGCTAATTTAATTTTTTTATAGTACCCTAGGATAGAAGATCTGAATGCGGAAGGGACGTGGTCCCAATATTGAATTTCTCTTGCATGGATGTTATTTGTTTATATATTGGGTTGTTTGTTTGTATATTATTTAAATTTGTAAAAATATTATATTTTGATGATTTAGTATTAAAGTGTTATTTTTTTCATGTCAAATAGACTTTTGAATATTGTGGATCAATTTTTGAATGATATTGTATGACGGAATGGTATGGAATTGAATTCATACATTTGGGATAATGTATGGACTGATGTTTGTTGTGTATTAAGTATTGATGCCTATGTGGTAACAGAGATCTCCAAGCTTCACCGATGATCTAAGTCACATAGACTAAGATATCAGGTGGTGAGAAGCTGATGGGGGAGTTCATGCACACCGTGACATATGAGATGCACGACTTGGGTTGTATTGAACTTACCCTGATCCTTTCTGTTGGATTCGCTGGTAATCTTTGGATCAGGTGTTAGTCTCTGGTAGGACTTACTTAATACGGATCTTCCGGAAGACGTTGTTTGTTGAATATCTTGGATGTGTAGATCCATGTGAGATCTATGTGATTGTTTTAATGTTGGGATTTGAAGAGATTGTATAATTTGAGAAATTGATCATGTAACTTGGTTTTCTCTTTTGATTTAATTGCGCATATTATAAAATTTTATTTTCACTAGCTTACCCTTGCTTTTCTTGCTGTGTTTGAACTGCGATGACTGTACTACGTACACGAGCAGATGATCTTACAGGTGTCTGAGGATCAGAAAAGTTTTAAGGCGTTGATTTTGAAACTTATATTGTAAATATTTGTATTTCCATATGTCCTAATCACGTATTAGGAATGTTTTGAAAAACTGTAAGCTTGTACGGAAATATGTAGAACCGGTATTGTAATAGTTATATGTAAATTATGGGGTGTTACATTTAATGGTATCAGAGTGGTTCATCCTTAGGATAACCTGAGGGTAGTGGGTTTATTTTGTTTCTCTGGCGTGTAGATTTTTGTTTAAGTCTAGCCTTAAGACTTAGTTAAAAGTTTCTATTAAGATGTTTGACAAAGTTATTTTTCTTGAAACCTTGTTTGTGTTTGAGTCAAGTTAATTGTTATGAATAAAGATGAAGTTATTAAGAATGAAAAGAATCTTGATAGAGTGGTGAGGGTGCACACTCATGACTAGATCAAGATTATTTTCTATCTTAATTCTAAGTAGCTAGAGTACATTTTAGAGATAAGTTTTGATTGGTTTTTACCTGTTTCGTATGATTATTTCTTTGAAGTTAATTTGTCCTAAAGATGTAGTTGGAAATTTTAGTAATTTCTAACCCAATTCTTTATGTGCTTAGTAGATGGCACATAGACCACCTACTCCTCCTCCACCAGTAGATATGCCCAACTTAGCTCGGGCAATAGAGATGATGGCAACAACCTTGCAACAACAGAGTGCTACTATGGCACAACAGCATCAGGCCGCCCTTCATCAATTAGAAACAACTAGATTAGCAGCAGAAGCATCTCAGCTTCATCAACAACCCCATACCTTTAGTCTGGAGGATTTTCTGAGACACAATCCACCCAAATTTAATGGCAAGGTAAATCCAGATGGAGCAGACCAGTGGGTGAGAGACATAGAAAGAATCTTTGAAGCTACTCAATGCCCTGAAGAGAGAAAGTTATCCTATGCCATTTATGTACTAACTGAAGAAGCTGAATTCTGGTGGATAGGCATGAAGCAAATGATGGAAGACAAAGGTGAAGATGCTACTTGGGAGAACTTCAAAGTAAGATTCCTAGAGGAGTATTTTCCTGATAGTGTCAGGTATGCAAAAGAAATTGAATTCATGCAGCTGGAACAAGGAAATCTTTCAGTCACTGAATATGCTACTAGGTTCAAACACCTAGCTAGATTCTACACCCAGACCATGACTGAAGCTTGGAGATGTATAAAATTTGAATTTGGGTTGAAGCAAGAACTTAAAGAAGTGGTGATTCCTATGTCCATTAGAGATTTCCCTGCTCTAGTGGAGAAAGCAAAAGTAGTGGAGAGTTTGAAAAATAGTAGCAGACTTGCTAAGCCTCAAGTGGGAGGACCTTCTAAAAGCATGCCTAAATATGAAGATAGAAAGAAACCTTATTTCAAACCTCAATCTTATAGCAGTGGAAGACCCAGTTCTCAATCACCACCTAGTTTCAGATGTTTTAGATGCAGTGGGCCACATGTTGTTAGATTTTGCCCTCATCCAGTGTCAAATGTGACATGTGATAGATGTCACAGGTATGGTCATGCAACAAAAGACTGTCGTGTCCAATTGGGAGCTCCATATTCTGGCAGAGTGCAGCAAGTACAACAAAATAGTAATAAAAAACCCAAAGCTGCTGGCAGAGTTTTTGCTATTAGTGAAGTTGAAGCTTCACAGTCTGATAACCTTGTTAGAGGTATTTGTTCTATCCTTGGAACACAATTATCTGTATTGTTTGATTCTGGGGCCACCCATTCTTTTATATCTTTTGATTGTGCTAAGAAACTTAAGTTGCCAGTCCGAGAATTAGAATTTGAGTTGGTGGTATCTACACCAACAGAAGGTATTATAGTAACTTCTTCCATGTGTGTTGAGTGTCCAGTAATTATAGATGGGCAGAGATACAAGATCAACATGATTTGTATACCTCTAAAAGATTTGGAGGTTATCTTGGGAATGGATTGGTTGTCTGCTAATCATATCCTTATAGATTGTGGTCGGAAGAAGTTAATTTTCCCTAAATTAGAAGGAATGCAGGTTATCTCAGCTCATCAGTTTGAGAGAGAGATACAAGAAGGTGCAGAATGTTTTGTGCTCTTGGCTTGTTCTATAGTTACTGATAAAGTACAAAAAGATATATTTGTAGTTCAGGAGTTTATGGATGTATTTCCTGATGAGATTCCTAGACTTCCACCTAAAAGAGAGATAGAGTTTGCAATAGACTTGATTCCTGGAGCAGGCCTAGTGTCAATTTCTCCATACCGAATGGCACCAACAGAGTTAGCTGAATTGAAGAAACAACTAGAAGACTTATTGGAGAAGCAATTCATTCGACCTAGTGTTTCTCCATGGGGAGCTCCAGTGCTATTAGTGAAGAAGAAGGATGGTTCGTCACGTCTATGCATAAATTATAGACAATTAAACAAGTTAACAATAAAGAATAAACATCCTCTTCCTAGAATTGATGACTTGATGGATCAGTTGCATGGGGCAGTTGTCTTTTCTAAGATAGATCTGAGCTCAGGTTATCACCAAATTTCAGTGAAAGCGGAAGATGTTCAGAAGACTGCTTTTAGATCAAGGTATGGTCACTATGAATTTCTGGTTATGCCTTTTGGGGTGACTAATGCTCCAGCTATTTTCATGGATTATATGAATCGGATATTCAGACCTTTTCTTGATAAGTTTGTGATAGTGTTCATAGATGATATCTTGATCTATTCTCGTACAAGGGAAGAACATGCAAAACATCTTAGAAGCGTCCTGAACATTTTGAGAGAAAAACAGTTATATGCTAAACTTTCAAAATGTGACTTTTGGATGTCAGAAATACAATTTTTAGGACATGTCATCTCTGCACAGGGAATATTAGTAGATCCTTCTAAAGTGGAGGTTGTACTTCAGTGGGAACGTCCTAAAACAGTTACTGAAATTAGAAGCTTTTTCGGGTTAGCAGGATATTACAGGAGATTTATAGAAGGTTTTTCTAAAATAGTGGCTCCTTTGACCCAATTGACTAGAAAGGATCATCCTTTTGCATGGACTGAACAATGTGAGAGAAGTTTTGAAGAGTTGAAAAGAAGGTTGACTAATGCTCCTGTATTGACAATCCCTGATACCAATCAGTCTTTTGAAGTTTTCTGTGATGCTTCCTATCAGGGATTGAGTTGTGTTCTGATGCAGAATAAGAAAATTGTTGCCTACGCTTCTCGTCAGTTAAAGGTGCATGAAAGAAATTATCCAACTCATGATCTAGAATTGGCAGCAGTTGTCTTTGCTTTAAAAATATGGAGACATTTTCTTTACGGAGTTAGTTTTAATGTGTTCAGTGATCATAAAAGCTTGAAGTATTTGTTTGATCAGAAGGAGTTAAATATGAGGCAGAGGAGATGAATTGAATTTTTAAAAGACTATGATTTCCAGTTAATATATCATCTTGGGAAGGCAAATGTTGTTGCAGATGCGTTGAGTCGTAAAAAGATACAAATGTCTTCGCTTATGATTAGAGAGCTAGCATTGATTGAAGATTTCAAGAGTATGAATTTGGAGGTTTCCATGTCTTCAAATTGCATTAGTTGTAATACACTTGTTATAACTAATGAATTTCTGGAGAAGTTGAAGGAGAAGCAGTTGGAAGATTCAAAATTGAAAAACATCATGGGCTTATTAAATACTGACAAAGCTAAAGACTTCTCTTTAGGAGTGGATGGTATTTTGAGATTCAAAACTAGAATATGCATACCAGAGGTTAATGAACTAAAGCAAACAGTGTTATCAGAAGGTCATAAAAGCAAACTCAGTTTACATCCAGGAATGACCAAGATGTATCAAGATCTTAAGAAGTCTTATTGGTGGCATGGCATGAAGAATGATGTAGCTAAGTTTGTAGCTGCTTGCCTGACTTGTCAAAAATCAAAGATTGAACATCAACGGCCTGGAGGCATGTTAACTCAGTTAGACAATCCAATGTGGAAGTGGGATAGTATCTCAATGGATTTTGTTACCCACTTACCACGTACTTTGCGGAAGCATGACTCTGTTTGGGTCATAGTGGACAGGCTGACAAAGACGGCACACTTCCTACCTATAGACTTGAGAATCTCTATGCGAAAGTTGGCCCAAATTTACATAGATGAAATAGTCAGATTGCATGGTGTACCCTCCAACATAGTTTCAGATAGAGATCCTAGATTCACCTCCAGATTCTGGCAAACACTTCAAGAAGCTTTGGGGACTAAACTCAGACTTAGTTCAGCGTACCATCCTCAAAATGATGGACAATCAGAGAGAACTATCCAGTCCTTAGAGGATTTGCTTAGGACTTGTGTGTTAGATCATTTGGGCAGTTGGGATGAAATTCTACCTTTGGTGGAGTTCACTTACAATAACAGTTACCAAGCTAGCATAGGAATGGCTCCTTTCGAGGCATTATATGGAAGAAAGTGCAGGACACCTCTGTGTTGGTTTCAGGATGGTGAGAGTGTGTTAATTGGACCAGAATTAATACAACAAACCAATGAGAAAATCAAAATGATTCAGGAAAGATTGAAAACATCTCTCAGCAGGCAAAAATCTTATGCAGATCAAAGAAGAAGACCTTTAGAATTCTCTGCGGGCGAGCATGTTTTTTTGAGAGTTACACCGTTCACTGGTGTAGGAAGAGCACTCAAATCCAAGAAATTGACTCCTAAGTTCATAGGACCTTATCAAATTCTTAGGAGAATAGGCCCTGTGGCTTATGAAATTGCTTTGCCTCCTCCTTTAGCTAACATTCACAATATTTTCCATGTATCCCAGCTACGAAAGTATGTACCTGATTCCAACCACATTCTAGAGTCTGATTCCGTCCAAGTGAAAGAAAATCTGTCATTTGAAGTGAAGCCAGTCAGAATTTTAGATTCACAAGTGAAACAACTTCGTGGAAGGAGTATTCCCATGGTGAAAGTATTGTGGGATCTCATCTCTGGAGATTCCACTTGGGAAATTGAAGAGGAGATACGAGTATCATACCCTAACCACTTTCTTGGTAAGTTCATTTTCGAGGACGAAAATTTTTGTAGTTGGAGATAATGTAAGAACGCTAAAAAAAAGAAAAAAAAAGAATAAAGGAGCATAGAAGCCCCTTTTCCCCCACCATGTTTTTTTTTCTTCTTTTCTCTCTCTCTCTCTCTCCATATTCTCTTCTCTCTCTCTCTCTCTTAATTTCTCTCCCAATCTTCATATATTTTATATATTTTAGAATCTGATCATACCACGCTGTAGCCGAGAAGTTAAGGAACATTTCTACCCGATCAGATTTTCAAACAGAGTAAGTTCATTTTTACTCTAAATATCCTTTGTTCTCTATTTTTCCTTAGGATTTAGTCATCAATCTTGGTGGGGTCAGTTGAGAAGTTTAATCCTCTCAACTTATTCTATTATATACTGAATTTTTGTTCTGTTTGGATAATTTACATTAGGCCCGTAAATCTTGAAGCTTATCCAAACGGTGGGAAATAAAATTCTAAAAGTTGCTTGGAAAGCAAGCAATTGAGGTAAGGGAAGCTAATTTAATTTTTTTATAGCACCCTAGGATAGAAGATCTGAATGCGGAAGGGACGTGGTCCCAATATTGAATTTCTCTTACAGGGATGTTATTTGTTTATATATTGGGTTGTTTGTTTGTATATTATTTAAATTTGTAAAAATATTATATTTTGATGATTTAGTATTAAAGTGTTATTTTTTTCATGTCAAATAGACTTTTGAATATTGTGGATCAATTTTTGAATGATATTGTATGACGGAATGGTATGGAATTGAATTCATACATTTGGGATAATGTATGGACTGATGTTTGTTGTGTATTAAGTATTGATGCCTATGTGGTAACAGAGATCTCCAAGCTTCACTGATGATCTAAGTCACATAGACTAAGATATCAGGTGGTGAGAAGCTGATGGGGGAGTTCATGCACACCGTGACATATGAGATGCACGGCTTGGGTTGTATTGAACTTACCTTGATCCTTTCTGTTGGATTCGCTGGTAATCTTTGGATCAGGTGTTAGTCTCTGGTAGGACTTACTTAATACGGGTCTTCCGGAAGACGTTGTTTGTTGAATATCTTGGATGTGTAGATCCATGTGAGATCTATGTGATTGTTTTAATGTTGGGATTTGAAGAGATTGTATAATTTGAGAAATTGATCATGTAACTTGATTTTCTCTTTTGATTTAATTGCGCATATTATAAAATTTTATTTTCACTAGCTTACCCTTGCTTTTCTTGCTGTGTTTGAACTGCGATGACTGTACTACGTACACGAGCAGATGATCTTACAGGTGTCTGAGGATCAGAAAAGTTTTAAGGCGTTGATTTTGAAACTTATATTGTAAATATTTGTATTTCCATGTCCTAATCACGTATTAGGAATGTTTTGAAAAACTGTAAGCTTGTACAAAAATATGTATAACCGGTATTGTAATAGTTATATGTAAATTATGGGGTGTTACAACTGCTATAATTTTAATTATTAAAAATGAGAACAAATGTTAAAGAAATAATTGTGACATTACAGTATATAAAATTTTACAAGGGAAAAAAAAATAATTTTGACTTTTAACACATCTGCCCGAGTCAGAATTAAATAGCTATCTTACTTTTTTCATTATAAATAACTTGGCCATAGAATTTGATTTCAACATATCCTCACTAAAACATTTTATTATTTTCATGTTTTAACACTTATTCATCGTCTATTACACAATCATGAGTGCTTCAAAACTCTCTGCCTTCATTCTATTTCTCATCATTTCTTTCTCTTTGGTATCACATTCATATTCAACATCTCGTTTAGATAGTTCTACAAAGTTGGGAAGAAAATTATCAGAAACAAAAGTTTCTTCTATGTTTGTTCAGAGTTATTCTGCTATTCTCTCATCTCTGAAGTCAATAAAATTGAAGAAAAATTATGGCATTAACCGTCTAGTTCCTACTGGTCCAAATCCTATTCATAATTGATATCATTTTGTATTCATGCCTCTAGGTAATAATGAGCTTCTTAATGAAATGAGAATTACTGTTCTTATGAAAAATATGTCCTTTTATTTATTTATTTTATAGTAGTAAAGCATGTTATATATTTATATGTGAATAAATAAATTTTCATACTATCTTATATGTTACCGCATATATTTCACTCCAAGTATATCCTCTTAATTTTGTTAAATTAGTGTCATCCAATACATACTTCTATATTTTTTAAAGAAATGAAAAAAATGAGAAAAATAGTGCATTAAATTTAGAATCTAATGTAAAAATACTCAATTCAGTAACAGCAGCTTATTATCTTATAAAAACTCAATTAAAAAAATAATAGGAAATTATATTATGTTGATAACATGATATTACATAATTTTATGGAGTTCATGATCTTTAGGTCGATACACTTGTTAGATATCTTTTTTTCTGTGTGAAAAATTATTAATAATTTAAAATTAATTTTATTTGTACATAATAATATATATTTTTTTAAAAATAATTTTTAAAATATTATCTTGTTATTTTTTAATCACATTTTCTTTTTTCTTTTTTTGGAGTACAAAGGATAAATTCAGAGTGCGCATAAGAGTTATGATACCATAAAAAAAAATCATATGAATATTCTTTGTACAATTGTAACATTTATAAAGGCAAAGAGAAAAAGAACTTCGAGTCTTGAAGAACAGGGAAGACTTAGATGAGAGAGGCGAAGCACATAGGAACAAAAAGGAAGAAGAATGTATCATATATGGAGTTTATCATTGTTCATGCAGTTTTATATGGAAATTTGAATAATTCTTTGCATTGATTTGAGGTTAAGTGGCTTGAATTAATTTTTCAATTAATGAAATTCAGATTCAATGATCGTTACAGATCAATTCTTAATGAATTTTGTCTAGATTAAATAGTGTTATATCAATCAATTTATTAGAATGAATTTAATTAATAATAATTTATTGTTTAAGTAGAATAAATAATTCCTTTTCTCTTTTTAATCTCCCGTGCCTAGATTAAGTAGTGTTATATTAATTAATTTAGAATGAATTTAATTAATAATAATCTATTGTTTAAGTACAATAAATTATTTATTTATTTGTCTCTATTTAATCTCCTGTTCCTACTGCTTCATTTAACTTTGCTTTGATTCTAATTAGTTTTGTTCTTAATTATGTTTTTCTATTTTTTTTTTTGTATATTTTAATTGTTTGATGTAGAATATGTGATTGATGAATTATTAATATTCAATTGATTCTTCGAAATTTAATTTAAGATTGAATGGAACTCTAACAATATTTTATTTTCATATGTTAAATTTTTGTTGTATAGTATAACCCATAAATATGAATTTCATGAAATCATGCATATTATTTTTTCTTAATTTATCATTTTTTTAAAATCATATGTGTATATATTATTTGATACTAATTAAACTCAACTTAGAAGAATATATTGGAGCACTATAAGAAAAAATATATTTAACTAGGGTTATATATTTGAAATTTTTCACGGTTTTAACCTCCATTAAGTGTATTATTTGCGGTTTGGTTTTTCCTAGTATATTTAGCGTCGCTAATAAATTATCAGCAATTTTTACTAATCCTTGAAATGATAATTACTTATTGGTGATTCTTTGAACCTCCGTTATTTATTGACGGTTTTCAAACTCCTGTTATTTACCGGCGGTTTTAAAACCCCTGTTACTTTCAACAATTTCTAAACTCTTGCTACTTTCAACGATTTATAAATTATTTTCAACAATCTCATTATACCGTTAATTTCATTTCTTGTTCTTTTAATGGAAAATCTAAAATGATAAAATATAAATATTTTAAAATTTTGATACTTATAATTGATTGTAATTATACCAGACAAGAGTGTTCGGGATCTCGGAACCTTGGTCTAGACATGTAGGTAGGTCAGCTCGGTTGTTGGGCCCAAATAATGGATCATGAGTTTGGCCTAGTTATATTGGTAAGTCTGGTAATAGTTCATGATTCTCTTCTGTTGTAGAGGTTGAGAGGTTATAGTCCCAAACTAGAACAGGAGTCACACATCATTAATAATTGTGTTAAAAGTAGTTTTTTAGTCATTGGATCAGATAATCCATTTTGTTAGACATTACAATTTCAATCTAACACATGTTGGGTGCATATGTTTGATAAAAGTTTCATTAATAAATTTCTGGTATAATGCAATTTGTTGGTCACAATCTGCTAGTTTCATGTGATGCATCATGGCTACCATTTTCAGAATTTCAAAGTCTGATTAGATTAATGAATTAACAATCCTAAGACGAAAGGGACGAAAGGGAGAGGAAAAATCTTGCATGCATGATTTCTAATAACACATCTCTTTCTCGCTGTTCTTAGTATTTTTTTTTTCTCAAAAAATATTATTCATAATATCTATAGCCGCACAATTTTCCTTAAATCTATGTTACTCTAATACATAAATGTGTGAGATTTGACCAATTTTTTTTTATTGTGATTTCTTAAATAATTATGGAGATTTACCAGAGTTTAGAAACCCTCGATACAGCATGTATTATCTGGGATTATTACACCCTCTATAAACAAACTTCGATTAAAATTAAATTATTTTTGTAGTGGAGTAAGTAAATTGATAGACATATAAGATAATATAAGATAACATGAGAATTTATTTCATCATATTTATATAAAATATATATATATGCATTATTATTAAAACAAAAGACATATATTTTCATGAGTAGTAACTCTTATTTCACTCAAATGCATATCATCTATAGTGGTGTACATAAATAATTTCAACTATTATGAAGAGGGTTTGGACCAGCAGGAACTTTTCTTTTAATTGAAATGTTGGGATTCTTCTTGTTGGGCTTTTCTGTCTTCAAAGAGGAGAGAATAACATGATGGTTCTCAACAATCTCAAAAGAAACCTTTCTGTCTGATGATTTAGTTCCCAAGTTTACATGACTATCCAAACGAGAAGTTGAATATGAATCTAGTACAGAAGACAAGAAAATGATGACAAACAGAAGAAGTGCTGAGAATTTTGGAGCACTCATGATTGTAATGGAGGATGATTGTGAATTCAATATTGAAGATAATAAACTATTGTTGCTTGAGAATATGTTGGAGTAGAAATCTATAACAACTTATTTATAATATTTAAGATACATAACTTATATAATTGAATTAGTTATAGGTTACTATTTATTTATTTTAAGTTACTAATATAAGGTTCATTTATATCTAATGTATTCCTAGTTATAAGTTACTATTTATTTTAATAAGTTACGTATAAAATTCATTTATATTTAAGAATGTTTTTTAATGCATTTCTAATTGTCTGAATTTATGAATAAAAATAAGTAGGTGATAACTCTTTCCTTTTTGTTATCCAATAAAACTTCTAGATATACATAATAAAACAATATAATTATATATTTTTAATTAATATCAATATTAATACAATATTAAAGTGTATGATTGTGTATAAATACTAATTGTAAAAAACAAACTAGACATCCAACAAGTATATATTAATCCGTACAAAATTGAACTCCAAATGATGATGTTTGATAAAAACTGATGATCCAAATTTTTGCATCTCACTTGTTTTTCATTTTAATTGTATATTTTGTATTTATACAAATTACTTATTTTAATTTGTTTTTATCTATTTACTAACAAAATTAACTTTTTTAAATATGAGTAAACTTAGCATATTTTATATAATACACATAAATAAGAACTATAGATTACTAGTCATTATAAAATTTATTTATATCTTATAATATTATTTATAAGTTAGTAATATAAAAATTTATTTATATCTCATAATATTATTTAATTTAATGTATTTTTAATTGTAATTTAAAAATAGCTATAAATAGGTGATAATTTTTCATTTTTTTATTATCCCATAGAACTTTTAGATTTACATAACAAAACAATAGAAATTACATACAATTTTTAATTAATATTAATATCAATACAATATTAATGAATCTGAATAAGTAATAATTATAAAACTAAAAAACTAGACTTGAAACAAGTATATAATAATCTATATATTTAAATTTTTTACATATAGATTAATCATTATTATTATAAAAGTTTGCATATTAGACATCACTATTCAACTTGACATTTCAACTAGACTGATACGTCAAGTAACAACTATCAATTTGTCATCACATGAAAAAAATATTATTAAAAAAAAGAAAAAAAAATACAAAAAAATATGGAAGGGATGTTGATTTATCTCGACAAGTGTACCGAATCAACTGTAATATAGTACTCTTTAAAGTACGAATGTCAAACCCACATGAAACAATTCTAATTAAAATATTCTGTTATAAAACTCATCGATTACGAAACATCCACCGAACATTAGTCCTAGCAGTAAACGCAACACAAATCAAGGCAGAATCACGTAAGTCCCATCTGTTGAGCTTCCTCCTTCAAGAAACACTGAAAAAACACCAATAAATTCTCTCATACTCCCACGAAAAATACTTCCACAAGTAGCAAGACCAGGATACCCCTAACAGCCCCATTAGTGTTAATTTTAACCCAACCTAGTGAAGGAAATTTTCATCTAACAGAAAGAGGACGAAAAACTTTACCACTACGAGTCTTAATACTAAAAAACTTAATCACGTTAAAATCCAACATATCATTCTTCATTGAAGCTTTAGACGAATTTCCCACTAGACAAGTTAAATCTTTAATTACCGAAATAGCCTTAGAAACCTCAATTTTATCCTGAAATCTAGAATAATTCCTCATTACACCATATCATTCACATAGAAAAGGTTATCACAGCAAGCTTAATCAATTTAACCAAAGGACTACCATCACTCTTAATAAAAGAAAGAATATCATCCTTGTTAGAGAAATGAGAAGTAAGAAAAATTTGTCGAACCCAACTCCAAATATGTAATGCATTATAACATTCAAAAAATAGATGTTGAATAAATTATTCATGCTTTTCACAAAGCGTACACATAGAACATATATGCAAACCCTTATTCCAAATATGCTGATATGTAGGAAGTCGCCCATGAAAATTTTTCAGAGTACTAGAGTTTTGGAAGGCGGAATAGATGAAGACCAAATGAATATACCCCTACAACATGGAACTCCTGGTTCCAAGAAAAAAGTCCTAGCCGATTTAGAGTGAAACGACCAGACTCATCTAGAATCCAATTAGGAATATTTTGTTCCTCTCTAACCATGATATGATTAAAAAAATGAGGCATCTGCTGTAAAGATAAGGGAATATTCCAATCACAACCAGACCAAAATTGAGAGACTGTATCCGGAATGCTAGCCCCATTAGATAACCCTACAATATTTGTTAAAGAAGTAGTAGAACACCATTTATCATTCCAGAAATTAATAAAAGAACCTGTACCAACAGTCCAAGAAGCATAATCAAGTATGGTAGAATAAAATTGCTTAATTCCAAGCCAAAGAGAGGAGGATCTATAAACCATTCTAAACTCATACTTTGACTTAAGAACTCTGGCTTTCAAGAGTAAAGACCAAGGTTTGTTGCTATAAGCAAAGTTCCAAGCAAGCTTAAGAAGATATGCATTATTTTCATGATGAAGAATAATAATATTCAAGCCTCCATCCTCAAGAGGTGAACCAATTTTCGCCCAATTAACAGTAACAATACCTTTTTTCAGAATATCACCAGTCCAAATAATATTCCGACCAGTACAAATAAAATTTTGACACCACTGCTCAACTTGTTTAATAAGTGAAATAGGTCATTTATACATATTAAAACTATAAGTTAGAAATCCAGTAATCACTGTATTGATCGGCTAACTCTGACCCATCATGCTAAGAGATTTACCTTTCCAAGATGCTAGCTTCAATTTGACTTTATCAGCCAAAGGTTGAAGAAATCGACACTTTGGAGCACCAACAAAGATAGACACTCCTAAATAATTGAAAGGCAAACAACCATGACTACAAGATATAATATTTTGAATTTTTGTGACAAATCTTGGAGAATTATCCATGGTGAATAAACTACTTTTAGAGTTATTAATATATTGACCAGAAAAAACACCATATGTTTTAAGAAAAGTACTCAAATTTCGAAGAGACTTAATATCCCCTACAAAAAATAAAAATGTCATCAGCATACAAAATATGAGAAGGAGTGAGATAACTTTGCGGACTGGACATATTTAAAATATTCTTATCATTCACAAGCTTAAAGATACCTCTACTAAGAACTTCCTCTGCAAGATAGAAAAGTAAAAGAGACAATGAATCACCTTTTCTTACACCTCAACTGCAGGGAAAAAAACCCACCAAACTACCACTTATTCTGATAAAAAGCATAGTTGAACGGAGAATTGTACTAATCCAAATTTGACTGTTATAATTTTAATTATTAAAAATGAAAACAAATGTTAAAGAAATAATTTTGACATTACAGTATATATAAAATTTTACATATGAAAAGAAATATAATTTTGATATTTCACACATGTCATGCATGAGTCAGAATTACGTACCTATCTAAATTTTTTCATTATAAATAACTTGTCACAAAATTTTGTTTTAACATATTCTCATTAATAATATTTTACTATTTTCAAGTTTTAACTCCTATTCATCATCTATTAGAATCGTGAGTGTTCCAAAACTATCTTCCTTTGTTCTTTTTCTCATCATTTCTCTCTCTTTGGTATCATATTCATATTCAAATCTCTTCTAGATAGTTATACAAAATTTTGAAGAAAATCATCAAAAACAAAAGTTTCTTCTATGTTTGTTGAAAGTTATTATGCTACAATCTTCTCTTTGAAGGCAAAAAAAAGTTCAAGAAAAGTTATGACATTGATGGCCAAGTTCCTAATGGTCCAAATCATATTCATAATTGATACCATTTTACTCATGCCTCTTGATTATTGATGATGATGAGTATTTTAATGAAATAAGAATTACTATTCTCATGAAAAATATGTCATTTTTTATTTTATTATAATAAAGCATATTATATATATGTGAACAAATAAATTTTCATACTATGTTATATGTTACCACATAAATTTTCACTCCAAATATATTTTCTTAATTTTGTTAAAATTGGTGTCATCGAATACATACTCCTATAATTTTTAAAAACAGAAAAAAAAAATATTTTTTAATTAATATTAATATTAACTTAATATTAAAGTGTATGAATGTGTATAAATAATAATTGTAAAAGTGAAACTAGACCTAAAATAAGTATATATTAATCCATCCAAATTGATAATTGAATTGCAGATGATAATGTTTGACTCGTGATTTTGATAAAGATTGACTATCCAAATCTTTTTCATCTCACTTATATCATTTTAATTGTATATTTTCTATCTCACTTGTATATTTATGTTATTTGTTTTAATTTGTTCTATCCATAAAGGTAAAGATACTTTTGAAATAATAACACTTAATATAATTTAAAAAAAATGAATTTTGTTTATATTTCAGTTCACATTTTTATATTTGAGAATCCGAAAAAAGTATAATATTTTGTTTATCATGTTATTATACTATTAAAGTTTTTCTTTAAGAAAAATAAACACCAAAGTTAATTGAGTTAAAGAAATTAATTTATATATTTTATTAAACAAGTTATTCAACTCATAAAGTTATTAAATTATTCAATGGTACTATAAATAAAGTAAAACTAGCTTTTAATATATACTTAACATGGTAAATGAAAATAGCAAAGAACATAGTAGTCGTGTAGCTTTTTTTTCTTTCTTTGTTCTTAATTTTCTTTTTTTCATTTCTCATTCTACACATCATCACCACCCTTAACGAGAAATTAAGTAACAATTTTACTCGAACAAATTCTTAAACAAAATAAATTTATATTTGTTTTAAATATTTTTTATTTTTTATTTTTTTAAAATTTAATCATCAATCTTAATAAGATGAGTCGAGAAATCAACTTATCATATTATATACAAAATAATTTAAACAAAACAGTTCAGAAGTTAATTAATTAATTAAAATATTATTATTTAAATAAATAATTATACAGCTGTTTCAGAGTTATCTTTAATTAAATAATTAATTATATATCATAATAACACAACAGTTATTTTGTTTGATACATTTATTTGTCTGTGAATATAGTTATATTATTATGGAAAATATGTGTTTTAACTTATTATCAATAATAATTAAATAATGTGTTCCAGTTATTTAATTTACATTAATTACATAAAAAGACTTAGACTGCTATACTTTCAATTATTAAAAGCGTAAACAAATGTTAAAGAAATAATTGTGACATTAAAGTATATAAAATTTCACAGTGCGACATTTAATACATCTGAGTCAGCTTCGTAGCTATCTTACTTTTTTTTCATTATAAATAACTTGCCATAGCATTATTTTATTTCACCATATCCACACTAAAACATTTTCTTATTTTCCAGTTTTAACTCTTGTTCATCATCTTACACCATCATGAGTGCTCCAAAACTCTCAGCCTTCGTTCTATTTCTCATCATTTCTCTCTCTTTGGTATCAAATTCATATGCAACTTCTCGTTTAGATAGTTCTACAAAGTTGGGAAGAAAATTATCAGAAGCAAAAGTTTCTTCTATGTCTGTTGAGAGTTATCTCTCATCTCTGAAGTCAGCAAGATCGAACAAATATTATGGCAGTAACAAAAAAGTTCCTAATGGTCCAGATCCTATTCATAATCCCCCAAATATTTGATATCATTTTGTATTCATGATAATGAACATTTTAATAAAATAAGAGTTATTATTCTCATGAAAAATATGTCATTTTTTAATTTTATAATAATAAAGCATATTATATATTTATATGTGAATAAATAAATTTTCATACTATTTTATATGTTACCGCATATATTTCACTCCAAGTTTATCCTCTTAATTTTGTTAAATTTAGTGTCATCCAATACATACTCCTATAATTTTTTTTAAAATGAGAAAAATAGTACACTAAATTTATAATCTAATGTAAAAATACTCAATTCAGTAACAGCAGTTTATTATCTTATAAAAACTCAATTAAAATATTAATAGGAGATTATATTATGTTGATAACAAGATATTACATAATTTTATGGAGTTATTTAGGTCGATGCACTTGTTAGATATTGTAAAAAAATAATTAATAATTTAAAAATAATTTTATTTGTACATAATAATATATATTTGAAGATAAATATCTATTTAAAAAAATATATTATCTTGTTATTTATAATCACAAATTTTTTAAAAATAATTTAAAATTATTTTAAAAATTGTTTTTTATTGTTATTTTAATTATATATAAATGAGTCCCATTTAATTGCTATAAATTGTTTTCGTATTTTATTCTTTTTTTTAATATTTTGTTTTATTAATTTATTTTGGTTATTTGGATATTTTATAATTTTAGAAGTTAATAAAACAGTTTTTTAATTTTTAAATAATATTTTATTTTATTTGTTGTTACTTAACTGGTTGGAGAGTGGAGAGATAATACATTTTTCTGTTTTAAACTGTTATTCTTCTCTATTAAATAAAAATTAAAGATATTTGTTAATATTTGTTGCTATGGACCGCATTAACAGCATTAACCGGAGAGTGTAGAGATTTGTACGTTACTTTTCTTTTTTTAAACTAATCTTCTTCTCTATTATTAAGATATTTGTTGTGTTGTCCTCCTTCACTAGGTTTGTTTTTGCTCACACTCACCAAAAACCTCCGGAGTCATCTGATGGGAACACCACCACTTCTACCATCAGATGACATTGTTGTACAAAAATGATATATTGTTTGGGATATTAAAAAATTATTCAAAGCGCATCAATCCAAGTTTTGCATAGAGGAAGAAGACTTGATAGATATCAATTTAGAAACTATTTAACAATAATACAAACTAATTTAGAAACCAATTTTTTTTTAATCTCTAAAATTATCTCTAATTTAGTCACTATAACAATTAATTATTTTTTGTCTCTAAATTTGTTTCTATTTAGTAAAAATAAAATAATTAATATAATTACTTAAAAGTAGAGATATTACAATGATTTTTAATAAAACTTGTATAATACGTGTCTTCTGAAATATTTCAACATATTTATTTCTTTATGATTTATTTAATATTTATATATGATTTATATGTATGTGTTCATGTGTCTAGCAAATATAGATGATGAATGGTGTGACATTATGAATTTATTTATTAAATTGAATAAATTTAAAATTTATCTTGATAATTTCTTTTAATAACTTATCTTCATATTTATTTCTCATTTAATAACCTAATATAAATGTACTTTGTATGTAACACTCCGGAAAATAACATCTAACTATTACAATACAGTTTCTACATATTTCTATACAAGCATAGAGTTTTTCAAAACATTCCTAATACATGATTAGGACATATAGAAATACAAATATTTACAATATAAGATATCTTAGTCGTGTACTCGTGTACGTAGTAGAGTGATCAAACACCCTAAAGCTCTTCAGATCCTCAAACACCTATAAGATCATCTACTCGTGTACGTAGTAGAGTGATCGCAGTTCAAACACAACAAGAAAAGAAGGGGAAGCTAGTGAAAGAAAAATTTTATAATATACACAATTAAATCAAAAGAAAAAACCAAGTTACATGATCAATTTCTCAAATTATTCAATCTTCTTCAAATCTCAACAATAAAATGATCTCATAGATCTCACATGGATCTACACATTCAGAATATTCAACAAGCAACGTCTTCTGGAAGACGTGTATTAAGTAATTCTTACCAGAGACTAACACCTGATCCAAAGATTACCAGCGAATGATCAGGGTAAGTTCAATACAACTCAAGCCGTGCATTTCATATGTCACGGTGTGCATGAACTCCCCCATCAGCTTCTCACCACCTGATATCTTAGTCTATGTGACTTAGATCATTAGTGAAGCTCGGAGATCTCTGTTACCACATAGGCATCAATACTTAATACACATCAAACATCACTCCATACATTATCCCAAATGTATGAATTCAATTCCATACCATTTCGTCATACAATATCATTCAAAAAGTGATCCACAATATTCAAAAGCGTAATTAACATAAAAAAAACAACACTTAAATATTAAACCATCAAAATATAATATTTTTACAAATTTAAATAATATATAAACAAACAACCCAATATATAAACACACAACCCAATATATAAACACACAACCCAATATTTAAACACAGAACCCAATATTTAAACACAGAACCCAATATTTAAACACACAACATCCCTGCAAGAAAAATTGAATATTGGGACCACGTCCCTTCCGCATTCAGATCTTTTATCCTAGGATGCTATTAAAAATTAAATTTAGCTTCCCTTACCTCAATTGTTTGCTTTCCAAACAACTTCTAAAATTTTATTCCCCACAATCTGGATAAGTTTCAAGATTTACGGGTCTAATACAAGTTATCCAAACAGAACAAAAATTTAGTATATAATAGAATAAGTTGAGAGGATTAAACTTCTCAACTGACCCCGCCAAGATTGATGACTAAATCCTAAGGAAAAACCAAGAACAAAGGATATTTAGAGTAAAAATGAACTTACTCTGTTTGAAAATCTGATCAGGTAGAAATGTTCTTTAACTCGCCAGCTACAACCGATCAGATTCTAAAATAGATGAAGTTTGGAAGAGAAAATTAAAAGAGAGGGAGAGAACAGAATATGAAGAGAGAGAAAAGTTTTGTGCGTAAATAGACTCATGTGCAAGCTTTGGAATATGTATATATGTAACTAGTAAGTGGGGCTTTTAGTTTTAGTTTGTTCACATCCTTTATTGGGTCTTAGACTCTTCGGTACTTTTTTGTGTGTTACATACAAGGTGGATTGTCATTTAAAATAATTTTAATTATAAAAATCACAAATGAATATTTGTTTCAGTTGATTAACTAGATAGTTCTAATAAATTAATTAACACAAATCTTTCGTGGTATTATAAGTATTACAATAATAAAAAATATTACAAAAGTAAGAAATAATTTAAACAGAACAGAAAATAAGTGACTTTAGAATATATATAATTCATAAGTTAATTAATTAATTAAAATATTTATTTTATTTTATTTAAAATTATATATTAAATTAGAATAAATATTTCCTTTTTCATTAAAATTATTTTTTTATTATTATTATTTTTTGAAAACTTATAACTGTAACGGTTATATGAAGAAAAGTTGTTTTAATTAAATACTCTAAATTAGTTAAATATTTATATTATAGTTGTAACAATTATACTTAGTCAAAATTTTACTTAGTCTAAACTGAATGAAAACTATTTTAAAAGGAAAAAAATATACATAAATAATGAGTTAATTAAATTCATTCATATTTTTCTTTTATTTAACTTATAATACATATATATAATTATTCAAATAAATAATTAAACGTCTGTTTTAGAGCTATCTTTAATTAAATAATTAATTATAAATCATAATAATACCACAGTTATTTTCCTTGATACATTTTTAACTATTTGTCTGTGATTATAGTTATATTATTATTATGAAAAATATGTATTTTAATTTATTATTAATAATTAAATAATGTGTGGCAGTTATTTAATTTACAATAATTAATTAAAAAATAATTTAACTGCTATAGTTTTACTTATTAAAAATGAAGAGAAATGTTAAAGAAATAATTGTGACATTAAAGTATATAAATTTTTATAGGTGTTTCAGAGATAAATTTTGACGTATCACATGACATGCATGAGTCAGAACTATGTACCTATCTCAAGTTTTTCATTATAAATAACTTGTCACTGAATTTTATTTCAACATATTCTCACTGATAATATTTTGTTATTTTCAAGTTTTAACACTTATTCATCATCATCTATTACAATCATGAGTGTTCCAAAACTCTCTTTCTTTATTCTTCTCTTTCTTATCATCTTCGTATCACATTCATATTCAACATCTCGCTTAGATAGTTATACAAATCTGGAAAGAAAATCACCAGAAACAATAGTTGAGAGTTATTATGCTATTCTCCCCTCTTTCAAGTCAGCAAAATTCAAGAAAAGTTATCATATTCACACCAAAGTTCCTACTGGCCCAAATCCTCGTCATAATATTGTTCCAAGTCCTCCATGATGATGTGCATTTTAATGAAGTAAGAATTATACTACTCATGAAAAATATGTATTTTTCTTATAATAATAGAGCATATTATGTTAATGGCCTTTTCTTTTATTATTGGGCTTGGCCCATTTTATATTTTCTTAATTTTGTTAAAATTAGTGTCATCGAATACATGCTCCTATAATTTTAAAAAAATGAAAAAATTAAGAAAATGAGTACATTAAATTTTTAATCTAATGTAAAAATACTCAATTCAGTAACAATAGTTTATTATCATATAAAAAGTCAATTACAATAATAATAGGAAATTATATATCACTGAAGTATGTCGATAACAATATATTACATAAATTTATGGAGTTCATGATCTTTAGGTCGATGCACTGGTTAGATCGTTTTTTTTTATCAATATAATAATTTTAAAATAATTTAGTTGTACATAATAATATGTATTTGAAAAAAAATATTTTAAAAAAATTAAAATATTATCTTGTTATTTATAACCACATATTTAAAAAAATAGTTTGTAAAACTTGTTTTTATTTTATATATATATATATATTCTCACAAAGTTATTGAATACTAAATTTTAAAGGAAGTATTTTGAATTGAAAAATTCTGGAGTTATATATAGAAAAAATAACATTTCTAATTTAGATGTATCTTTTTAGAGATAAAATAATTTTTTCGTTTCATTTATGGGGGTGTAGGAGAAGTCATGGAAGTGTAGGAAAAAAACAGCCCAATTTGATGCGTTGGTCTTTTGAATTGGGCTTCTTCATTTGTACCATCGGCATCACCCAATAGTTTTCCTTGTCTTTAACTGAAAGAATAAAATATCTCTCCCACTTTTTACACATATTTTGTTAATATCTTGTTCACTTTATTCAATAACTTTTTGATAATTTTATGAAATTTTTAAAAAAAAAAGTTCTTAGAACCATTCCAATACAAATTACCTGTTTTATCATTTGAAAAAATGAAAAGGAATTATTTACATCTATTTTCTTTATCTACATATACATTGTATTATTCTTTACAAAGAATTTAATATAAATACACTGATATTATATTAAGTAATCAACACTATTATTCGATTGCATTTATTATATATGATAAATTTATTTAATTTTATAATCACTTGAGGAAGATAATACAAAACTTTACATTGAGCATGAATAAAAATGAAACTCTAATTTGGAATGTCATTATTGGAGTGGCTGCTAATAATGACTTATAAAAAGTCAATATTGGTGGTACTTGAACTAAGAACCAGATATATTGCACTTAAAAATATAGAACCCAGTTATTAAACAGATGAAATGTTTGCAAGGAAAGAAATTTGGTCAACGGAGAGAAAAACATTCTGAGGCTACAATGTACACGGCAGATAATAAATCCAAAGGGTTAGAAGAAACTGCTACATAGGTCAAATCAAAATAACTTTGATGGCATGAAAACAAACCCACAAACAACGTTAACATTTGCTATGTGAAAAAGTCTTTAGCCACTGTTAGTTTCTGGACTTCCCAAGTAGTGTAGAAACATGAGAAAATCGATAATATTTGGAATTAAAGTTAAGATGATACGTGGAATGAAGAATCCATCAAAGAATATATATAAAAATCACAGAAGTCACTGAAATCTTGGTATAATAAGACTGGGAAAGAATCCATAACTTCAATATGATTACAAGATACAGCAAATACATACGTATTCAGCCAGAGAGACCAAAATCACAAATTTGATAGCTAGTTTTCTACAACACTATGATCACTTAAGAACACTTACTCAGGAACTTGCACTATCTAAAATTGACAAGTAGTTTTAATTTCATGACTACTAACTCTTAGTTTATTTATATGCATGCCATCAAGAACCTTGTATATGTATGTGATTAATTATGAAGAGGGTTTGGTCCACTAGGAACTAGCCTACGATAAACTGCATGAATTTGCTTGAACTTACTCTTCCTTGAGTTTATTGAAGAAAGAATAGCAGAATAACTCTGAATAAACATGGACGAAATCTTCTTTTCTGTTGATATGCTTTCCAATTTTACATGGTTGTTGTCTAAACGAGAGATTGCATATGAATCTTGCAATGAAGACAGCAGCAGGATAATGAGAATCAGAAAAAGGGTTGAGATTTTTGAAACTCTCATGATAAAGATTTGGAGCAAGAAATTGAAAGAAGAAATGTAGTTTCTATGGATACGTTGGCAGAGTGGAATATGATGAAATGCTGTGTCTATACACATTGGACAATATGAAAATTAGAAGCTTTGGTGAGAAAAATGAAGGAAAATTAATATATAAATATTCTTAGACAATATGTGAGGAGCACAATCTGTGACTCCCTATTGCCAAATGTCAAAACTTGACTTTTCAGGCTGCCAAATTATTGATGATACATAGTGCCAAGGTTTCAATTCTAGAGTGTGAAAATTTGTTTGAAAATGGACGTCATAGATTTCATAAACATGTTTTCACACATTAGCTAAAGTTTAAAATTTGATTGCCGTGTGTAGGTGTTTTTTTTTGTAAGGGCTGGTATACAAATTCCTATACGATAAGAAAGGAGAACAATGATGAATCATGCAATTGTACTTTTAATAATATTTCTATTTTGTATTTTAATAAACCTAATACGACTAAAGGGGGTCACCTGGCACCGCAGGCTGATTTCTTAAATATACAGGATATTGACATTATTGTCGTTAATTAAGAAAAAATAGCTAAATTTTTTGACAACATTTGTTAATTATTGCATAATATTCTATTTCCAATTTTACATTCACCAAAACTAATATTAGGTTTGATGGCTTGATAAAATATAACACTTTAAAGGTAATTTACTTGAGAAGGGTATGTACTTTGAAGTAAACGAGAAGCATATAAAATGTGTTGCTGAAATGGTTCTCTTGTTTAGGTAAGGATAGATTGATTGAAGTTCAAGAAACCTTGAAATATACAACACTGAAAAAACAGAAAAGAAAAATAGAAGGAAGAAAACGAAGAAAAACTTGACACTGTGTCTGAAACAAACGGTCTGTTGAGGTAATTTTTTCTATTCCATGATATTGGAATAAAATATCAATTAGATTTATGAATGATAAAAGTTGATAAATCACTTCTAGTGAGAATTTTTTCAATTTATAAAAAATGAATTTGTTTGTATTATCCTAGGTGATATGTTTGGTGTGAGATAAGGAATGCAGTAGAACCCTGTCCCCTTGACTTTAGATACAGGGAGAATTCCAAGAGGGCTGCTAAAGCTCCACAATAATGAGTTTGAATAACATATAAGAATCATTTATGTCCATTAAATTTCTGATTATAACATGAAAACAAATTCTTATTTTACTTTTATCATAAAATTAATTAATTAATTATTTCAGAATTCAAACACCTTCATTGGGTGGTTTCTTCAGGCCAA
Source organism: Phaseolus vulgaris (assembly GCF_000499845.2). Taxonomy (NCBI): domain Eukaryota; kingdom Viridiplantae; phylum Streptophyta; class Magnoliopsida; order Fabales; family Fabaceae; genus Phaseolus; species Phaseolus vulgaris. The sequence goes on from NC_023753.2 coordinate 6,345,204, forward strand.
GTTTTATTTCTCTGTCACAGTTCACTATTTCCAAAGGTGAAGGTCTTGACTTCCTGAATTCAATTAATAGATTAGACTGGCCAACAGAAAAATGCTATATAAATTCAGGCTTTCATAATTATGTATTAAAGAGGTTCATAAATGTGCAAGGAATACTGAAACTTATTGGGAACAATGGTAAATAGTTAATGTGCCTAGAAAACAATTCTTTGTTTCTTTGGTAAAAGGTGTGATAACTATGCAGTTTCTTAAATTAATTTGTGCCATTTTTACATTAACTTTTTATCTCATAATGTCACAACTTTAAAGAAACTCTCCTACTGACTATGCATTACTCACATTTATATTGTTTTTTTCCATGTTTGTCTGTAATAAGCTGTGCAGTATTCACAATCAGTAGCCTAATTGTGTAAGATGGTTATAAAATTTGATTGGACTTAAAAAAAAAATATCAAAAACTTTATTAAATAAAAAACAATTTTAAAATAAATAAAAAATTCATTATTATATTATTAAATTAGATATTATTATTGACTAAAAGAATTATTAATATTCAAAGTAATTTTATTATTAATATATATTTTTTAAATTAGTATTAAATAAAATTTTGATAATTAAATAAATATTAATTTATAAATTTTATTAAGAATAAAAATTATTTTAAATATTATTAATAAATTTAGTCTATAAAATAATATTTAATTTAATTAATATAATAATTAATTACTTTTTATAAAATTAATTTTTATTTAATAAGTTTTCAGTGAAATCTTAAATTAAAGAAAACTGACTAGGACATCTAATTTTGTATTATTCAATAAATTTATGCGCAAACCTAAATAGAAAGTAGAGGTTCAAAGTTTCACGCAATCAACTTTGAAAATAATTCCTATATTACAAATAGATTCTGATGGATATGTACTTATAATATAAAATAACTATACCTGCTCATTTAATAAAAAATAACATTGTTTATACAATTTTTGAAATAGCTATGGCAAAAACAAATAAATATCTAAATCCTTTGAAGTTCAATATACACAATTATCATCATTAAATCAATGATTAAGTTCATAACATTTAGCATTTATCAAATATTATCTTAACCTAATACAATGAGTAATTAACTTTACAAATAACTCAATTTTTATTTCTTAATGTTATCAAATTATTCTCATTTGATCTTTTATCTCTTTTTAAACTAATTATCCCTCTCATTTTATCTTCCTACTTTTATTTCTAACTAAATTTTATGTGTCTAAGAGATAATTTACTAATCATAACTTTGTATTATATTATAAATCGTTTAAAATAATCTATATTTTTAGTTAAAATTTATTATAATCATGATAATTTACTAATAAACACTGACTAATTTTAAAACAAATATCATATAAAACGGTATAGTTCAATCACATCATATCATCAACATATAAAACCATACAACAAAATCACTTTCAACCAAGATGCCATAATCTTCAATTATAAATCAATGAAATGGTAGAATTTATCATACTTGATATCTTTTGGATGACTCATACTAAACATGTTTGAATTTGACAAATTCAACATAAATTTTTTGTTGGGGATCTCAAGATCACGGAATCAAATTGATATAGTTTTTTAAGTACAACAAAATCAAATACTTTGTAGTGTAGTTGAGATTGTAAGCAAACATATTATTTACTAAATCACATTAAATTCTTGTATCATTTATTTTCTCTATCATCATTAATATTAATCTACATCGATGCCAACTAGACAATAATTGTGTTAAATTTTATTAACCAAATTACCTTCATCCATTCTAAGGTTGACTAGCTGGTGTATGAAATATATTTTGTTGGTTGCAGATGACTTCTTGTATATTTAACAATGCCTACATCAATTTGTGATTGTCTTCTTGTTCATGGTGTTGAATGTAACATTCTTGGTCAACGTCATCTAAATTAATCCATAATGTCAAACACCACATTTTTTGCCAATGTCAGTTGAATCAGTTCATAATGATGAATGCAACATTCTTAACCAACGTCAACCTAATCACACAAAGTGTCTGTCAATCTAGCAACTCCCAATATAACTGTTTCATGTTGTTTGGCTTTTATTGTATTAAGGATTGCATAGAACTTCTTATGATACAAATAGTCATCTGACTGTGAAAAAAACCAAATATTTTATAATGTGAAGGATTTAGACAATGCTATAACAATAAAGTATATCGAGATATTGGGTCTAATACTACTTTTAGGTTTTTCAAGATGGTGACACTAGAAAAATTTAGCATCAATAAATCATGAACAAATCCATATAAGAGATTACGACCACCTCATCCCAAAACCTTAAGATAATGAGTTTTTTTTTATATGTTACTCAATTTTCTTATTTATACTCTATGTGGAACTAAAAATCATACTTGGATTCCTAACAATAAGAGTCTCTTCCAGTTTTTCATCACATGATATCATATTTATGTGATCATAAGTGAAATCTACCATCCCAAGTATCTCATCACATACCCATAAAAAGTTGCACATAAAGTATTACATTCATAAAGGACAACATAATACAAATAATATATATGTGTCTATGTGTGTTATTCCAGTGATTCATCTCATATTTTTATCAAAAACTTAAACGACATTATTTCCTAATCATTTGGGGTCTTTTAATATTTTTGTTCTATTTCTTATATCATAAGCAAGTGTAAAGTAAAGAAATTATTTTTAATTATAAGTAAATTTAATTTTGATTATGGAGTATAATTTATGTTAAAATGGTTAATATTATTTGTATTGGTTTAAACTTAGATATTAGTATTTGAATTATTAAATTGGAATCTTGAAATGTTTGATTTGAAATAAATGTTATTGTGTTTTATTTAATCTTAAATGTGATGATACCTTGTTGAAATGATTAGTTTGAATTGTACTAGCTAATGGAAATAATACATGAATTCATGTAAAAAACAATGTGTAGAACACACAAAGGTGATTTTTAGAATAAATTATACCTTTTTATAATAAGTTTTTAACTTAGTTTTCAATGTTGAATAACTATATTTTATTTCAGAGGTATACCTACAGATTGATTAAAAGATACTCTTAATATGTTTAAAATTGAATAGAAAATATACTATTGATGATTTTGACTATAAATAAGTTTTCTGTGAATCATACGGAGTTGTTGATAACCATATAAACATTTCACTTGAGGAAATCTCTAAATTAATTTTTAAAATTGTAAGTATAAACCACTTTAGTTTTAACTTCTCCAGTATTTAACTCTTGAACTTTTAAAATAACCATATATTTTTATTCTACTTCATTGTTCACTCTTAGCTGAAACATAGTGCTGTCATGTTTATAAATCTGTATTTATATTGTGTTAACTCCTTTATATTAAATTAAATACATTATAACATTTTATATTATCATGCATGGATATGTTTATTTAATTTAGTTTTCTTTTTATAGCACTAATATATAAATAGATTTTAGTGTATATATAAATATATCAACTTTAGGAAAAACAGACACTATAAATGGGCTATATTTTGAATTGTAGGACTATAGTATTTATGCAAAGTAATAAAAAAGTTCAGTCTAAGATACACCATAAACAAAAGAAATACATAATAACCAACGAGCAAAGATGAGAATAAATAAATTAGAAAGAACGTGCAAGGAAAGAACTTGTTGCTTTGACCTTCTATATTATTTTTAATTAATTGGATTTTTAACCTAATTCTATTTCTTACAATGAGAAGTTATAGAAAATAAAATAAAAAGATAACTTTAAAGAGGTAACTTTAATTTATAATAAATTAATTTTAACTTATAAAAAAATACACTTCATTTTTTTATTCTCCTTCAAAAGTACGTGAATAGAAAGTTATTCCAAAAAAAAATTGACTTTTAGCATAGGAGGAGGAAATTAACAAAGTTAAATTAAAAAGGAGAGAATAACTTTGAAACTGAAAGTTCAAAATCAAGCTCTGACATTCTGTATTTTGAAGTTGATAGAAGTGGAAAAATCAACAAATTTTAATTTATAAGAGATAAACAACTCATCTAGAAGTTCAAAATTTAAGGCTATTTTCTTTTAACCTAGTTTTGCATACCTTTCCTATGGCCATCTCATCAGCACGCCCATCACCATTTTCTTTGTTGACATCTATACCCACAGAACACTGCCCAGTTTTTTTACTGCTTTATTTTAATTTAATTCCATTCTACTTCTATTCGCTATAAATATCCCTTCTTCCAAGTTTTAGGTTCAACACAGATATCGGGTGTTCAGAAACAGAAATCAAATGAATTTTCAGTACTCAGAAATTTCTAGGATAAAAAAAATGTCACGCATTATACTATTCATACATGGAAGACTACTTATGCTTCATTTTTGTCATAGAGAAAAATATTATTCAATCAAACCAAAAGATTATTACGAGTCTAATATAACACGTACATGCTATGGAATTTGAAAATATCTAACTTCAATTTACCCCTCACAGTTGATTATTACAAGACCGAATATTCAAACAAAGGGACAATCAGAAGAGATGGCCAACAGTTATCTTCGAAAAACTTGCCTTACATTTGCTCAGTCTTAACAATGAAGTTTCTTTTTTCTCTCCATTTTGTCAGGGGCATTGTGGAACAACTCGGCCATCACTCTTCTTTATCTGCATCAGTGTTTGAAGGGGTTTCATCACTTTTAACAGCAGCAGCAGCAGAATCAATATCACGGGAAGTAGTTTCTGATGGTTCAGCGTTGGACTCTGATTCAGCTACAGGAACTTCACTTTTAACAGTTCCAACCTTAACGTACTTGCTCATGAACTTATATTCCCAGTCTTGTAAAGCATCAAGCTCAAATGGGCCAAGGCCAGAAATATCCCCAGTCAGATCTTTATCTTCAAAAGACATCTTTGCTAAAGCCCTGCTAGCATCCTTGCCAGCAAACAGCGCATAAGGTCCGCCAGGTCCATAAAACATCCTGATATTAAGCAGTGGTGTTAAAACCCAATTAAAGCATATTAAGGAACAAAAAAAACATCATCACATACATATTTCATTCTTGCCTGACACAAAATGAACTATGTTGTCAAGCAAAATCATGTATCACTTTTGGTTTTGTTAATTAAAAGCATATACTCTCTTAAAGAAGGCCAGGGTTCATAGTTTTAGGACTCGAGAAAGTTTGGCTGAGCAAAAGTAGCTAGGAGCAGACAAAACAGAAAAATTATAGCAGAAACAAACAAGGCTTGCAGTGGTAAGAATTAATTGAAAATGCAATGTGGACAAAATATTCCCATCAGAGTAAAAAAAAGGGCAAATTTCAGCAGAAATAAGTTAGGTAGCGAATGACGATGCTTTTCACTGAATCTCCATAATTCAGCTCCACAAAACAGCATCTCAAAAGAAATGGCTGATGTTAGATAACTCGGCTCCTCAATGCAGCATCTTAGTCCAACTCAAACAATGTTAAGCCCAATCAAAATAAAGATCACAGTGAGAATTACATTTTTTCAACCTTGAGATGGGTGAACGTGTACACAAATATGTAGTGGGACTAAGAAGTAAACACTGAACAAAGCAACCAGTAAAATTAATGACAATAGGGATGACGGAAAACAATCTGAACAATACCTTCCACAAGACAAAAGTTTCTATAAATCCATGTTCAACCTTTGAAATCCAACCTTCTAATTTTCTACTTAAACCATGTAGTTTGCAGGTTTGTTATATGTCGTTATATAATCAATTCTCAAACTTTCCAATAAACAACGGACACAAAAACACACTTTAGACTCTGCATTCTAATCAGGTACAGTTAAAAACCAGCTCTACTCAACTTTAAATCAAACAGGTCCTCAATAATACGAGGAACATGTTATCTTCTCATCACATGTCACAGTAACAACAAAAAGAGCCCGCGTACAAAAAGCAAAATCTGACCTTTGCAAAAGCAAAAGTACCCCCAAATTCACAAATTCTTAATACACCGATCATTAACACAAAAGGGCATCCGAAAATGCACAAATAGGAAAGTTTTAGAGAAAATCAATGCATGATACCAAAACAATAATTGAACAACGTTAACCTAAAAAAGCTTACTTGGAAGGCATTCACTATTAACAGAAAATTAATAAAATACCCAAAATAAGCATAGACCATGAAAATGAAACAAAATAATACAGAAGAACAAATTAAGAAGAAATGGGTGGGTTTTGTGCGACGGTAAACCTGCTCTGGGAGACATCGTAGATCTGGGCCTTGATGGCCATAAGCAAGGGTTTATCGGGATCGTTGCCGTCGTAGGCTTTGAGCTCCTCAGCCGTGATCTCACCGAGCTGGACCGGCGGCCGCAGAGGCGGCATCTCCTCCTCCTCGATGTGGCGGGGGCGGTGGCGGTCGGGTGGAGCCCCAAAGAGACCCGAAACGACGTAGTAAACGGCCAGAAGTAGCGTGAGCACCGTGAAGAAGGTGGAAGGACTTAGGCCAGTGTAGACCACTATGGCCTCCTTCAAGGTCTCCCACAGTTGCACAGCCATCACTAGTGGGTGTTAGAGAGAGAGAGAAAGAGAGAGAAAACGCTCTGAAGAGAAGGAAGATATGGTTTGGTTTGGTTTGGTTTGGTAATAGTAATATATAGTGATGAATAATAAACTCAGAATGTTGAGCTTTGAGGGTTTGGCCATGATTTTTGTCGCATCTTCTCACCTAACCTTTACTTCGCCACGTTGGGAAATTACAATCCTCCTTTTTTTTTATTTTTTCTCATTCAATTTTTTAATTTACCTTTTTCTCATTTTAAGAAAATCAATCCATATTTTTTATTTTTTTTAGGGTTTAGGATTTAGGCTAACTAGACTACACCTTAAGTAACAACAATCATTTGTTATCACATGAAAAAGTATTATTAAAAAAATATAAAAATATGGGGACTAGACCGAAACTCATATGTTAACAAAAACGATACATAAGTAGACTATATCTATTAATTAATAAAGAATTTCAAGAACAGACTAGATAGAAGTATATTATATCAATGAAAGGATTTTTTATGAATAAATATTAAATTAGTCAACTTATCAGCACACGTATTTCCTTCACACAAAATATGAGTAAACCTGATTTTTTCACAGTATACTTTTTTTTTACCTTTTAAAAACTTTATTTTGCTCTAATTTAATCACTTCTTTTATCAATTTATACCTACGGTTGATAATAACTTTAATATAATATCTTTATAATACACTCTTATAAATATATTCTTTATCGATTAAAATTTCTTTAAAAAAATTAATTTCTCATCTTATTTAATTATTCTCTTCAATTTTTTTATTATTTTCATCAAATTTAATTAGCAAGGTAGATATGTTAAAAAATGTACACTACTCTTCATAAAAGTAGTGCATTTAGTCTAGAGATTACTCTTGACATTAAATTCGTTTAGCAAATTCAGATATGAGAGAATATTTTCTTAATTTCATTTATCAAAATTCTATGTGTTGAGTGGATCAAGGATTTTTAGAAGTTGATTTAATGGTTTTTTTTTAAAAGTTGTAGTATTGGATGTTAGCTTTTTTATGGATTTGTTATCAATTAAAAATGAGGTTTTTAAGTCTAATTATTTTTGTTTTAGTGAGTAAATGTAAATTTGTTAGTTTTAATTAGAGTTGTTGCAATTTTTGAACTTTTAAAATAAGGAAATGTGTTTTTCAGAACTGGAAATCTTCGTATAAGTTGTAGCTTATTCTTTTAGCTTTCTTATTAGTTATAATTGATTTTGATTAGTTGACTGTAACTCGGTGTGATTTATTATCATTAATCATTGTTATGAAATGATTTATGTTTTATTGATTATTTTTTAACTATGAGGCAAAATAATAAAGTGAGAGAGAGCATGATGATATGTGATGTGAAAACTGTTTATTTTTTAACTATGAGGCAAAATAATAAAGTGAGAGAGAGCATGATATGTGATGTGAAAACTGTGTTAAATATTATTGTTATATATTCATAGTTTTAATTTGTGTTAGAAATATGGGACGATATGTAAATACTCAATTATTTTGTTTATTTAATAAATGAACTTATATAATAAATATTTTTTTTTTCACGGATAGTTTAAATTATATAAATTAAAATATTAGATGATCGAAATTTTTTACACATTGTGACATGGATAAATGTGTAATTTGGATGGTAATGAAATCACTCGAATCACTGTTATTATCTAATTAATTAATATATATATATATATATGTATGAAAATGGGAAATTTGTAATATTTTGAAGATGTTGTACTATATTATATTTTTGTAAAAAAGTAAAAGTAAGATTAAGTTAAGAATAATAATGTTCTTAGCTTCCTATGTAAGTTAACAAAATATTTATTCCTACAAATACTTTTGTAAATAAGTAAAAGAAAATAAGTTTATTTTAAACATTTAATTAATTGTTTTAAATTGCATATCATACAGACAAACATGATAAACACTCATTCCCATAGTTTCTAGCTTTATAAGCAAAGTGTTATTTCATTTATAAAATTCTTATATCCAATTATCTTCTCTAACTTAGATGACTTCACATCTCTTACTGTATCATCATTTATTCACATTTTACCACTATTTAATTTGACATAAAAATATATAGGAGGGCTAAATTATTATTTATAGATTGATTTTTGAACATGTCTTGCAATAACATGTTTATCAAATTCAATTTCACACATAGGAAATGTTCACATAATTCAATAAAAAATCATATTATTGTACCGTTAAGTTGCCAACATATGATATCAGTTTATATAAAACCAAAATGGTTGTTAAATAGAACATCTCATACAAAAATTAGAATAAAAGATGGTAGAGAGAAAAATTACTATTAGTGGACAATGTTAAAGTAAAATGTTTATCACATAAATATCGATTTTTTTTGTTTTAATATCAGATATTAAAAAAAAAATCCAAATAGGATTAATGTCAAAAAAGTGTAGTTGGAGATTATTTTTTAAAGTGAATTTGTTATATAAATATTTTTGTAAATTTTATTTTCAAATACTATATAGTTTTTGAAGGGATTCCAAATTATGTGAATATTATTAATGATATTAAAAAGTATATGTTAACATTTATTTATAAAATTTATAAAGTTCCACTTTTAGTGATTTTTAGTTGAAAATATACAATATATGTATATAAAATTACAAAGTGCACCTACACCAAACTAATTTCTGTACCAAAACTTGAATTCATCTATATGAAAATTATCTTTATATTAATGTATCTCTTTAACCATACCTATTTGAAATATTTATTTTTTCATTTTTGCATTCAAAATATTATTTTAATCATTAAATATTTGTATAAAGAATTTAACCAATAAATTCAGCCAGATTGGAAAAAAAAATCATATTAGTTTGTTAATAAAAGAAACATTAGTTATTTTATTATCTCTAATGCCAACCACTTTCATGTTTGACTTTTACTAACTTTTTCTAAACTCACCAAATTTTTTCATGGTCTTTTTAGGTTTAGCTTATCACGATTAATTATTTATTCTAACCATTTACAATATAATATAACTTCGTAATCTATAAATTAAAAGACAACTTTAAATAAAATTATAATAGTTTTTAAAAACTATCTCCCTTAATTTTATTTTTAAATATAATATTATCTAAATTAGTCACTGATTATTATTTTTCTCAAAAGAAAAAAATGGAGTCAAACATATTTAAATAAATTTTAAATTTAATAAAGAAATAAAAGAAAAAACATCACTATAAAAAAATTAACTAAAATAAAAATTAAAAATAAATTGCTTATTCTGATGTCCTTTTCCTTCCCAACATCTTGAACAAATCAATATCTTGGGCAGTGAAACAGAAAAATTTAATTTAAAGTAAACTTCTAGGTAGAATTTTAGACAAGGTAGGTTCTATTTTTAATTTAATTTAAAACAGTTTTTAAAACTAGACTCCTCATATTGCATAAAAGGAGGACAATATTTCTAACAAATTATAGAATGAATAAAATCTAAAAAATATATAAATTTAGATAAATAATTTTTGTACAGGTGACTTTATTACAAAAATTTAGCATATAAAACTTTATTTATTTATAATAAAATCATAAATTTTTTAATCAAAACTATCATTTAAGTAATAATTTTATTTTCTTTAACAATTTTTTATTTAAAATAAAACTTCAGTATTAAAAAAAGTAAAATATAAATCGGGCAACAAAATCTTCACAGTAAAATATGAAAATAAAAATTTTAAAAAATATCCCACTTTAATAACTTTCTAAAAAAATATTGTGAGTTTACAATTTAATATAATAACAATGTTGATCCCAGGTGGCTGGCGAAGTTTTCGAGGAGAGATCGAAGTGGAACAGTGACAACTTGCAAATGTTAAATTTTGCATGTGACATTATTATGACCTCATTCAATGGGGTCTAACCCATTACTATCATATTATTATACAGTATGTGCATATTTGTTTTTCAATGTTTACATGTATTAACAACTATTTTCTCTTGCAAAATATATTAATTAAATAATTTTAAAATATATTTATTTAAATTTTGTTTCATAAATAAAAATACAAAGATGAAAATAACATATAAATAGTGTTTAGTTTTTTTATTCTTTTAAATAATTTAGAGAGAGTATTGAATTAAAAAAATGCAAAAGGTTTTTTTTTATATTTAATCAAAATTTTCTAATAATACAAAGAAGTCTTTTAATACTTAATTGCGATTACAATAATTTCTAAGATAACGAAATAAAGTAATATATGTAATGAAGATTTTTTTTAATAGATTATTTTTGTTAATATATAAGTTTTAGTATAGTTTTTTATAATTTTATATTTTTTTTATGTGATAACCAAATTACAAGAAAAATTTTATAAAAAAAATAAGAGTTTTTTTAACTTATAAAAATTTGTTGATATTTAAATATATATAATTCTGATAGTTATATTGAGAAACATTTAGACGAATTTCAGAAAGAGTTTAAAAAAAATTCAAAAGTTGTGCAATTTTACATTATCACTATGAGAATGATATATTTGAAAAAAAAAAGAAATAGATATATCTTGTTTGAGTATCATCATTTTACTGTTCAAAAGTGATCATCTTTAAATATGGTTATAATGACAATTAAAAACTAATAAAAAAAGTTATCATAAATGACTGTTTTTATTATGAAAAATTCATTAAAATAACATGATTTTGATTTAATTTAATTTAATTAATGCTATTAATTTTTCTTTTCAAAAATAATAACTGGTATAATGATTTTAGTGTAAAAATAATACATAGATATTGTATATTAGTGTATTATTTATATATTAAAGTCATCATATTTGTGATGATTTAAATTTAGATTTTTTTACATTGATTTAATTTACAAAAAAGAAAATTTGTAGTTTGAAAAACAAATTGTATAAAAAATAATGAAAAACTACTAATATTTATTGAATAACTGATCATTAGTAAAATAAATTATTTGATTAATTTAAAGTGAGTCAGATGAAAAGAATTAAAAAATAGAGTGAGTTATTTTTAAAAATGTGTAAAATTTGCTATTAAGGTGTTTAATTTATTTAACAAATAATTTAATAATATGTTTAAATAATTGATTTGTTTATAAGAGAATAGTAAGTAATATGAGCTAATAATTAAAAAGTAGATGTAATAATATAATTTGGTGGATAGTTTATAAATATGAAATAAAATTATGTAGTCAATTGAATAATATGAATTTGGTTGTTTTATAAAAATCATAGATAATGTGTTTGATTAAAAAATAATAATAAAATAGTAACTATTATGTGTGAAGTTTTGTTATTGAAGTATCTCATTTAAATTGAGGAATATATTATATATTTGATTAGATTGATAATATTTATAGTTTTAAAGATTGATGAAATAAAAAAAAATGAATAATATTAAATATTACAAACCATCATATTTTACTATCTAAATGAATAATTTCTCCTATTGTGACATTTATTTATTTATTGTGATAGTTAGAATATTTTTTCTATGTTTTGAATTGATTAATATATTTCATTATGGAAATGAATAATGTTTGATTTTCTTGACTCTTTATGATATATGTAGGGATCAAGTATGAAAAATTGGATTTCATAAGCTTTTTTAATGTTATGGAGACTATATATGGATCAACAAATGTCATTGGTTGTAAATGACAAGAGGAACAAGCGATTATAACGTAATGACAAGGAAATCAAAGAGCTTGAAAGTACCTCAATCACACTGTCAATCATTTAATCAAACAAGTACCTCAAGACACGTAACCTTTGCGCAAGACACATAACCGAATGTTATTCATTTTTTCTTAGTAAGACTGTGATATCTTCTGCATAATAATGATCTGCGTGTAACACCCGTGTCTGTCTTTAGCCTTGTCCCACAAATTTTTCTCTTTCAAATGTTACCTTAATCAAAGCTTAAATGGGCAAGGGACAAATTCCCTTCAAAACAGAATTTATGCATTCGGCTAAATTTGTGGTCATATGGTTGTACTTCTTGCTTCATCGTTTAAAGCTCACTTTTATAACAATATTTTATCTATCTAGGAAACTGCTTGCTGGAATTCTGATTACATAACTAATAACTTTGCTTGTAGAGTGAGTTGTTTCATTTCATAAGTCGTGACAATGAAAAAATTGAATTTCTTAAACGCTTATTGATTGTGTAATTTTGTATGAATAAAGGTAAGCAATGTTATTACCCATGTTAAATCAATTGACGTTTCAACTTGAAATTTTTGAACATTTTGTTGAAGTTGGTGTTGGAGATCCCACATCGACTAGAGATTAGAGTCTTTCATTGTATATAAGTGGGTGCAGACCTCACCCCATCGAGCCGGTTTTATGGGGTTGAGTTAGGCTTAAAGTCCACTTCGTAATATGGTATCAGAGCCATTTCGAGCCTATCCTAGCGAGTATTTGTTGGGCCTATCGTGCCACCCGCTATCGGGCCGCTATCAGACCATATAGTCCCACGCACGAGTTGGCAGTCTCGGCGTGAGGGGGGTGTGTTGAAGATCCCACATCGACTAGAGATTAGAGTCTTTCATTGTATATAAGTGGGTGCAAACCTCACCTTATCGAGCCGGTTTTATGGGGTTGAGTTAGGCTTAAAGTCCACTTCGTAACAGTTGGATGCGATATGATGCATGCAAACCACTTGCTTTTCATCCATTCTTCAAGACTTGTTAGGTTGACATTATGTATGTTAGTGATCATGCACAAATTAGTTGATGTGTGATGTATTATCACAATAAATGGAAGAACCATATCAAAGTCTCATGGTTCTTGCCTTCAACAATGGCAAATGCTAAGGGAAACATATTTTGATTCCTTGAGTGATCGCAGTCAACAATGTTGCATGATATTTTTTCATAAAAAAAATGTCCCATCAACTTCTACAATAGGCTTGTATGAATCCTTTGATGCAAGGCTTGAAAGAACATGATCCAAAATCTCATAAGATGTTTCTTAAACACAATCGACAAGATAATGAGAAGCAGTGTACTAGACAATTGTCCCATATTACTTTCTTGTAGTGCTTGCAACCAACTAGGAAGAGGATTGTATGATTGTTCTCAATCGTCGAATGTCATGGTAAGAGTTTTTTGTTTTCCTAGCTATGCTTTTTTTATATGTTATAATATACCTATGGAGGTTTTTGTTTATGAAAATAAGTCTTTTATTGGGATGGAAGAATTTTCCTTAACCAAATTGACCACCATGGAAGCAATTTAGATTGAGTGCAAATTAAGATGATCTTCAAAAAGTTACAATAATTATGGAAAGTTGGAAACTATTAAAAAAATCTAAACCAAAATATTTTTCCAAAATCCTTGGAATAGAATAATCTATAAAAAGACACAAGCTTCAAGGAGAAAGGAGGGGAACTTCATCGGATTTTCTTAGTTCTTTTCTTCTTTGTAATTCTTTTGTTTTGCCTCTACATGAAAGGCTAAACCTTTTTTATTGATTCTTTTGTAATTTCTCATTGAGTTTTGAGGTTTTGGTCAATAGAAGTTTGGTTTTTTGTTTCTCTATAGCAGTTATTTTATTATTTTAATCTCCTGAAAAATAAATTGGTTTTTGTAAGAGGTACTTAATGCATGATTGAGAGTCTTCTTTGTCTTAAACTTTGATTTCTTAGTTAGTTTGGATATTGATTAAACCAGTAGACACATGTTTTACTAGTGAGTTTCAGTTGAATAAGATTATGGCATGTTCAATCTGGTTTAAGTCTGTTGGAGGATTGAGAAATGATTAATCTTCAAAGAACCTGTAAATAATTCAATGGTGGAAGAACTTGGGGAATCAACCACTTTTTATTTGTTGTTTTAATCTTTTTTTTTATATTAACATATCTCTTTAACAATACTTATTTAAAATATTCATTTTTTTATTTTTGCACTCGACATATTTTTATCATTAAATATTTGTATATAAGAATTTATACCTATAACTTCAGCTTGTAACATCCCTATATTTTCCCATATCTGATAATCATAATTTGTATGAAATATTAAAATAAATATATAAAAATAATACAAATATATCTAAAATTTCATTATTTTAATGTTTCAAATTATCTTTCTCTTCATAAGACTTGAAACATTTACACAAAATTTAAAACAAAATTTCAAAAGAAAAAAAAACATTTTCCATCATTCATCTTCTCACCGAGAAACTTTATCACCTGTAACATCATCTGCTCCCGTGTAAAATACACGATCATCACAGATTAAAGAAAAACAACCACAAAACAAAACAAAGGGTAAGGTAGGTATTTTTAAAACTTATAACACAAATATAGCTTTAAACATTCACATAAATCCATCATTTCTCATGCATTCCACAAGTGTCTGTCAACAATTTCAATATTCATCTTTCTCATGTTAGACTTCTACTGACTCATAACACATAGACACTTAACTCTACTTCCGGAAGACTCGTGTATTGAGATTAGCATCCAGAGACTTGCACCTGTCATACTACTGCTGTGAAACCCACACAGCCATGCGCATAATTATCTCAATATCTCATCATCTTCATATGACAGGGTAAATCCATTTGATCTACTCTGATAAGTTCTTTCAAACCTCAGACTCAGCCAAATGGACCTCCTTCAACTCTCACCAACTGAATAACTTCATCTATGTGATTCCATTATATCAGTAGAGTCAGGATCGTCTCATTCACAGGACACTCACAAATCAATACACCCTAATAATAATCTCAACACGGTATTTTCTTCCTGAAAATACTATGTCTTGATTAGAATTCATATTTTGAACCTCATAATATCCAACATCAAACAATCAAATCATACCAATGTTTAAATTTTCCAAAATACACAACAATTCATTGACTAATTTTATAAATGTCTAATTAAAGAGATTTTCAATTAACTATACATGAAATAAAAGTTTACATACTTTATAAGAAAAACTATATAAAAATAAATAAATAAATCTTTTAAAAGCGAATAAAAATTTGTTTAATATTTTTATTTTATTTTTTTATTTTACTTTAGCTTGAGCTAAAATCCACCAGAGAGCACCCAGAATTTTAGCTTGAGCTAAAATTCGCTAGCTTGAGCTAAAATCCTCCAGAGAGCACCCATAATTTTAGCTTGAGCTAAAACTAGCTAGCTTGGGCTAAAATCCTCCAGAAAGCACCCCAAAAATTTTAGCTTGAGCTAAAATTCACTAGCTTGGGCTAAAATCCTCCAGAGAGCACCCCAAAATTTTTAGCTTGAGCTAGCACTTGCTAGCTTGAGCGAAATATGCAGAAAAATTCTGCATAACTTAATATACCTATTAGATTATAAATCAATATCTCATTCAATTCATAAATTATAAATCTACACATTACATTGACAGTTCCTGTTCAGCATGATACAATCACTCTCATTGAATCATTGAGTTATTATGTCCATTTATACATATATGATTTCTAATTCCAAAACCATTTAAATCAAACAACCAATTCTCAATCACAACACTTTCAATTTCAAACAAACTACCATCTACCCAGAACAAAAAATCTTGCAACAAAATCTAGAATTGGTGACCCGTCACACTCACATTCAAATCTTCTAACCTAGGGTTCTATTGAAGATTTTAAACTAGCTTCCCTTACTTTTACTTGAGCATATATGCTCACGAAGAGCTCCAAACCTACTAAAATCTTCAAAAGTAGCTTAACTTGCACCACAGAGTCCTGATAAAAAATCTAACTATATTTCTAAGACTCTGATCTACTAAAGACTAATCCTAAAACTAAAAGAGGCACATGCATACACTTAGATGGAGATAGACCTACAAGTTCAAAATTTGAATCAGAGAAGGGTAAAAATCGAACTTACTCTATTAGAGATTATGATCGGGCAATCTTATAGGATTCACTGTCAGGAGTTCAATGGCATACTCCGATCGCCAAACTGATAAGCAAGGAGATCAGAATCTTAGAGAGAAGGGAGAGAAAAGGAAAAAAATGAACAAAACTGAACTTACTCTATAAGAGATTCTGATCGGGCAGTCTTGCCAGGAGTCCAACGGCAGACTCCGATCGCCAGACTGATAAGCGAGGAGATGAGAATCTTAGAGAGAAGGTAGAGAAAAAGAAAATGAGTTTTTAGAGAGACGATGGTTCTTTTAAAATGAAACCTGAATAACTAAATTTTTATTTATATAGCCTTTTCACTTTAATAATAAAATATTCAGGTGTCATTTT
Organism: Phaseolus vulgaris; assembly: GCF_000499845.2. Taxonomy (NCBI): domain Eukaryota; kingdom Viridiplantae; phylum Streptophyta; class Magnoliopsida; order Fabales; family Fabaceae; genus Phaseolus; species Phaseolus vulgaris. The sequence continues at coordinate 6,362,019 of NC_023753.2, forward strand.
AATTGTATCATTTATACTCTAAGACTATTTTTCTCGGTCCTCTTACACAGCTAGATTGAAAAATTATTTTATTAATAAAATAAATACTAATAATTTTATTATCTTTAATTTCAACCACTATCATGTTGACTTTTATTGGACTTTATCAACTCATCAATTTTTTTCATGGTCCTTTCATAATATCCAACTTATAAGGATTCATAATAATTTCACTTCTAAAAAAAAAGTTAACTATACTGGTTAAGCTAAATTAAAGTAATCTTTAGTAAGCATGAATTTTTAATGAATTTCTCACAATAAAAATCATCAATGATCTAGCAACTTCTTTGTTAATTTTTAGTTGTTATTAAAATTGTTTTCAAGGTAACAATTTCAAAAAGTAAAGTCGTGTTGTTAGAAACATGATTTATTCATTTTTGTAATATTTTTTAAAATATATCTATTCTTATAAATTTAGTACAAAATTACACTATACACTTAAAAAAAAACTTTTTTCACCTTGTATCTCTTATTATGATTTTATTGAAGACAAAGCAAAATTTAGATTTTTCTTTACTAATAGCGTCATTCAGATGATTTTATAGATGAACTAATTCATCTTCAGTATTATAATGAACATTATTTTGATATAGTTCAAAATAATTTAGATTTATAAAATAAATAGTATTTTCTCTGTTCTTTGTTACAGGTGGGGTACATGGACAGTATGCATTATGGTTCTATTTTTAAATGTAGATATAAATATATGAAATTGATGTTTTATAAAATTGATTATATCCAATTATGCACTAATATATTATGGATACCATATTTTTTTATAAGAATTATCAATCACAAATTATTTCATATTTTAAAGACTAAATATCACAAAAAATCATTCTTATAGTTTTCATTTATGCAAATTATAGGCTATCATATCGGATTATTATTAAAGTTAAAGTTCTAATAATTTTAATTTATCTTCACATATCTTATTGCATCACAGTTTAACTAGATTCCATTAATATTAATATTCAGTTTAACATAAAAAAAAATTATATTTAAAGAGAGTCTAAATATTATTTGTAGGTAGAATTATGATCATATAATGAAATTGTAGGGAGGGGTAGCGTGGGTTAGGAGAGACTGATTTACGAAAGACTTATGGGTTAACTGACACATAAATTAAAAATATATATCTTAAATTTTTTTTAATGTAAATACAACACCTAAAAAAACCTTGAAGATTGATTATTTAGCATTTAATAAATAAAAATATTTATTCATATTTAGTACACAAATAATATTATACAAAAATAAAAAATAAAATAAATAATATGGATTATAGATAAAACGGATTAGTTTGCACCAATGGTAGAATATCCACTTAAATATCTAAATTGGTTCACTTTTTCTTAACGGACAACACACATAATTCATTTCATATTATCATAGTTAAATATAAAATAATTTTAAAAATATAATACCACATAATATGATTAGATGATACAATGTAATTTACTAAAAAATTATTAAATAGTAATAAATTTAAAGATAAAAAATAATTAATCACTATATTGATTAAATTATATATTATTTTAAAGACTAAAGATGATTGATATCTATAATAGTTTTTATTTCTAATAAAAATTTATAAAATAATTTTTAAATTGATATCTAAATTAGCTAGCAATGTTTAAACTATTAATATTTTTTTAAAATAAAAGTTTTAATGTTAGACATCACTATGCAACTTGACATCTCAACTATACTAACACTTCAAATAACAACAATCATTTGTCATCCCATAAAAAAAAGTGTTATTAAAAAAAATACAAAAATATGGAAGGACTAAACCAAAACTCATATGTTAACAAAAACGACACACAAATAGACTATATCTATTTATAAAGAATTTTAAGAACACACTAAATGATAGTCTATTATACGAAAAGATTCTATCTTGGTAACTAATAGTTAGATATTAATTTAGAAATTAATAATAGAAATTACTTTAGATACCAATATTTTTTTTTAATTTATAAAATAGTCTCTAATTTAATTAATATAATAATTTTATTTTAGTATCTAAAAGAAAATTAGTTTTTTTTAATGACTTTTTTTACCGATTAAGTTATTATGTTATTTCCTTACCTCCAACTATTGTCATTTGACATTAATTTCTATCCAATATTAGTTAATTAATAACATACATTCATATTCACAAAATATTCCATACAAATTTAGAATTCCTTTAAGTTATTTTGAATTCTAACATGATCAGAACATTTAAAAAAGGTAACGTTTAAAATTATAAATTCATGTCATTAAAATTCCTTTTATATATTAATCCTTGCCCATTATGAAATAGGTAGCAAAACTTTGATTAATAAAACCCATGTGAATCTCTCTAAATCAAGAATGAAACTTTGCAAATAAATAATGAGTTGCACTTCAAATAAAAGGGTTTACATAAATTTCACCCACCCATATTAGGTTGATAAAGGTATTAAAAAGTGTTTTATTAAAAAAAATTCCTTGTCCTACCTAGCAGTGATTTGATCTTAGATTAATAATTTATTTTCGATATTTCATAAAAAAATAAGTTTACAAATTTTTCTTATTTTGACTAACAATTTTAAAAAAAAATCAATTTGAATGAATTAAATATACACAATTTAATAATATTACTTTTAAATTTTCATTTTAATGAAAGATGTTTGATCTTTAAAGTAGACATGGTGTAAAATATAAAACTATTTCCAGTATATGGATTATTTAGTCATTGGAATCCAAAATTTCAATACCACAATTAAAAAAAAGAAAAAATCAATAGCATTTGACTCTGCACTAAACATCCCAAAACCAGTGACCAAAGTTCAAAAATAAAAGCATCCGACAGAGAAGACTTTGACAGACCCAGTAGAAGAGAAATCCCAATACCTCTGGGTTACAAAAAACAATGCAAACGTTCAGCATTCAACCCGCACATGTAAATGTTCTAATTTGGAACGGGTAAAGACTAGTTCATCACTACCTGTAAATGTTGAAACTAAAGAAGAATAGCCCAAAACTAATCTCCTCTACTCTGTAAAGAACCAAAATTACTGTCTCATCATTTTTTCATGATGGAAAACACTTCTCGAAATGAAACCAACTACAGAAACAAAACTTATTATTCCTATATACAGTTACAAGATTTGGCTAACTCCTAAATGGTGCAACAGCATTCATTTGTAAGAATCGAACTTTGTTTATTTGGATCTACACTTAAGGTAGCAGCATGAAACAACAGAAAATGTAACAAACGGTGAAAGACTAGATCACTACCAGATTGCACTCTTTTGCTCAAAGTGTCAGAGACCTCACCTCATCCGTTTTCCAAAGCCCTTCCTCGTACTTGTACCACCTAACCAGTCCCTCATCAGTTCTTGTTCGTTGGCACATGACGCAACTGTCATCTATGCATGTGAGAAATTCACGTAACCGAGAAGCCTTCTGACGAATAGTCACGTCAATTTCCTTGACAATTCTTTTATGTTGAGGAGCTGGAAGGGCTTCCATCAGAATGCAATGTGATATGTTGAGCACTTCTAAGTTTTGTAAGCTATCAAGGATGAGAATGAGAACATCCGTAAAAAGCATTGAGCATCGAAGGCTCAAGACTCTCAAGTTTGGAAGAAAAGCAGCCATAGATGAAGCAAAGAAAACATCACATGGCCCCATAATCTTGAGTTCACTAAAGTTCTTGCAGTGGGTTGAAATTTCCTCCAAAATATATGGTGGATTCGCTATACTAGGCATTGTCAGGGACTCTAACTCTTTCCAGCAGCGGATGGCCTTGCACATTCCTGTTTTCTTGATTCTGTTCCAAGCTGGCAGAACAAGTCGCTTGAGTCGTGGGCACCTGACAAAGGGACATTATTAGCTCTTTGGACAAACTACATGTGCAATCTTCAATTTTAAGGTGTGTTAATTACCAACAATGGTTGTCCCCTTCTAAAAATTGAAATACAACTACACTATCCTGTTAATTTTTCAAATGTTTTCCAGAAATTCAGGGTAAAATATCTCCCAAGAGCTACTCCTGATAAAGTTATTGCCCCAATATCAAGAAACCTTAAGTTTTAGGCACCAAGGGAAAGTTGATCAATCAACAAATCATATTCCACAAGGTTATAAACATCACTGATTAACCTCCTGTGTGTATTCATTTCATATGGTTTATGCTAACTTTACACGTTTAATAGATATAATGATTTTGAAAGTTGAAGTTACCTTTCAGCAGTGTATGTCAACTGTTCATCACTTACGTACAAGTTGAAATGGAAGATCGAAGTCGTTATACTCTGTCGGCTGAGACCCAGGGAGATCTTCAATAATCGCGTTAATGTCCTATCAGATCGTTCATCAACATAAACATATGGTTCTAATGGGATCTTGATGAAATTAGATCTTAGCATTGACAAATCTAGTGTTTTCCAAAGAAGTGGATCACAGCATGCCATGCGCCATGCACTACAAACACGAGAGATGCCTGATGTCAACTGAAAAATGTCAAGCAACTGAAAAATCTTCACCAAAATATCTATGTCCAGATCCTCCCATCTCCTTATGTTAGAGTCGTTGTCGTCCATTAAGCCAGTTTTTCAAAATCCACACTGAATTTCAGAGTAAAGAAACACCTACAGAAACCAAACCCAAAACCAGTTATGAGATTAAACCATTAGAGTGAAAAAATAATAACAGCATATGAAAAGAAGAATAAAAACTCAAAAATAAAGAGGGTAACAGGAAATCCAAGCAAGCTTTACAATCCCCGATAAAGGGTAACTAGTAACTACCGACACCAAAATCATTATAGCAGGATAGTTCTAAAATTTTCTATATAGTTTACATAGTGCGAACTATATGCACATAAATACCGTCGTCTGAATCCAAGTCTTCTTTCTAATCATTTTCACTACTGTGACAGCTCTAAATTTCTTAAATTTCTTCCTCTTCATCATAGCATTGCAGAAGAGGATAATGCAGCAGGAGAAGAGGATAACGCAGCAGGAGAAGAGGATAACGCAGCAGGAGAAGTGGGTAGCAAGAAAAATGTTTATAGGGCATTTTCAGACAAACAGAATAGTTGCACTATCCCGACTAAATTTTGGGCCACTGGGCCTGCTAAGCCACAATTGCAGTTGGAAGTAACTGATAGAGCTAAACCTAGCTTAATTTGATAAAAACATAGACTCGGATCAAAGTTCAACTCAAATTTGATGTGAACATTTTTTCAGTTCAAACTCAACTCGACTTAAACTCACAAACAACTCAATTTAGATTGTAAATTAACAACTTTTATTCTTTGCCTTTTGGTCTTAAGTTTTCAGTCTTTGCTCATTAGTGTTTTATTTTTGTTCATCACACTGATATATTTTTGAGTTTTCATCTTTTCATGTCCCAACCTTCCTCTTTTGGTCAATATTTCAAGTCTCCTTTCTACCATACTGTGATATTGAAAGATGATGGATGCAGAAACATACAAAGATTTATTTTAAACAAAGATTAACAATGTTTATAGGGCATTTTCAGACAAACAGAATAGTTGCACTATCCCGACTAAATTTTGGGCCACTGGGCCTGCTAAGCCACAATTGCAGTTGGAAGTAACTGATAGAGCTAAACCTAGCTTAATTTGATAAAAACATAGACTCGGATCAAAGTTCAACTCAAATTTGATGTGAACATTTTTTCAGTTCAAACTCAACTCGACTTAAACTCACAAACAACTCAATTTAGATTGTAAATTAACAACTTTTATTCTTTGCCTTTTGGTCTTAAGTTTTCAGTCTTTGCTCATTAGTGTTTTATTTTTGTTCATCACACTGATATATTTTTGAGTTTTCATCTTTTCATGTCCCAACCTTCCTCTTTTGGTCAATATTTCAAGTCTCCTTTCTACCATACTGTGATATTGAAAGATGATGGATGCAGAAACATACAAAGATTTATTTTAAACAAAGATTATCAATATTATAAGCCAGAAAAATTAAGAAAGGTAAAAATTTCAATCTTCAAGAATTAAAAACAGACTGCGGTAATGGGCTCTTCATTCACAAAAAATGAAGATTTTAGCTTAGAAGTTAATATACTCTTAGGAGCCATTTTTTGGGAATATACAAGTACAACTTAATCACACATCACAAATTGAGGAAGACAACTTTCTTTGTTATTCAACAAATTAATGAGTGATACCATTTCTTCATACGGCATCTAGTATGCAGAATTTTATTTCTATAGGAATATTTTATTGAAAATTGAGAAACAGTTAAAAAATTCCTCAGAATGTTAGTTTCCTGAAAACATTTTAAAATAAATCATACAAAGCAAGCACATTTAACATTCCCAACTTAAGATTTCTATGAAACCTAAAAGAATCCCCCTAGCAAACACTCCAGTGCTAATATACAGTGTTAGTCATTAGCTTAGCAGCACTAATTGTCATCATAAGTTTTGATTAAGGAGCAGGGGCTAATAATCTTCCATCGCATGCAAAATATTTCAGAGAAAGAAGTTCACACTCATCACCAGGAACCCCATGGATACAACACCGGCCAACGGTTATTGAACTCAATCATTTCAGCCTGAACTCACAAATTAGGCATAGATGGAATACTAAATCACCAACATACCATCTGCAAAAAGCAATTCACAATTCCCATGACCTCTTCACTAAAACATCATTAACTCCAGTCTAGGATTCTCATAAACATTCGATACAAATCCTTTAATTTAAACAGACTTTTTAATAGACAATATCATTGCAATCATTGTTAGAATTCATCTACATGTCAGGATCACATGGGTCAGTCGGTAACATAAGCAGAAAAAAAAAGAAAATAAAGAATTAGAGATGTGAGAACAGAAAAGACGAACAAACCAAAGATAACAAAGAAACAAGAAGTGGAGTTGATTAGGCGTCCAAACCACATTCACTCGAAAAATAAAACTTTATCATTAAAAATGAAAATTGGATGTGAAATGAGTGGGGAAATGAACAATTAATCAGACCAAACAATTGACACTTGTTCAATTAAACTCTTCAGTCCAATTACTCGGGTTTCACTCGGCCACTGACGCCAACTTACAAATTTCCATGATAAAACAATTACTCATGTTTCACAAAGCATCAACCAAAAAAATTTAATTCGTAACACTCTCAGACCAGATCTCGAAAGCACCAAATCCGAAACAGAAGCAAGTGCAGGACCAATACCCACCGCAATCATGAATTCTTGATCAAACAAATTCAAGAAACCCATAAAGAAAAGGCGCGGAAAAAAAACTCTTGGAAACTCAAAATATTATGGGTCAATCGTTTAAGGGAAAGATCTAATCCTCCGCTACCCCAATTTTTAAACTTGTTTACAGACAGAAACATGGGTATGTGCTTTGGGATTTTTGTGTGTGTGTAGACTACGAAGAAGACAGAGAGAGGAGACAGACCTTGAGACAACAGAAGTTTTGTGCGGAGTGGATGAGGATGTTGGTGTTGGTGTCGTTGTTGAGTAGCTGAGTCGAAGATGAACAAGTGCAGAGATTTTGAGGTGTTCGTTCTTGCTCTGCTTCTTTTCCCTTTTTTATATAAAAAAAATGTTATGAAACATGTAAATTGTGAACAGAAAGGTGGATGTAGATGGGGATTCCAAGGGACGGTTTTAAATTACGGAAAAAACCTTGCCTTAGGTCATGAAATGTGCTTTCCAAAAAAACAAAACACAACTTTTCTATTGGGAAAACAAAGTCAAATACAGATAATAAGATTTTTCTACCACTGTTCTGTAATTAAAATCAGAGTTTCACATTCGCAATTAATATAATAAATTTTGGATTAAAAACATATTATGTACCATATGAAAATACATTGAAATTAATTTTCTATAAACTAATGACACATTAATTGATTTCTATAATATTTTTCTTGAAAGTTATATTAAAATAATTTCTTCTTAATTTACTGTATAAAATATGTTACAGATTTAATTTTGATAATCATGATATTGTAACATATTTTTTTATTAAGAAATTAATTACTAATATCATCAAGTAATTACTAATACTTTCATATACATTATTTTTTATAAAAATTTTCATGTTAGACATTATTATACAACTTGACATCTCAGCTAGACTAACACCTCAAATAATAACAATCATATGTTATCACATGAAAAATGTATTATTAAAAAAAAATATATATATATATATATAAAAATATTGAAAGACTAAACCAAAACTCACATGTTAACAAAAACGATACATAACCATATATAAAATACTACTATTGTCACATACTTTAAGCATATACAAAATACTTAAGTATTGTCACATACTTTAAGCATATACAAAATACTTTGTTTTTATATTGAAAGTGGTATCGAGATTTTATATTTGGACTATTTAGTTAATAAATAAAAACAATTGTCACTTTCTATAGAAAATAAGTTTATTCTGTATATATCATTGATGAAAAAACTATTTTTACATTAATAATCAATCATTTCAAATATAACTTTTAAATGATTTTCTTAAAAGTTAATACATTACCATCACAACAAAGATTTTTTTAGTGATGAAGTATTTAATAAAATTGCTCACTCAAGGTTTTAGAATTTGAAAAATAAAATTACTTGTTAAGATGAAACAATTCAATACACATTGATAAATATGTTCAGACACAATAACATTTAATTGATGTCTACGCATATTTTTTTTATGTTATTAATGCACTTTAATTAATTTTTTAAAATAAAATAAAATATAGAAAAAAAATCCTCTAATTTTAGTTCAAAAATAACTTGGAAAGTTGTATTTAAAATTTTGTTGAGAAATATAATCGCCCTCGAGATTCTTAAATAAGAAATTTATGTAATGTATACTATTTTTTAAAATTTACTAGAATCTCATTTTTGGTTATGAGTAATAATATATCTTTTAAGTTCTCATACACGTTTAATGTCTTGAAATATAAATATATTCAATCTTCCAATATAAGAAAAATAATATATTTGGTAAAGATATATTTTATAAATATTTAAAATTATTCACTTTCTATACATAGTGTGTGACATGAAAAAAAAAATACAAAAAAATCTGAGTAAAATATATATGTATTTATATAAAATTTGAAGGTTATCTATTGGATTTGTTTCCCTATGTCTACTATCTACCTCACCTAACCTATTTCATCCTCACATCTTTTATTTAATAAAATTCTTATTTATAACATTTATATTTCCTCTTTCACTCAATTTTGGTGAATAAGATAAAATATTATTGAGATTATCACTTTTCAATTTATGTGAATTAAAGTCTTTTATTGATGTTATATGAATTATTGTGTTATTTAAATTGTTATAATTATTTATTATTATTATGTTATTTCTTATTCGATTTTACTAAGAGTTTTTTCAATTAATGTTGGAGATACTATTTTTTAACAGATGTACATTTTTTTTTTCAATTAATATTTATCATAATTAAATTTTGTTTATCTATGTTGCAATGAATTTTTGTTATCATTAGTACGGATATAAAAAAAATCAATTGACATTTATCATGATTAATTTATTTTTTTATCTTAACAATAATTTTTTTTATCTGAGCAATGATTTCACTATAAGAAAATTATGAAATAAAAACCAATTTTACAGACCAATAATTAGTTGTTATAGCGACTAAATTAGACATCATTTTAGATATTAAAAAAAAATTAGTTTATAAATTAATTTTTATTATAATTAAATAGTTTATAAATTGATATCTAATTTAGAAACCATTTAATAATAATAGAAACTAATTTAGAAATCACAAGTTTTTTTAATTTTTAAAATGTCTATAATTTAGTCACTATAGCAACTAATTATTTTTGTTTTTAAAATTAGTTTTTATTTCATGATTTTCTAGTAATGTTTTTTTTACCATTAACACATTTGTTATCAAATAGTTTGCAATTGTTAACTAGATAAATTTTCAACCAACATTAACTTATCAATGGCAATTGGGAAAAAATTGGGTGAACTTGATAAAAAAAAAATAAAAATCCAACCTACATTATAAAAACAACCTTAGTGTAAAACTAAATGATTGTGATTAACATCAACTGAAACGCAATCTCAATTGTTTTTTACAAATATCAGTTTTGAAATTTTTTTATAAAATTTGACCAAAAAAAATGACATCAATTTAGATAGATTAAAAAATTTATCAATATTAATATTATTTTAATCATTAATAACCATTTAGTATTTAAATATTTATTTTAGTAATTAAATTATTTTATCTAAACAGAAAATTAAAATTCAATAGATTTAAATTACCTCATTTGAAAAAAATAAGAAAAAATTAAATTTAATGTATTTAAATATGTTGAAAATGTAAAATCTGTATCTAAACAGGCTAAGGGTATGAGAAGAATAAGTTATATTCTAACCAAGAAAAAGAAAGAAGAAAAGTTACACAGCAACCACCCAGTGCATCATAACAACAAAAAACTATAAATTATAATATTAATATCATAGACAAATGTAATAATTATAATTAATAATTCCATAACTGTTAAATAATTATTAAATAACTTTAATTATCAATTAATGCTAATACATGTATTTTGCTTTGATTCAATTTATCTACTAAAAAAAATTATTAAATAGTAACAATTTATAGAGAAAAAATAAATAATAATTATATTAATTAAATTAAATATTAATTTAGAAATTAAAATTTATTTATATGTAAATTTATTAATAAATATTTATAAAATAATTTATAAATTTGTATCTAAATTAGTTATTTAAGTTTTAGTAATTAATATTTTAAATTTTAAATTACTTTCTAAAAGATTAATAAAGATTAATTTAAAATATAAAGTAATAAATAGTTAAAATCTTAATAATTAATAGTTAAATATTAATTTAAAAATTATTTTATAAATTTTTATTAATAATAGAAACTACTTTAAATATTAATATATATTTTAATTTATAGAATACTCTATAATTTTTTACTAATAATTTTTTAAATAGTAAGTAATTATTTTATTTTCTAAAATTAATTTTTATTTAATATTTTTTTTAATGATAGTTTATTTTTATTAATTATTTTTTAAAATATTTTGATAAAATTTAACTATTTTTTATTAGTATATCTTGCCTTTTCACCTCCCCATTATTTATTTTTTAAACATTCTCATTTTGTGTTATAGCGGAGTCTTAGTTTGAATGAGTAAATAGCTGAAAATAAGAGATAAGGAATAAAACAGAGAAACAAGAGTATTTATGTGTATGTAATTAGAAATTTGTACAGAAAGGACAAATAATTGATTATATTATTATTAAAATATTATGTAATTTTAACTATATATATATTATCAGCAAGTATAATTTATATATGAGTAATTATATATTAATAATTATATATTATAATTTATATATAATTTATTATCAGCAAATATATTTTAATAAAGTTGTATTCAGCAGTTTGGAGTTTGGACGAAAATTAAAATATGAGTAATGTTAATATATATTAATAATTTATTTTATCTTATTTTTTACCTTTCGAGTCACAAAGTTACTCATTAGAATTTTGTAATCACTAAAATTCGACATCTCCTTCTCAGTATATTATATATATATATATATATATATATATATATATATATAAAACTCACTCTTAATACATAAATATTTTAAAAGGAATAGGTTTCTTAAAAATAATTTAAATTTTATTTCAGATTCTAAAATTTATTCAAATGAAATCTCATAAAAAAATAAATTTATCTACTATATCGAAAGAATAATCAATACAAAAAAGAATCTTTAACTAGATTAGTTATCTTATCACTAACAATTTCATCAAAAAAATTCTTTCTATATGAATTTTAAGTTTATTTTCATTGAACTTTATCCAATTTAATAAATTTTTTATTATTCTGATGGAGATGCAAAACCATTTTCCCTTGTAACTTTTTAAATGAGTTATAAGTCCTCTTAAGTCATTTGTATTCAATTTTTTTTTTAAATGCAAAATTCTTCATCTCATATTTCCTTAAACATATACTTTCACTTTTTATCTTAGGATGTTTATAATTCTATAAATACATCTCTTATTGTTTTTTTTTTGTGCTTGAACCTTTAGGACTTTAACACTTTTACTTCTATGTTCCCATCTATTTTGAGATAGTGATTTAATTGAAAACATAAATACATTTTCTTATAAGATTTTTTACTATTTGGTGGAAGAAGCAAACAAAAAAACATACATTTTACTTTTAACATTAGATCCATTATTATATCCTACTACCTTATATCATTAATATTAAAGTCATATTTTTTTTATACATAAATAAGTTCCTAAAAAAACATTTTTTTTTGTTATTAACTTGTAAAAACTCTAAAAAGTATAAATTTATTGTGATCAAACCAATTAAGATCTCAACACATCCCAAAATAAGGATCCGTTAAAAGTACAACAAAAAAATGACAAAATTTTTCTTTGTCTTTAATATTTTTTAGATAACAGTTTTCACTTAAGAATCAGACAATTCTATAAGTGCATTTTGGTTAGTCATATTTAAGTAATGAGTATAAAGTTTATCATTTTTATATATTTAAGATATTTTGCATAACGTACAAAAAAATCATTAAATAAAAAAATAATTATTATATTAACTAAATTAGATATTAAAAGTAATTTTTATTATTAATAAAAAATATATAAATTAATTTTTGAATTAATTTCTAGTTAGCTATTAAAATTTTAATTATCAACTTTAGAAATACATATTTTTGTCTGATTTCATAAAAAAATCCATTTTTATTTTTCAAACATTTATTTTCAGTCATATATTTTACTTTTTATTCTTATTTTGTTGGAGATCCCACATCGACTAGAGATGAAAATTTCGTTGTATATAAGTGGTTGTAAACCTCAACCTTATGAGCTGATTTTATAGGGTTGAGTTAGACTTCAAGTCCACTTCTTAACATGGTGGACCTTATCCCTCACTCTCGACGTGAGGGGAAGAGGTCGATTTTATGGCCTTAAGTAAGTATAAGGCTTAAAGTCCACTTTTTAATATATTTTCTCTTCCTTTCCTCTTCATTCTATTTCATTCTGAATACTTAACGGAACATTATTAATTTAAATAAACCTAAGTTATACTTTTGAAATTTCCTCTATATGGTTTTAACTTCTATATCGAGTTTACTAATTTTCAAAGTGAACTAAATAAAAGAAAATACTATATTTATATGAAATTGTGTAATTATTTATAATGTATTTTTCATTATATAACTTCATTCGTTTTCTTCTCCATCGTATTTGTGTGAATTGTTATATATTTATTATTGTACCGTACCGGTCGGCACCGAACGATCGAGTGGTTTACGTCGAGTAAACCTAATTAAATCTAATTAAATCCACTACGATTATTTCGCGTGAAGTGGAAAGCAGTTACGATGACCATTGACTAAGTCGAAGCACGTCCTCTGGACCACTCCCCTAATTTCCAGGACACCATCAAGCACGACCCAGGAACCACTAAACATGTCCCTGACCAACAACTGCTTGACCCACAAGACCAAGGCCCAAGTCAACCTACTAAGAGAGACGTCTGAGGAGGAAAAAAGGTACGTTTTTTCAGATCATCAAAGATTCTCACTGGAAAAGATTGCTGACTTGAGCGTCGGAGCACAATCGCAGGTACCCCCACCGGCCGACCGAAGCACACGAGGAAGTAGAAGACTTGAAGAATATGACAACCGAGAGCGAAGCAGACAACTTGTATCGACGTGGATCAACATTACTCAGTCCCTAATATCCATACAGGTACAATTGGCGCCCACCGTGGGGCCGAGTAATCACTATCCCCAGACCTAGAGGTACCAACACTCGAGGATGGGTTCAACGGCGAACAACAACAACGATACTGCCACGGAAGAACATAGGACGATACTCCAAACCCTCCAGATTCAGATGCAGGAGTTACTCCAGAAAGGAGTCACTGATCAACTACGTCAAGATGAAGAGAAGAAGAGACAAGAAGAGGAACGCCAGCGGCATGCGGAAGAGATAGCTCAATTGAAAGAACAAAATAAAAGATTGATGGAGAGACTCGAGCAATCTGAGCGTGAAGGACATTCTCACGCGCCTTCTCCATCACGACATCAGTCAGGAACAAAGACAATAGCCCAAATAGTAGCCCAAACTATGCCTCCCACATCACTTGTTCAGCACACCCATCAGAGTGTGAAGCAGGTAACCCCAAACAGGGTAACAAACCCGAGAGGTCATCCATTCACCGATGATATCATAGCCACCCCTCTCCCTGACAAATGGAGAGGCCTAACGATAAATCTTTACGACGGATCCACAGACCCGGACGAACATCTGAATATATTCAGAACTCAAATGACTCTTTACACAACTGATCGGACGGTGTAGTGTAAAGTCTTCCCCACCTCTCTCAGGGAAGGCCCCCTCGGATGGTTCTCTGACCTTCCACCCAATTCCATTACAAGCTTCGACGCTTTGGAATTGAAATTTACTACACAATATGCCACCAGTAGACCTCACCGGACATCCTCCATGTCCCTCCTTAATGTCAAACAAGAAAAGGGAGAATTTTTAAGAACATTTATGGACAGATTTAGCAAAGTGTGTATGAGCATTCGTAACCTTAATCCAGACATAGCCATGCATCATTTGTTCTCAGCCATACTGTCGGGAAGGTTCACCGAAAGTCTTATCAAACGGCCCTCGTGCAATATGGATGAATTAAGAACAAGAGCGACAAAGTTCATGCAGATAGAAGAACACATTGATTATCATCGAAAGACTCATGTTGAGAACACAGACAGGGGCAAAGGGATTCGTCCCCCCATAGTGCCGACCGACCGGGATCGGCATCGCCCCAATAGGGGTCCCCGCTTCCACAACTACACCCTCTTGATTGTACCAAGGGGTAAGGTCCTCGACGAAGCACTACAGATTGAATTGATTCCGGCACTAAAGCAGTCGCAAACCCCTCCCAATGCCGATACCAGTAAACGTTGCCAGTACCATCGCAACTACGGCCACACGACCGAAGGATGCCAAGCACTGAAAGACAAAATTGAAGAGCTCGTCCAGGCCGGTCATCTCCGCAAGTTCGTGAAAACTACCGTTACTACATCCAGGTCACCCCAGCGTGATCATGATCCCCGAGAACGTTCGGGACGAAAAAGCGACCGGACCCACGAAGATCATTATCGTTCAAACAGAAGGAAGAGAAGCGAAAGTCCGGTTAGGCGAACGAGACCTAGAAGCGAAAGCTCTGAGCGTAGGAGTCGAACTAAGCAGAAAGTTCGTGCGGTCATCAATACAATTGCTGGACCGGTATCACTCGGCCAACCCCCTCAAGAGATTAACTACATTGTCGGTGGTTTTGCAGGTGGAGGATGTTCTAATTCAGCAAGGAAGAAACATTTAAGGGCAATTCAATCCGTTCATTCGACCTCCACACAACGCCGACCGCACATACCACCAATCACTTTCACCGACGATGATTTCACAGCAATTGACCCATCTCAAGATGATCCTATGGTAATAACTGTGGAGATAGACAAATTCGCAATCGCAAAAGTCTTAGTAGATCAAGGCAGCTCGGTCGACATCCTTTACTGGGAAACATTTAAGAAGATGAAGATCCCAGAGGCGGAGATACAACCCTACAACGAACAGATAGTTGGTTTCTCAGGAGAAAGAGTCGATACGAGAGGATTTATTGATTTATACACTACATTTGGCGACGATTACCTCAGTAAAACCATCAACATACGATACCTACTCGTCAACGCCAACACATCGTACAATATTTTGCTCGGTCGTCCATCTATCAACAGGTTGAAAGCCATTGTCTCAACTCCTCACTTAGCTATGAAGTTCCCCTTGGTCAATGGAGTAGCAACCGTGCATGTAGATCAGAAGATAGCACGAGAGTGCTATGTAGCTAGCCTGAAGGTGGAGCCGACTCGAAGGCTTTATACCACATCGGCCGAGCAAACCATAGAGCGAAGAGGCCGGTCGCCAGAAAGACGTTCTAAAGGAAGAGAATCTAGAAGACACTTAGTCGCTTTAGTTGATCTGGATCCTCGACTGGATGATCCCCGGATGGAAGCAGGGGAAGATCTTCAACCCATATTCCTCCGTGACAAAGACCGAAAGACGCACATGGGAACGTCCCTCAAACCGGACGACCGAGAGGCGATCGGTAAGACGTTAACAAAAAATGTTGACCTTTTCGCTTGGACTGCTGCAGACATGCCAGGGGTAAAATCGGATGTAATTACCCATCGGTTGTCTGTCTATAAAGAGTCCAGGCCGATCGCTCAAAAGAAAAGGAAACTAGGTGAAGAACGGCGCAAAGCCGCACGGGAAGAAACAGACAAGCTAGTTCAAGCTGGTTTTATTCAAAAGGCCCACTACACAACGTGGTTAGCCAATGTGGTGATGGTAAAAAAGGCAAATGGAAAATGGAGAATGTGTGTAGATTATACAGACCTTAACAAAGCATGCCCAAAGGACTCGTATCCCTTACCTACAATCGACCGACTGGTCGACGGTGCAGCCGGTCATCAAATCCTCAGTTTCCTTGATGCTTATTCGGGTTATAACCAAATACAAATGTACCACCGTGATCGAGAGAAGACCGCGTTTAGAACGGATTCTGATAATTTCTTCTATGAAGTCATGCCGTTTGGTCTCAAGAATGCCGGAGCCACGTACCAGCGACTTATGGATCACGTATTCCACGACATGATCGGTCGAAACGTGGAGGTATATGTTGACGACATCGTCGTCAAATCAGATTCTTGCGAACAACATATTTCTGACTTAAAAGAAGTTTTCCAAGCCTTGCGTCAATACCGCATGCGTTTGAACCCGGAAAAGTGCGCGTTCGGCGTGGAAGGTGGAAAGTTCTTAGGCTTCATGCTCACCCATCGAGGCATAGAGGCTAATCCAGAAAAATGCAAGGCAATCACTGAAATGAGAAGTCCCAGCGGACTCAAAGAGATTCAGAGATTAGTCGGTCGTCTTACATCGTTATCTCGGTTCGTACCTAAGCTTGTCGAACGAACGAGACCCATTATAAAACTTTTGAAGAAAACGACTAAGTTTGAATGGACAGATGAATGCGAACAAAATTTCCAACAGCTAAAAACATTTCTGTCATCCCCACCGGTCATCCAGAAACTGAACGCACGAGAATCCATTGTGGTCTACCTCGCTGTCTCCAATGAAGCAGTGAGTTCCGTTCTAGTACAAGAAATTGAAGCGGAAGAAAGACCGGTATATTTCGTCAGCCGAGTCTTACACGACGCGGAGACCCGATACCAAATGGTGGAAAAAGTTGCCTTAGCTTTAGTCATTACCGCACGACGGATGCGGATGTACTTCCAGAATCACAAGGTTATAGTTAAGACTAACTATCCCATTATGAAGATTCTCACCAAGCCTGACCTGGCCGGACGAATGATAGGTTGGGCAGTCGAACTGTCAGAATTCCATATCGAATACCAACCCAGGGGGGCCATCAAGTCCCAAGCCCTTGCTGACTTCACAGCAGAACTCACTCCCTATCCGACCGAAGAAACTCCCAGATGGACATTATACGTAGATGGGTCATCGAACAGTCGTTCGTCCGGGGCGGGAGTTGTACTTGAAGGACCAGGAGAAATCGTTATCGAACAAGCCATGAAGTTCGAATTTAAAACTTCCAATAATCAGGCTGAGTATGAGGCTATAATCGCAGGTCTACATCTGGCGATCGAGTTAGAGATAACAAATATAACTTGTAAGAGCGTCTCCCGTCTAGTCGTCGGACAACTCACAGGGGAGTATGAGGTAAGGGAAACGTTACTTCAACAATATTTTCATTTTGTGAAAAATCTTATAAACAGGTTCAAAGAAATCTCATTCCAACACGTACGGAGGGAAAATAACACTCGGGCGGACGCTCTATCAAGATTGGCTACCCTAAAAAAGAAAGGTGTCCACCGATCGGCCATACACGTGACCCTTGCTAAACCAAGTGTTGGTACCGAAGAATGCATGGCGACCGACACGCAACCTAACTGGATGACTCCCATAAAACAATATCTGACCGATGGTGTATGCGATTCACACTTGGAGAAAACAATGAAACTACAAGCCGCCCGATACATACTCATTGGCCAAGATCTTTACAGGAGAGGGTACTCCCGTCCCCTCCTAAAATGCCTTAGTCCAGAACAAGTCACCTATGTGATGACCGAGTTACACGAAGGGATATGCGGAACCCATTCAGGAGCACGGACTATATCCGCCAAAATTCTAAGAGCTGGATACTACTGGCCGACCGTGCAGGGAGACTGCACCGAATACGTTCAAAAATGTGTGAAGTGTCAGGAGTTCGGCACCTTATCACACCAAAAACCAGAACACCTGCACTACATCCTATCCCCCTGGCCATTTGTGAAATGGGGAATGGATATTATCGGACCTTTCACACCCGGAAAAGGGCAATGCAAGTTCCTGTTGGTTGGCATAAATTACTTTACCAAATGGATTGAGGCCGAACCATTGACAGCCATCACCGCCCGTAACGTACTGAGCTTTGTATGGAAAAACATTGTCTGCAGGTTCGGCCTACCTCAGATCATTATCACAGACAACGGTCGACAATTCACCGACCGAAGGCTAGCTGAATTCTATGAGAAACTCCATATCAAACATACAACGAGTTCGGTCGAACACCCTCAAACCAACGGTCAGGCGGAAGCCGCCAACAAAGTTATTCTCAATGAGTTAAAGAAGAGACTTGGCCCGTCCAAGGGAAACTGGACTGAAGAATTGTTAGAGGTTCTATGGGCCTATCGCTGTACTCCCCAATCAACGACTCAAGAAACACCTTACAGCCTGACGTACGACACAGAAGCCATGATTCCGGTCGAAATCGGCGAGCCTTCACTGCGCCGACAGACATTAGACTTAGACTTGAATAAAGAAAGTCTACTGGTCGGCCTCGACCTCATCAATGAATTAAGAGACAAATGCAAGATAAGAGAAGAAGCATGCAAAATACGAGCAGCACGAAGGTACAACTCGAAAGTGAAGCGACGAAGCTATCAGAAGGGAGATTTAGTTTGGCGCATGCGCAGCGACGCTCGGAAGGACGGCGGAAAGTTTTCAAGTAACTGGGAAGGACCATTCCGCATTTCCGACACGGCAACAGGAGGAGCATATTACTTAGAATATTTGTCAAGAAAATCTATACCGAGAACGTGGAATGCCACGCATCTCAAATTCTATTACAGTTGATGAATGAATTTAGTGCACTCTTTCATCGCTCGGTTGTTTTATCCCTAAGGAGGGTTTTCTACCGAGAAGGTTTTAACAAGGCACTTTAAATTACCAACCTTGGTCAGAAATTAATATTTAGATTATTAATTAACCGTTCATTCGGTCAGCACATATAACTAAGGTTATCTGAATTATAACTTAAACGTTATCTGAATTAATTAACCGTTCATTCGGTCAGCACATATAACTAAGGTTATCTGAATTATAACTTAAACGTTATCTGAATTAATTAACCGTTCATTCGGTCAGCACATATAACTAAGGTTATCTGAATTATAACTTAAACGTTATCTGAATTAATTGACCGTTCATTCGGTCAGCACATATAACTAAGGTTATCTGAATTATAACTTAAACGTTATCTGAATTAATTAACCGTTCTTTCGGTCAGCACATATAACTAATGTTATCTACCAATTTTGGTCAGAAATTAATATTTCGATTATTATTAATTAACCGTTCGTCCGGTCGGAATATATAACTAAGTAATCATTAGTCAGAAGTTAATAATCTATTAACCGTTCGTTCGGTCCGATTAATATATAAATGTCCAAGTTATACGAAACACCATCAGTGTTATCATTAACCATGTCACTTACCAAATTCTTCATCAAAGTACCCGCCAACCAATCGTTCGGTCATAAACCGCGTATTAAAAGGAACATAAAAACAAATTCGATAACAAAAAGTAAAATGGTTCGAAACAGGTCACAAAGCAGTAAAATTGTCTTTAGCCCACACCCCGGGCTCAGGTAATGGAAATATCAAACGATGTCAAGGGTATCATCCGGTTGCATCGACTCCTCCGGCTGTATAGTGTCATTTCCACGAGACATCTCAGCTACAGGATGGATGGTTTGATCATTCTCTTCGGCCTCCTCGTCTCCGAGAGGCATCAGACGGCCATCCACAACATCCATGTTCGAGTCATATCGCTCGTCGTCGGACGGTACCCCATGAAAAAAGGCAACCTGTCGGACGCCTTGTCTGAAGGATTGTTCGTTAATGCTTAGCATGAACCCTTGTAGTTGTTCAACTTGGGCAAGGAGAGATTCCTTCTCAGTAGCCAATTTTTCTTGTTCTTTAATAGCTTCGGCTCGTCCAGCCGTCACCTCATTCAGTGTAACCCTCAAGGTCTCTTGCTCTTCCCTAGCCAACTGAGCATCGTTCCGGGCCTCGTCCACAGCCTTCAAAGCATCCTTCAATGAAACGGTCGATTCACTAAGTTGCGACTTCAATTTGGGAATCGACACCGTCTTCACTCTCTTTAACTCATCCCCGATGGCCCTACCTACCACGGCCGCACGACACTGCAGCTCGACCATTTCTTCAATTAAATCCAAGGTGGGGATGGCTGCTAAGGTATCCTCGTCCTCGGGGCGCAAGTCAAATTGCATGGTAGGGGCCACCCTGACGGATGACCCCAGCATACTAGTAGGATTGCCCAACGAAGATCGAGCGTCAATGCGGGGTGCCTTCGCCGGTCGCCCCCTTTTCTTACCTTGAACGGGAGCGGCCACAACTTCGACCGGAACAACCTCCTGCTCGATCGGCCGTGGCACAATCCCAGCGATGGTGGCTATCTTGCTTTTGTTTGCCTGCCTTTTCAAACTATTCATGTATTTTTTCAAACTTGGATCCATGCTCATAACAATATCTGCAAAATAAACATGAAGGTAAGAAACACTACGCTGCTAATTGAACGACCGAAAGAAGAAAGTGCTCACCATTTAGGTCCGTCCACTGCTTGGACGACCCGTAAAGGGCTATCAGTTCCCGCGTAGGAAGTCTTCACGGTAGTTGATTCACAACCATCAAAATTTCTTGTCGATGGGAGACAAAGATTCCCAAAACCGATGGTCAAGGGAGGTGGGTTTCTCCGTCCAATGGAATGGAAATTTTGTGCTCCCATCGGCGTTATAAAATAGGTCCCGGCCGTCCGGTTCAACAAACACTTTAAAAAAGTAGTCCTTAAAATTCTTATAAGAAGTAGTAAAAGCGGCAAAACGTACATTCCCCGGACGACTAGACAATGACAACCAACCTACTGGGGTACTCGGGTAAGTGTTGTAATAGTATAAAAATGATTCGGCGGTCGGCGTGAGGCCAAATATTTTGCAGATAATTCGAAAGGCTTGTAAAATGGCCCACGAATTAGGGTGCAACTGGGTCGGTACAACATTCAAAATCTTAAGAACGCTCACAGTGAAGTCATCGAAGGGAAAACTTATATGCAAGTGGGAAAAGAAAGTACTATACACAAAGAAAAAGTTGTTAGGAGCATTCTCCCGACCGTGACAGACACGGTCGGTCACACCACATATATCAACACTCAGCGCCTCGGTCGGACAATCTGGTGCTAGAAAATTCTTATGGACAGCAAGAAACCCATCTAAGTCGTCCGAAGACTTCATTTTACTAGGGATTTGAAGGACAGACGGATCAACCCAATCATAGCTTGGGCCGTCTGACGACTGACTCGCACCACTAGAAGCAGTACGGGTCATCGATGAATCTACAACATTCGAAGACTCTACAGAAGAAGGCATGACTAACCTTGAATGAAGAAAATGACACGGGCAACAAACTCAGCACTCGGCGATCGAAACAAGCAATGTGAAACTGAGAGCAAGTGAAATTCAGAAACCCTCAAAAGTTCAAATGAAGCGGTATTTATAGGGCGAGAAGTGAGAGAAGAAAACCCCAACACTCATCCAGCACCGTCAGATCAAACCCAATCCAACGGCTAAGCACTTTCGGCAAATGAAACGACACGAGATCCTCGCCGTTGAAAGCATCATGATGGGACAGCCCCTCGAAGTCGCGACCCTGCCATGCGTCACATCTCTGCCACGCATTTAATAATGCCAACTAGCGAGCACCAACCCAAAAGTTTCGTGCATCTTATACGACTCTTCGATCATCCATGCCCTCGAGCCTGGGGGGCTAGTGTACCGGTCGACACCGAACGACCGAGTGGTTTACGTCGAGTAAACCTAATTAAATCTAATTAAATCCACTACGATTATTTCGCGTGAAGTGGAAAGCAGTTACGATGACCATTGACTAAGTCGAAGCACGTCCTCTGGACCACTCCCCTAATTTTCAGGACACCATCAAGCACGACCCAGGAACCACTAAACATGTCCCTGACCATCAATTGCTTGGCCCACAGGACCAAGGCCCAAGTCAACCTACTAAGAGAGACGTCTGAGGAGGAAAAAAGGTACGTTTTTTCAGATCATCAAAGATTCTCACTGGAAAAGATTGCTGACTTGAGCGTCGGAGCACAATCGCAGGTACCCCCACCGGCCGACCGAAGCACACAAGGAAGTAGAAGACTTGAAGAATAGGACAACCGAGAGCGAAGCAGACAACTTGTATCGACGTGGATCAACATTACTCAGTCCCTAATATCCATACAGATACAATTATATATAATTTCTCTAATAAAACTAAAAAAATAATTTTTGTAGGCATGCAACAGACAACTCACCTCACACATGACATAAGTGGGAAAGTGAAGTGCAACTAAAACTAACTATATTTAGATATCAAGTATTAAATTCTATAGTAAAAAATATTACATTATCAACCAATTCAAAACCTTGTTAAAAATAATTATTATAAAATAAGGAAACTTATATATACCCTGTTTGTAATCAGATAAAACTGAAGTAATAAACGCATTATTTACTCTTATAAACATAATAAAATATACAAATCTACATAAAGTATAAGTGTAAAATCACATGAAAAGGTGAATTTTTCTTTATTAGTCTCGTTTAAATTAGAGGTTTTGTTAATTTTCCCGGTAAAAAAAGTTATATTGTTCCCATGCTTCTTTAGATGGAAGAAACAAATTGCAACAAGGTTTACGTTTGAAGTGATGTGTCTGGGATTTATATATGGTTAATTTAATTGCTGATTAAAAAAAATATGGATAATTTAATTAGATAATTAAATAATAAATAATAAATATAATTTTGAAACATGCATGCCATATTGTGGGAATTCAAAGAGTTCCATTCACATTGGAGGTTGTAATAAGTAATAAGTATATGCGTCATTTTCACACACTTTTTTAGAAAAAATGTAAATGTCAATTCGCTTAATAAACACATTTGGGATTGAAATTAATGAGCAGTTAAGTCTGAATGCCAAATCATTCATCATCGATTATTACTTTATTTATTCAAACTCAAGACTCAAACATATTCTTTGTACTACATCAATCCTAATAAAGTGTGATCATAAATAATTAAGAGGATTAGGAATTCAAATTTGAGTTTAAGTCTCATATTCATTAAAAATGAAAAAAATTAACTAACATATAAAGAGTAAGATTCACAAGTTTATTGTTTTAATATTTTAGATTAATGTAATGTCAATTCTTTACGTGAATCTTACATGATGAATTTCTTTAAAAGACTCATTAATAGTATCATACAATCATATAATCCTTCTGGATATCCAATTTGAGAAATGGAAATTAGAACACTCATTCGCATTTGACGAGAATGAAATAACAAAGTGAAATATTGATGGGATAACAGACCACTAAATATTAAAAAAATGCATGAAATTACAATGGTTGCAACAACCTATAGGATAAAACATTCAGAAGAACAAACCATTAAACTAATTATTATAGAGTTTATTCTGTTGTAAAACAAAACTATAATATTGCAAAACAAAAAACTAAAAACAGTATGCACATAGAACCTAATGCCGTTTTGAATCAGGGTTCCCTTACTGCACGATTTGCGGAAACTCTTTGTGTATTCAATTCCCTTTTACACTCACAATCTTTGCAAAGGACAGTTTCTCTCGAACTTTCGAAGACTCGATCGTTGAACAGTTGGAGCGAGGGGTAATGCTGTCAGAGACGGGATTGAAGTTGTAGTAGTTTTAGGACGGTTAAGAGTAACTTGCTAGTTCTGATCATTGAATTTTTTTTAAAAGTTTTTGTTGTATCATGGGAACTTGCACAGTACACCGTGGATAATTCCTTACGGACAGTGATCGCTCACTTCTCGAAAAAATCAATTTTGTTCATGTTTTGAAGCCTCATCGACTACAATCGTAAGAACTTATGGCTGACAAGACAGACAAACAACTTTGCCCCGAAGACGTCAAATGTGATTTCCGCAACACATCTGGATGTCTCGAAAATTGAAGTCTTCACCCGTTAGAACACACGACGTTGGCAAGAACGTGTGTCCACCCTTTTGGACAAGTACGGAGTCAGAGACGCTTTTGCACTTACGACTTCTAAACCAGACTCAAGCACGGTTGCGAAACAAGTTAATGATTGAATTCATGCAAATAAGGTATGTTGTCACACCCTACTCAGTGTGTTATCTAATGATCTATTCGATGTCTATGATCTTTTGCTTCCTTCTAAGAAGGATAGACATCGAATAGATAATTAGATAACACACTGAGTAGGGTGTGACGACATATCTTATTTGCATGAATCCAATCATCAACTTTTCGTAGTCGAGCTTGGGTTGGGTTTTAGAAGTTGTAAGTGCAAAAGCGACTCCGTACATGTCCAATAGGTTGGACACATGTTCTTGCCAGTGTTGAAAATTTTGACGGATAAAAACTTCAATTTTCTAGACCTCCAGAAATGGTTTCGCAAGAATTGTTTGCTTGTGTTTGACGTTTCCGGAACATAGTTGTTGTTGTCCGCATTGTAGCAAATAAGTTCTTACTATTGCAGTAAATAAGACTTTAAGACTTTAAAACACGAACAAAGTTGATTTTCAATGATTGTTGTCCGTAAGAACTTATCCCCAGTGTATTGGGCAAGTTCCCAGGATACAACATGAACTTTTCGAAAATTTATGAGGATAAAAACCAGCAAATTACTCTTAAAAGAGTAAGAACCAATAAACCCAAAAAAATATTTATAATGAAAGAAAAGAATAAATGAGGAGAAAGAAATAAAGGTGAAAAGGTGAGAGGAAACTGAATGTGAAATGCGGAAGATGAGAAGGCAATGAGAAAAATGTGAGTGGAGAGGATGAAACTAATGTGAGTGGAGAGGATGAAACCTCTCTTTATATAGGAGAATCTTTAATAGGAGAAGAAACAAAAAATTTGATGCATTTTAACAATTGATTTGCATCTTCACAAAGTGCATTTGAACGTTTCGACTTTCTCAACTGCAACCTCAAAAAAAAAAATCAAAAGATAACATTTTTTGTTTTGACTTTTGCAAAATATCTATAAGCGTTGGATCTATACACGTTAGATTTATTCTATTTACAACAGAAAATATCCCCTAGACTTCCGCCCAGAGAATTCTCCCAAAACCCAAAACTAACAAATAAAGATACAATATTAGAAACTATTCCATGTAATTTCATCGCACTGATTGAGCCTAAATTTGAGGATAAGGAGCCTCGCGAAATAATTTCCGTATTGAATTTCGTCTAACAATCCAAAAAAGAATAAAAAATTCTATTAGTTTATAATTCTGGATACAAGTCTAGTCAAAAGAATTTCAAAATACGTTACTCAAAATCTGAAAATAACATATATTAACCGAAAAGATATTTTCACACCCATTTGATCCCCATTCTTTTAGTTACTTTGATTACCAACAAGCCTGCTATAAAATACTTTT
The DNA here is from genome assembly GCF_000499845.2 of Phaseolus vulgaris. Classification (NCBI taxonomy): domain Eukaryota; kingdom Viridiplantae; phylum Streptophyta; class Magnoliopsida; order Fabales; family Fabaceae; genus Phaseolus; species Phaseolus vulgaris. Next base: position 6,388,063 of record NC_023753.2, read on the forward strand.
AGAAACAAACCCTCCACACTCTTGGTACAGTGTCTTCAAGAATCCATTACCTTATAAATTACCTCCCTGCTTCCAACAATGGTTTTGCTGGGTAGGACCCACGAAAGCAATACTTCCACCCCTTGTGGTTAAATATTACCAAAATTTTAAAAAACTAACTCGAGAACTCTCAGTCCATATGAAATTACTAAGCTTATGTGCTACTGTGGGATTTAGCTAACTATGTCAATATGTGTATGAATTACACCAGCACAAACCTACCCTATTTCTAAAACTCTTGGTTTAAGAGTTAAGGTCTTTTGGTGAAAAAAGTTTTAGATAAATTATCTTCAAAAATTTAGAACATGAAAAAAATAAGCCAATAGTTCCAAGTACTCCCAAGAAAAAAAAATCATCCAAATACTTAAGCTTGAATTTGAAAAAAAATCTAGGGCCGAGATTAAGGCTTTCTTAAATAAAAGTTCGCAACTTGCATATTCTGAATTGTGAATAATGAAACTCGCCAACTAAAGAAAAAAGTGGCCCCAAAATTATCTGAATTATTGTGAATTGAATTATAATTATTTTTAGGTCTGGAGGACTATAAATCACCGGTATTTGTATGGGAAGGCAGTTTGAAGCCTAGTCTTCCATTTCTTTGTAAATCTTTCTTTAATAAAAGTTCGCATGTTGTAATTATGAATTGTGCATCTTCTATATTTGTAAGTTGTTTTTAAATATAATGAGAAGTAATATATCGACAACTTACACCCGTCTACAACTCCATTTTCTCATCTAAAACTTGCACTACTTTATATGAAATAACGAAAATAATCTTTCTTTATATCATCAATCATCAATCACAAGTTGTATTGGAGTAGATTCTCAAAGTATCAAATCTAATTACCTTTAAAACCTTACCATGATTTCCCACCGCGCAAATGAGACAAGTCAGGTCAATCTGGTTTTAATTATAATGATTGATATACAAATCTACCAGAACCTGTGAAGACTTAGAATTGAATCATAAACTTCCCATGCATGATGACTAAAGTAGGCTTGATGAGATTGAAACATAAACTTTCCATCAGAACCTGTGATATACACACCATTCCTATTTCACTTTTAGAATGGATGGTGATCCAATAATATACCAGTTGACGAAGATTTTTAAGTTATATGTTTGATAAAAAAAAAAACATTTTTCCTCTCTCTCTCTCTCTCTCTCGTATCACATATTCCCCCTCCTCTTCTTATTTTATTGCTTTATTGTCTAATTTTGTGACATTTAATCACACCTTATTCTTATCTAAATTTGTACTATGTACTTCTTATACATTAAACACTTTCCCTCTTATTATGTCACATTTCCGACATTTTATCACGTTATTCTTACACTCTAATCTGTGTAAAAGTTTATTATATAGTGAGAAATCAAATCTGAACCCTTACTTAGATTACAGTGAAAGAATTATAAATCACACTATTTTCATAATGTGGCTTTTACTTCCGTAAGCTCAAATTAGGACAACAATATGCATGGCGGTAAATAAACCGAAATTACAAAAATATAAATGAGGTAGGAGTAAAAATTGGAAGGTTTAACTTGGAAGAGTATACAAAAAAACTACGCAAAAGATTATCTACATTGTACAACACTGGAGAGACCCGAAACCTGTCTCTGCATGTACTGCGTTGATCTGTTAATGCACAAGCAAACTTTAATTATATTTGTAGAGCTAGTTACCAACTCAGTTAGTCAGAAATTCCTCCAAAAATAATTACCAAAGCTTCTCCGCTGCACCCTCATATGTAGCTAGTTACAACTATTCTGATGCTAAATATATCTGGGAAGAGAAAATTGAGTCAAGGGTCTAATCTAAACTATTAATCTTGTCACCATGCAAAGCGACTTTTTCTAATTAGAGGGGAAAAGTACTGGCATATTAGTGACGCTAAAAAGAGCTAATAAGTAGTAATGAAATAAAAATTAGTTAGTTAGCAATATCCATTCTTTAAGAAAAAGTGAAAAGAAAAATACAAGGTACCTCAACTGCCAATTAATTTCTTTGCAATGCTTCTAGCATGTTTCAACAGATGAAAGCTTTTTGCACAATCATCATCTTGTATTGCAGCTTTTAAGTTTAGATAGAAATCTTTGTAAGCTATACCAAACTCTTGAAGTGGACGATCATGTGGTTGAGCCATACACTGTTCTTGCTCCTGACCAATCACCAGCGTATCCAATAATAGCTCCTTTCCCGATCTACTATGTATTCTACTATTTACTAGTGCTTCTAATTTGGAAGCCATTACTAGCGCTCGACTGATGCAATGCGATGGCAACTGAAAAGAAAAAGATGTTTCCAACTGCCTAAAATGAAATTTAATATATAAGAAATTTCAACAATTTAATCATTTGAGACCTCAGCGGTCAAACTCAAACTAAGGCAATCCCCAAATTTCCTAGCCCTAATGTTTATATACAATGAATTAACTAGCTCTACTTGAGGAGAGATATTTGCATCACTTCCATCACATTTTCCTTATCAACTTAACAAAATCAACCAATGGCTCTGGCAGCAATGCACTGGTAATACACACACATATACATGTATATATATAGACTTGTGTGAAATAGTAATATATAATTTCGTGAATTTATTACCTGTGCAAGCTGGGCAACCTTAAATCCAAAACTCCTATCTGAAACACCAGGTGCGAGCTTGTACAGATAAGTGACATCATGATCCGAGATCGAATTTTTCCTCGCATCATGTGGGGTCAGATGTGACACGTGATATGCTGCCACAGAGCCAGGAAATTCAGTTGCCAGGTTGGCAATCTTTGGATAGTGAGTAACAAAGAGGACCATGCTTCTTTTTTGCTTCAGAAGATAATGCAATGTCGCGTGAGCAATGGCCATACCATCATGTGTACTTGTACCTCTCCCAAGCTCATCAATGATAACCAGTGAATGTTCTGTGCAACACTGGAGTATATGTGAAGTCTCACTTAGTTCTTCTAGGAAGGTGCTTCTCCCTTCTTGAATACTGTCAGAAGCACCCATTCGGGTGCAGATCCTGTCCAGGACGTGCAGTCTTGCCGATGATGCTGGTACAAAGGAACCAACCTATAGAGATCAGAGATTTTTCAATAAAGCAACAGCCAGAAGTAAAATTTAGAGGGAGAAATACTTGAACAACTTTTGCAGAAAAAATAGAAAGAATTTGAAAAAAAAAACTATGTTGAGTTTGAAAGCATGATATATCAGAATCTTTAACTTAGCTTTCAGTATTTTACAAAATAAAGCGTAAGCACTACTGCACAACCTCAGCATGTTGTTGTATTAACGGTAGAAAATCAAAGCAGAAATACAGAAGAAATTGCATTGGATCTACCTGAGCCATTATAGCAATCAGAGCCACCTGGCGAACATAGCAACTTTTTCCACCCATATTGGGTCCAGTAACAATCTGACAGTATTCTCCATCCGCATGCAAGTTTGTATCATTTGGGACAAAATTGTCTTGTAAGGTGGTCTCCAAAACCTGGTGAGAAATGACTAGCAATAATGAGCATCTGATTACCAATCAACAATGAGGAACTTGAATTAACTGAGTCGAAGTCAAAAGTATTGCACAACCCCAATAATTGAGGGTGGAGTATTCAGGTTCTGTTTAACACCAGAAAGTTGCAACTATCAAACAATTCTTTTGGGGCACAGGGCAATGCCTTGGCCATCCAAGAACCAATTTGAAGGAAATAAATGCACATGATGACTTATACTAAATACACAAACAATTGAAACTACAGATATGACAGAAGTATTTGAAACTTAAATAGATTCAATAAAACATTCATGTTAATTTCGCATAAAAGTACAACGAACAAAAACCTTGTCCCACTACATGAGGAATTTCATACAAAAGTCAATGCATTAAATTCATACCGGATGTCTACCAGAACAAATTTGTATCTGAACAGGCTCTTGATCATCTAGTAACACTGGGCAAACATAACCCTATCACAGAAAACAGAGAATTATATTACAAAATTCCAGAAACATTTGAAGGCACTTGAATATTCCTTTAAGAACAAACCTTATTTCTTGAAAGAATGGCAAGTGAATGCAAACAATCTAAAGCAGCTAGTGCTTGAACAACAGCTTGGAACTCAGCATAGTGTTTACTAAAGCCCCTAAGAAAGCTATTCCAGGCAGCTCGGCAGGCAATACTGAGCTCCTCTTTTGCTAATGACAACCTGTCCAATGCTGTCACTACTTCAGGAGGGTGATACCGAATTGTTTTCTTCGTGCTATTTACCCTGATCCAGTTTGAAGGAACCTTTACATCTGTTGATAACTGCAGCCAAAACAAGATTAAATGGCAACTAAATTAGAATGGAAACATAAAATAGTTTGAACACAGTTGTTAAATTAGAGTTCTTAACTAATAAACAAGAAATGCAAAATTGTAATTGTCTATTTTAAGTTTAAGGAAAGAAAGGAAAATTAAATAGAGACGCTCAGTAATGTCAACTAAAAAGAAGAAACAGGTCAAATGGTATTGAGAACATGCAATAAGCATTTTCCATTTATCCTTAGTAGTATTTGACCGAGTTTTGGGGATTCTTTTCTCCTTCAAATTAGAACTTCCTCAAATTAGTTTCTACAGTATTTTTCAGTCTTTTGTGTATTACGAAAAAAACATTTAATTTAAGAGCTCTTGTAAATATGTTAAGAGAAGCCAAAAAAAGGGTGTCATTATCTTATCCCCTTTTTTGAATTTCACTTCTTCAGTTTATCAATTTACGAATTAAGACACATTTGGAGCACAGGTCACTACAAAGTACAATGAATAAACATTTCAGATCAATTAGAAAAATCAGATCAGATGTGAATAAGCCCACAATCAGAAATGAGAGAGTAATAGAATACTAAATCTCCAGCCTCTGCAATATTTAAATATTAAGTATATTCCTTTTAATTAGACTACCTCAATCAAATGAGTTGTTCCAGAAATACTAATAAATTCCAAATTTTGCATTATAAGCAATTTGCGATACAAGTCAATCAGCGAATCTAATTGTTCCACTGCCAGCTTGAAATCCTTACGAGCTCTAATGACCTACATACATAATTATAAAATCAATATCGCTCAAGATAAAAGTATGATTAAGGAAATTATAAAATAATTTTTTCACACAAAAGGCATTGACAAACCTCTGGGAATTGTCCCTCCGAAGCAGTGATCAATTTTGTTAGATCTCCTTGATCAGCAGAGTCTATGTTTAAAGATGACAACATTTTTGCAGAATTGTCAATAGTACTGTCAGAGGAAGCAGTCAAAACTAACCTTTTTAATAGATTGGAGCGCAATTTGTTATTATTCCCCTCTCCTATGTTAAGTTGTTGTAGCTGTTTTCCAGCAGATAAAATAGCTTGAATTACTGCAACAAACTGTATAAAGACAATTTTTCAAGTAATCAATGCCTAGCTTCTTTCTGGTAAATTAAAATGCTTCAGAATAAATTTGTACCCATCAATATGATAAAAGAAGAATCCAAATGACTATAATTGTTCGGTAAAATTAATACAAACACTTACAACCATTTCCTTTACACTGAAATAAAAACACAATAGTTATCAATGAGACCATCTTCACACAAAAAATCATAATAATTGCATTACAGTTTATCACTTTCATAAACCTTAAAAATCCACTCATATTAAAAACAGTCTCATTTTTTTCAAGGAACATGTAAAGATCACTTTATTACTATGCCTTGATACAAACTTTAAATAATCAAGTTCTATGGGTAAAGCTAGTGTTTGCAAAAACAAATGGGTATAATCGTATATTCCTTATTTTTGGTAAAGATTAAAAATACTCATACATTAGGTCCAGGCCTCATCTAAACCACAGTCCTGTTACAGTTGGAAACACAAATGCAGTCTTGTATAACTCACAAGGGTTTCCAAACACGCCTTATGCTTGGCTACTCGGACTCAAAGCATGGATTGTAGAATCCCTAACAGATTCTTAGCATGTCTATTGTTCTTAAATTTAAAATGGAACAAAGAAACATCCGAACATTTAAATCTTGTCATTAAGTAATTAAAAGAATTAAACTCTCTTTTTGTCTCCCTATTTATATAAAGCCTAAGTGTGAAAAAAAATTACAAGGAATATGAAGAGAATTGATTGAAGTACAGAATAAAGTGAAATACAAGAAAAGGTTAACAAAAGCCATTTATCACCTCAGATGGGGAAGCAGTGCAATGGAAAATTCTTGTAATTCCACGTTGTATATCAGGTGCTCGGCCAAGATTTGTCAAAACCAATGAAAGAACGTATGCTAACTCAGGCTGCACGATTGCTACATCAGGATCTTCAACATGTCCAAAATTGTTCGTAGCATTACAAGATCCCATGGACTCCGCAATTTCAGATACAGCATGAAGGCGAGCAGAAATTAAGGTTCGGTCACACAATGGGTGAGATACCTGTATCATGCACAAAAACAACTAAAGATGGGTCTTTTTTGGCTGATAAAGAAACAATTCAACATTCAATGACTGTATGAGGATGAAAGCACCTCATACCCAATGCCTAAGAAGTCTGGAACCAAATATAGTGAGAGTATGATTCATAATTTGCAGCAAGGAACCAATCTCAGATCCATCATTATTATTTTTCAAAACCTGAAATACAGCAAGCATTCAATGGCAGCAAGAACAGAAGGGAATATTAAGCTGGTATGAGGGAAAAAACAACACTTCTAGCCTGTAAAAAAACACAAGAACAAAATAAATTTCAAAGTAGAACACAAGTATGAAATCATCCATTGTCTTTTGACCCATTGTAAGATAATACAGCTTATTCATGTTGTGGGCCAGGATATTTGATTGTTATACCTTTATATGAATCTACCATGACATGAGTAATACCTAAACCAAAAACAGAAAGAGCAATTCAATTTTTAGTTTGATCAGACTTTATAAACAGTGCCAGTTTATCCATGAATAATGGTTGAAAAGGAAATGATGGTTGAAGAGTATGTTTACAATATTTAAGTTAACATAAGCACAGTTTGAAATTTCCATACTTCAAAACAAAGTAAAAAAAAATTAAAACACTCTCAAACCAGCTCCAGACCTTACTAAACATTCTAAAAAATCTACAATTTATAATTACCTCCAGTTGTTGAAGTGTATTGGCTGAAAGGGTCATTTCCATATTGTTTGAGAAGGGCCTTAAAGAAGCTCCTGAACACAAAATTCTTTCAAAACCATATTCCTTTAAATGACGAATAGTTAACGCCAAAGCTTGGACAGACAAATCTGGCATGTTCATAACCTCCTTTATGATAAAAAGAGTAGAGACAAAAATCAGAACTAGTTATGAGTTGAAATTGCAACTACAATCAACATAAAGCTACAATTTCCGAAGTAAAATTAAAATTACAATGATCAGGGGAATAGAAAGTTAAACACACAAGAGTTAAAAGGAAAAACAAGAATATGAAATTTTAGCACTTTGTTAGATCCATCCCAAATAATGTTAGGACACAATAAGGAAAGAACTTGGAAGGTATATTATAGGAAAAATGTAAAGAATAAAGGGTAATGTAGCGGTTAGTTGTGGGCAGGGTTGGTCTTTAAATAAAGACTAACTGGTTTAGTGAAGGGGTGATGGTTTTTTTTAATACAGTTTTGTAGACAGGGAAAGTCCTGTGTAAAAGGAATAATCGTTTCCTTTGTGGATGTGCTGAGTGTAAAGTGCAGTAGCAATAATACAGAGGTTATTCAATAGTTTTCTGTGTTCTTGGCTTATCTTTGGGTGTGTTTTTCTTGGTTCGTAACAAATAATGATAACAAATTACAGTGGCATGGTCAATAATCACAAGATAGATGTTGCCTAAGAGAAAAATGCATAATAAAACCAACAAGAAATTTTGTTTTTCGGAATTTCCAAGCCTGCTGCATGAATAATTTTTTTATAAAATATCAGAAGTTGATACCTTGATTACTAACTGCTGACTTCTGTGCTCAGTCGAATTCTTGCTTTGTATTGAATCTGATAGACTGTCTACATCCACGTTCTCATACAAGGTCATAACTTCAGAAAGGGCACCCCCATCAGTGAAGCAATCTCGTGAAAGATGCTCCACACGAACATTTGAGGCAGGTCCAGCAAAATCCAGCAATAACTAAAAATAAATCATCCAATCACTAATTGAACCTAACGGTGGTAGAGTTTTTTTGTGTGGATTACTTACTTATAAGAACATGTCTCCCAGTAATTCAGTTTAATATTTTTGTTCTAAAAATATTAGGAATAGTAACTACATTATAGTTTCACAAACAAGCTTTAGATCATATTAACAAACTTCAAATTGTTAAAATATAATTCTGTTTTTAGAAGAAAAGAATTCTAGGTAAGAATACAAGAACATGAAGAAAATTAGAAAATTGATTAAAAAAGAAATGAAATACAAGAAAATTGTGAAAAGGAAAAACCATGCAATGCAGGAAGATATGCCCAGTAGCACAGTACATAAATGGTAATTGGTTCTCAAAAGTCTAAAGACACACAGGAAGATGTGCTTAAATTGAAGATGCATTTTACACTATGAAGGACCAACGCTGATGTTCATCCTTGGGAGTCAAACTTAACATCCCGTTTATCTTAATTCTTAGAAAGACCAATTTGATTGTTAACTCAACTAATCAGTATGGACTAATTCATACCTACCACAATGGAAACTATTGCATTAATTGTATTGATAAGTTGTTCAAATCAAATCATTCATTACATGAAACTGCAGTTCTCATTTAGATTATTCCAAATTTCATGTAGTGTATTTAAATGAGAAACTAAATTTTAACTTTCACACCAAAAATCTGAATTGAGACAATGGATTTGCATTGTATAATTATATTACATAAGTTGAAATATAAATTACAGTGACTGACAAATCAAATGTTTTAAATACTCGATAAAATTATAATAAAGACCCATGCCTAGGAACATTTTGTTTATTCCACCAATCTCCATGCATGAAACATCGTGTTAAAAAAAGTTATCCAGATGGTCTCCATTTTAAAAGCCTCATCAAACAATGTTAATAAACAGTACATTCTGCACAAAATTGCCACCTCTTCCAACAAGCAAGCCCTGGAGTCAGGCCAAGAAACAAGCTACCTTGAAACCTGAACTTCAAACTCAATCCTACATCATCCATATCATCAACGCAGTATCAAGCATCAATATTCCATCAAGGAAAACCATGTCAAGTAAAGAGCATCAAGCAACTACACATAATTTCCATTGCACAACACAGAGAAACAAATAAAACAACAAAATTCTTAAAACACAACCAAAATAAGAGCCGAGCTGTCTCATTACGTCGTTTAAAACTACCTTCTCCGTTTGCTTTGAAAGAGGGTCCCCAAGAAGCAACTCAGCCGGAGACAAGTTCACAAGAACAGCCTCAAGCGCACTCCGCAGAAAACTATCACAAAACTCCCCATAAACAACATCCCCGGTCGAAATCTCCACAGCAACAATCCCAACCCTCACATCACCACCACCCTCCACACCACAATTCCCCTTCTCCCCCACAACACTCTTCTCCACCACACACAGCAAGTAATTACTCTCTCCACCACACCCGTCCCCCTCTCCCCCAATCTCCGGTGCCGCCTCGAGCGTGGCCTTCGTGTAAAGCGCCGACAGCCCGCGCCCAAACGGCGCCGAGCGGTTGGAGCCGTGAGCCTTGATGGCGGCGGTCTCGGTCTGCCGGACAACACCGACCTTATACCCAGCACTGACGAGCCTCCTGACGTGGACATTCAGTCGAAACGTCGGTATGCTAGCGGTTAAAAAATTGTGATCCATATGCGCGTAAATGCCTAACACTCTGGCGGCGTGTTCGGCGTCTTGGGCGAAGAAACGGTACCTGTAACCGACCTCGACCATAAGGAGAACGTCGGGGTGTTTGGCTCTGAGGTGGAGAACCTGCTGTTCGAGGGGAGTGTAGGTTAGGCGTTTGGAAGAGGAAGGGAGAGGAGGGTGCTGAGGGGAGGAAGGTTCGAGAAACTTGTGGAGGAAGCGTTGGTGGAGTGAAGAGGAAGAAGGTTCGAGAAGCTTCTGGAGCTTGCGAGGGGGTGTGATTTGGGACGTTAGGCGGCGTTTGGAAGGGGAGAATGTGGCGGTGGCAGTGATTTTGGGAGTGGGAGTGGGAGTGGGAGGGTTGGGACGGGGAGAAGAAGGAGAAGGAGGTTTGTCCTTGGGAGCGAAGAAGCGGGAAATCACTTGTTGCTTTTGCTTTCCCATGGCGATGCTGGATTTGGCGCGCTTCAGGATTTTACCAGGACCAAACCAAGTTTCTTCTTTTTCTTCTTCTGTCTTGAAACTCACTTCTCTTTCACTTTTGAAACTCACTGTCACTTCATTTTCATTTTCCAGTTTTTATGACGATATTGGTGCAATCTGTTGTTGTGTTAATTTCAGAGATGGACCAAAAAATAAAGAATATTATTTTTATAATATGTATGGTTTGCAAAAAAATCATGAATACGAAGTCAATTTATTGTTATCTCACACTCTTTTTAAATAATAATGTATTTGTGTTAGATATATATGGTAAAATGTTAATTAAAAAAAATTATTAGATTTTTAATTATTTTATGATTTTAATATAATTTAAAAATATAAATATAATAATTTTCTAAAAATTTAAATTTTTATATAAATTTTCACTGTGATTATAAAAATAAGAAATCAATTTTCTTAAACTAATTATAAATTATTTTTCTGTTTTAAAAAAAGTTGAAATATATTTATATACATAATATTTATTTATTATTAATTTGTATAATTTATAATTATATAATATATATAGGTTTTTTTTTCATTGTGTTATATTTTATAAATTATATATATATCTGGTATTTACGAGTGAATCTGTCCAAGCAAAAAGTCTACTCTCATCTCATGTTAATTGTCCATGACTTGCAATTTTTATATAATTAAATCGTGTTTGCAGATGATGATTTCATTTGCATAAAAAAAAATATAATTGAAGTTGTATTTAACATATACAACTTTATGCTTAAAAGAAACAAAATTATTATTTTTTAAATAGAATAGTTAGTTAAATCATTAAAAATTTAAAAATATTTAAAAAATATTTAACTGTTTTTTAATTGAAATATAAATTATAAAATAATGTTAAAACCCTAAATCCTTAATGGAAAGCGTCACACCTAAACTCTAAAATGTAAATCCTTCTTTCGAAGGTAAAAAAACTCTAAAACCTCGAACCGTAAATCATAAATAATGTATATATAAGTTCTAGATATAACCCTAAAATCTAAACAGTAAACATAAAAAAGAACACACGTAAACTTCAATCTTAAAATTATTTAAGAAATCATGGAATAATATTCTATATCTTTTTAAATATGTCATAAAAATAATACAAATTTTTTATAATATTACTAAATTATTATTTATAAATATTTAAGTTATTTATTGTTAATTAATGTATAGAAATTTATAAGTTTTGTTTTTTAGAGAGGTTATTTAATAATATATATTTTATTATTATTAAGTGATAATATGTGTTAAGGTTGAGCTTATATACGTGTAATTAGTGTTTATTTTGATGTTTTCCATGCGTGTTAGTTTAGATGTGTAAAAAAATAAGGGTAAATAAAATAATATACAAGTATGACATTAAGTAAAGAGCGAACATGACATGTTAATTTCAACAATAATGTCATTATTTTAACTTAATAAAGAACAAACTATTTATGAGATTCTCATACATTGATCATTTTCATTGTCTTTCTAGGTCTTGTTGGATAGGTGGATTGGGAGGTAATGCAGGTGGACTATCGTTGTCATTGTTTTTTTTCTTAGTTGTCTTTAGGTGGAATATCCACATGAAGGCATTGTGGGATGATAACAATGCATGGATGGAACTAAATGAAATGTGATGACACTATCATTGTTGAAGTACCAAACATATGTGATGTACTCAAAAAAAAAATATTTGTTGGGATAAAAAAGTTGTGTAAGTTGATGGAACTTGTTGGTACGAAAATTGTCCATACATATTATGGTGATACTTCATAAATTCAAATATTTCAAGTGATTGAAAGGGGGTCGATTGAAGAAAATATTGTCCAAATTATACAACATTTGAAAAAGACTCGACATGATGATGATGGGCTTGGCAAGGATGGGGTTGACTATTAGGTGGCGTGTCACTATTCAAAAGAAATATTTATTAATTTAGTGTTTAATAAAAGTATAATATTAATCCTAGTTTGCAAAATTAACTTACATCATTGTCAAACGTGACCTTTATAGGTGAGATGTAGCGGATGATATGATTGATATGTAAGTTGAATTATCATGCAAATGGTCATTTTCATTGAATGAAAATCCTTGAATAAAACAGTTTTCTCGGTCATTCCACATTGTGATTCACCTCTTGTGTTATTTTGATCAATATCAATTTATTCCTTCACGCATATCTTTTTTGTAAACCTGGTCGAGGTTGTATGGGTCAACTGAAATATCTTGTCAATACCCAAATTGTCACATCACCCGATCGACTTAATGAAATTCAACAACAGCAAAATAGATGAGAGGTCCAATCGTCCAACTTATATTAGACACATCAATTATAATTATAATGAGTGGACTAATTTTATTACTTTCACTACAATTTCTAAGATGACAAAATAGGATTATAATTTTTTTGGATTATTTGAAAATAATAAGACATGAATGAATAACTTATTTAGACTATAGTTGATCAAATACCTGCGGACTTTACTAAGTGTAATAGTACTTGTGTTTGTTATTTGCAATGTTCAATACCACATGCGAGAAACATTTGTGATGTCATAATTAATACAAAAACTTTTAACACTAAAAATTTAAATCAATAAATTAAATGTTAACTTTTTCGTAAGTGAAAAACCAAGATATGCAAATAAATTAAACGTTACTATTTCTCACCACTTTAATTATTACTATTATATTTATTATGTTTCTTTTATAAATTTTTTATATTAGATATTATTATGCAACTATTACCTTTATCACAAATTTAATTTATTATAATTTTAACATTATATGTATGTATATATATAATTATCAGTTTTAAATTGTTTATATTTTTATATTACAAGATACGAAAACAATTTCTTATAATAGTCAAAACACTAATTACATATTAAAAAAAAATTATGATGCATTATATTCTAGCATGACGTTTGTTGAGAGAGATTTTATTGGCAACAAGCAACGATTTGAGATTAGAAGAGTATCTTCTTTTTCCTTTTTTTCAACTTAGAGCTATATAAAACAATATCTCTTATGTAACTAACGGGCACATTTGAATTGGCTTAGACAACTTTATTATATAGCATATAGTATATAGTATTATTGTTCTATATACTTCTCTTAATCTTATTCAGTCATGTTCTATTGTCCAATCATAGCAAAATCAAATAATGTCACACAACACATGACAAAGGAGCATAAAATATATACTAAATGTTAAATACTTAACAATGAGTTTCTTCCCAAAAAAAACAACAATGAGGTTTTTCCTAAAAGTTTGAAGGAAATAATTTAGAAAAATATTTCACCAAAACTTTAACATCTTTCATTAAGGTTGTTTAGAGTATGATTTTGGATTAAGAAAACACCTAAACCAATAAAAGTATACTCATGTAATGTAATTTGATTAAATTGAAATTAATTATCCAATCACAACCAAACTTTTACATCTTAGATTTATTCATTTAATATGGTTTTAACATAATTTTGCTACATATAATTTGTTGAACGACTATTCAACTTAAAAACATTACTAACAAATAAAATTAAAAACAAAACATTATGTATTAATTATTGTCAAATTCAAACATAACTAAAAAATTAAAACACAATCAAATTAAAATTCAACCAATAATTCAATTGCAATAAATGAAATTTTTGTCAAATTTTAAAAAAACCTACCTCGGAGATTAAAACATAATCAAACTCAATATCAACCAATAATTCAATTGCAACAAATGAGCAATAAAAAAACATAACATTTTCGTTATATTGAGTGTTATTCTTTTAATTTTTACCTAAATTTTCAGTTTGATTTTTTTAATAAGATAATATAATTGTTATTTTATTTTTTATTTCTAATTAATTAAATCATTTACTTTTTACCCTTTAATCTTATTTGATTTATGGTTAACTTGTTCCTAAAGAAAAAATTGAATAAATTTATCAACAAGATAAAATAATAATAACATCTTTCCTCTTCTGGTGATGATAAAATTAAATGACAGAACAATTATAAAAATTTAAAAAAATATTTAATACTCAATAAAATATAAACTTTTAATAAACATTCAATTAAAAATATCTAAATTTATATTAATTAAACCTAAATATAATGCACCATTTGTTTTAGTTTAACTCCGAACCGATAACTAAACCAAATCATGTGGTTTAGAGGACAAAAAACGAACACTATTCAATAAAATTATGTTGTTCATATTTTATAATTTCTTTTGCTACTTTTTTCTTTTTTTAAAGTGGAGTTGGTTTAGTTTTAAACACCTGTATCATTAATTGAGTACTGAATAAAGTAAAACTTTTAAAATTTATAGATCTACATTTACCAAAAAAGAATAATAAAAATGTAAATTAATACATGTTTTTAAGAGTTTTTTTTATATGTAAAACATATGTGCAACATAAAATAACTATTTCTAAAAGGAACACTATAATTGATAATATTAAAAATAAGTAAATAAATCATTAAATACTCAAGCTTTATTTTTTTTTTCTGTTATTAACAATTTATTTATAAATAAAATTAGTTTATAATATTGTGATACTTTCGCAGGCTGATATATAGAGTATTTTTATTATGTACTTTCATATTTTAGCATTGTTTTTTACATAACATTTGAATATTGTTATATCATGATGTTCACGACATATTTTTTAATTTTCACTATACAACACATCACTATATAAAATTGACACCAGATTATTCAGCTTAACAAATAATTTTTAAATTCGAACCTTCAACATATGCTTTACAATTGCATTTAATATTTTATAAAAACTATACCATTCATAATAGTTTATTTGTTTTGTAATGCTAACAAAAATATATTTTTACACATTATATATAGGATAAATCATCCACACCTTCTCTTATATTTAAATAAATATCAATTCCCATTTTATTTCTAAATAAAGGAGACTAGTCTCTTTTATGATTTTTTTATAAAATGATATTTACTTTCTTTATTTTATTTAAAGATAATATATTTACTGAAAAATAAACTAAATAATAATTTAAATAATATAGAATAAAATAAATAATATAAAATAAAATAGAATAAAAATTATATGGAAAGAATTGAATGATTTAATTATTTTTTAATATAATATCTTTAAAAACATTTTTTGATTAGTGTTTGTTTCAATGAGTTAAGAAAGACCTAATATCACATCACACTCTAATTTTAAAATAAACATTCATCTTCTCATGCTATTAATCCTAGCTAATAATTTTGTGTGTTATTTATAATAGTTCTACTAAGAATGTCTCAGAAAAACTCATAAAAAAAATAGATAATACGAACAAAGTAGTTATTCTTTATTATACACAAATTTAAATACTAAACACGAGGGGATTTATTACTTTATCAAATAAAAACTTTCAAACTTGTTACCTTCTAAACAAGTCTGAAATAGTCAATAATTTTGGTTAGTAAGCTAGTTAACTAAGTAATAAAGCATCAATTATATGCTATTTTTATTTGTTTAACATATTATCTTTCCCCCAAATTTAATTTTGACTCGTTTACCATTTTTTAGTTATTTGCCTGTATTTTACATAATATTTTTCATTTATGTTCGTTAAAAAAATATTTCGATTTAAAAGCATCATGCAATATACAAATACTTAACTAGTTGCTCATAAAACATCTATTGGATTGTTTTTATATGATAAGTAATTAATTAAATATACACTAGTCCATGAAAATATAACATCATTCTAGTTATTGTGAAAAAAAAAACTTGATTATTATACTTCTTAGTTTAATTAAATAACATCATTGTCTATTGCCGGAAATTAGAATTAAAAACACAAGGTTTTAGTCCTTAAAAATGATTTATAGTATTTAAAGAGTAAAAATGATTTTTTTATACATAAGGTAAGGTAAAAAAAACTATTATATTGAATAATAAATTTGTTAAATACTTTCTTCTAGATAATATAGTAATTATACTTGTTCGTGATTGGACAGTAAAGACATCTTTCTCCTGTCCTGTTGTATGTTTGTGTCGTCTATATACTACTTTGGTTGAGTATGTATAAAAAGTATTCGATTAAATTAGTTTTTGATCTTCAGTGTAATTAATGTTCAATAAATACGTATTTTGACATGGTGTGAGAACTTATTTATAGAATAAGTTGAACCTTCGCACTCATAAGTCTATATTAACACAATTTTCTTGATTAATCATCTAACATTATGTATAAGTTTGCTTCTAATTTTTTTTACTATTGTATTAATGAGTTTTACCCATGACTAAAGGGTCTCTGATACAATACTCATATTAATTTTCTCTTTAGATAAGTGTTGGACAAATATTAAGAGTTAAAAAACTAGAAAAACCTCTATCAACCATGCAAAAACATTTATGCAAGTTATAATAACACTTCTGACCCAAAACATTGAAATGTTAGATATTTAAGTCTCTTTTCTGTTTTATATCATTCAACTTATCTATTTATTTTATCTAAATTGGAATATATTATAGTTGTCTTCAGGTGTTTGGTGGTGTTATATCTTAACATTTTTGTTGATAATATCAAATATCTTCTCTCTGAAGGACCAGAATTTTACATGAATAACCTTGATTGAAAGTGCATAGGAACAACAATTGTAAGATTCGTTTGTGCCATGGAAGATAATGGTCGGCAAATAATCATTTTTCTTCCTTTCCAAAAGTTATAGGCAGAATAAGATAATTAATTGTTCCATAAGTTTAGGCAGAAACAAACAGCTGTAGCATGCTTCAACTTTTGTTATATGAGGTTCAGCCACGCCTACAAATTTATTTAACTAATTTTATTATAAGTCTTTGATAATTGAAATTGTGTTTATTGAAGTTTTTTTTATATGTATTTATTGAAGTTTTTTTTATATGTATTTTATTGAAGGGCACATAGAAAAGTCTTTATGTTTCTTCGTTCTCATCAATATTGTTGTTTAATATTATTTGACAAACTGAATAATTCTTGCTACTTAGAGGAGGCCAACCTTCAACCATGCGTGACAATTTTTTTATCCCCATTGAACTTTGTATGTGTAGTTTTTCAACAAGTTTTTTTTTTTTTTTTAATATTAATGAAAGTGTAATCTGGCAAAGGGACTTCAGTGGGTATGTACATTAATTAAATATAGAATAAAAAAATGTTTTATTTGTATATTGAAGTACCTCATTGTCCAATTCTGAACAATAATTGTGATTCCTTGTTGATCTCATAAAGTCATTAATTGATTCAATAATCTCAAACTCACCAACGCTGTACCTTTGTCGTGTCTGAGTGGGATTCCTGTGTTCCTTCACAAACTAATTCGGGATCATTTTCTTGGTCAATGACTTGTTATGGTTGGGTATATTGCTGATTGAAGGGACACTACCAACTCCAAGATATACATGGGGTATCTTCTGATTCCATTTCAAATTCTTCATTCATCCCTCTTGAAAAAAAAGTTAGGGTTATTCTACCAACTAATTTCTTTTAAAGATATTTAATGTGTAGAGAAGTGTTAAAAGGAAAATAGTTATGAAGATATTAATAAGTAAAATTAAGTTTAATTCAATCTTGTAAAATTGACTTGTACAAATAAATGGTCTGATAGTAGATCCGATAGATGGTGACTTGATTAATCCAACAAACTTTTGTTAGGATAGATTCTTAGATGACTATACTAAAAAATGAATTTTAAGTTTAAATTAATATTAAGAAGTAAACTTTAAGTCTATCTCAACCTCATAAAATCGGCTTATGAGATGAGATTTGCACTTACTTATATACTACAAAATGCTCTAATCTCTAGTTAAGATGAAATCTCTAACACACCCCTCATGCCGAGAGTGACAGCTCGTGCGTGAGACAATATATTATGGGTGGTCTGATAACGGTCCGATAGCGGTGACCTGATAAGCCCAACAAAATATTGCTAGGATATGCTTGAAATGACTCTGATATCATATTAAGAAGTAAACTTTAAACCTAACTAAACTCATAAAACCGGCTATGTGGGATCTCCAACAATTAACTTTATAACCGATTCATAATGTGAGGTTTGCATAATTTATATACTATGAAATGTCCTTATTTAAAGTGAGATTTCCATCATTGAAAAATATTTTTTCAATTTTTTTTAAAAGAAGCTCGCGATATGAAGACATTACCTTCTCTTACAGCTATAAGTTTAATTCCAACTTTTATCTACCTCTAAGTAGTTGATCATTGTAATATAATTTTTCACTTGCCAAGTTATTTTCAATGACAAATATATTGGAGTAAACTGTGATTTAGAGTTTTGCATTGGATAAAACTCAATAAGAAAAACATTACATTTAAAAAAAAAACACTTCAGCTTTTGGATTAAAAATTGTGTTTTGATCTTTTACAAGTATTTGATTAAAAATTCTTCCAGTCCAAGTTATCATATTTGTTGGTTCTTCGTCTGAGTGATAAGGATGTAGATTTGTGGTGAAATTTTATCCACCTATATCACCCAAGTTTACTGGTTTTTACTTTTTGTCCTGATTTGTCCACCATCTATCCAAACATCTTCCATTTTCAGCCAAATTTGTACAAATCTTCCTTCTGCAATAATGCAAGTGTTTCAGCACGCATACCCGATTCACTGTTTCTGCCATGTATTTCATCAACTGCATAGATCAGCCACAGAAAGAGGACAAAGACTGGATTTTTAACTGCATAACCTTGTAATAAAAACTTTACTGTGAAAAAGAATTTGATGAGTTATCATTATATTAGTTCCCCCTCAATTCTTAGCCTTTGGTTTTGCCAACCATATCTTAAATTCCTTTAAATTTTATTAGTGTATCTGTAATGTGGTCATTTTTTTAATCATTTGTCATATTTTCCCAAAATTAATCTAACTCAACAGAATCTTGTTCAATTCAACAGCAGTTAAAAGAACCATTTGTTGCCTCACTTGAAATTGAGTTTTGCAGTACCTGAAATTTAAAAAGGTAGATGCAATACCCCATTATGAAAACTATCAAAATCCATGGCCTAAAGCACATTTACAGAAAGGGTTTAAATTTACACATGAAATGCATATATTGTTGGGATATGCATGGTAATAAAATGATCGGTTTTGAGAGTTTTGCACGTTTGTTGTATTCTGGGGTTACAACTAGTTACACTTGAAAACAATGTGACAATCTATGATGATCAAGTTTTATACAGTTTGTTAATTGCTCTTGGACGGTAGAGAATGTGTCTGTACCAGAGGAATGTTGACTTGAATAAGCCTAAACTATTAGGTCCACTAGTTCAATGAATAGTGTCCTTCAATGCATAGCTGTACTCCTATTATTACCTCACTACCATTCACTCTACCTGGCTAAAGAACAAAATGAAGTTTCCTCTGTTAAGAATAATTTATGTTAAAGATAAAGACTGAACACTCTTT
The DNA here is from genome assembly GCF_000499845.2 of Phaseolus vulgaris. NCBI lineage: Eukaryota > Viridiplantae > Streptophyta > Magnoliopsida > Fabales > Fabaceae > Phaseolus > Phaseolus vulgaris. Next base: position 6,407,843 of record NC_023753.2, read on the forward strand.
TCATATCTTTTACAAATTGAAGGCCTTCACACCTAATAAGACTTTCATATTTGTCTTAAAAGTATTCAAAAGTATGCAAAAACAAGCGCCAAAAATATTGCACCAAAGAACAAAATAATGTAACTTTTGGGAATTTTGGACATGTGGTCTGTTAAAGTTGATAGCAAACAATGACACCACAAATTCCAACATTTTCCAAATTGGCACCCTTTGAGTCTGCAAAGGTGAATTTCAGCAAGGTGGAACAAGTTTTCAACCCTTTGGAGCAGGACAGAAATATTTTATTCAATAGAAATTTCTTGGATTATCTTTTTATTGTGTTGTTTCAACGCTTGTGAATAAGTAATGGAAAAAGAAATGCACAGGCACGACTATTTCATGGAATTTTTATATATAAGTCTGTTTGTGCACTGTTTTCCTATCAAATATTTTCCCTTCCTTCTCTTAGTCTGCTCTGCCAACTCTGTGGGTTCTGTTTTAGAGAGTCCAATTCCAATCCTATCATTGAAGTGAAATTCTGTGAGGCAAAGCAAAATGGGGTGCCAGCCATTGGAAAAGGGAAAACCAAAACATAAGAAGGGGTTATGGTCACCTGAAGAAGACAATAAGCTCAGAAACTACATCCTTAAACATGGTCATGGCTGTTGGAGTTCTGTCCCCATTAAGGCAGGTTGGTTTCTTTCTTCTTTCCTGGTTGTGACCTTTTGTCAATCATACCACAGTTTCCTTGGATTTACTACACAAAGGGGCATTGTTCCATACTCTTAGTACTGTTAAAGTTATTAAATGGAGACATCCCTGGTCTTCCTTAAGAAAGGTCTCTCTTCCTTGATATGAAAGTATGTCTACTACTTATTTGAGCAAATATTATGTTATCAAATTGAAATGTGGGCATCTTTGACTGATTTTAACATCAATAAATTTCAGATGTCTTAATAAGCTTTTCTTTGCCCTTGTTTGAATTAATTCTAATAAATTTATCCAATCAATTCTGGGTATGAAAAGGATACATTGGTAAGTAGAGTAATACTGGTGCCATGAAGTGTATTTGGCATGATAAGAAAATTTTACTCATTTTCTATTTTAAAAATATCACACTTAGACTTCTTGACAAAAGAGACTGTTGTAAAGATAAAAAAAAAGTTAATGACTTGGTAGTTACTAAAAATCCATAATCCTCCTTGCTGAAGTAATTTGATAATTCTGGCTTGTAATTTTAACATCTCATGGTAAGACTAAACGGGCATTTTGTGTAAAAGTATATTTGCTGACAAAAATCAAGTGTTATAGTCAAACCAACAGACATTTATATAATATTTTCAATGTTTACCTGATATTGATGGAACAAATACATTTATGTAAAGGCTTGCAAAGGAATGGAAAGAGTTGCAGACTAAGATGGATAAACTATCTAAGGCCAGGATTAAAGAGAGGGAAGTTCAGCAAACAGGAAGAAGAGACAATCCTGACCCTTCACCACATGCTAGGCAACAAGTAAGCCACAAGAGTAAATCTTCTTTCACTTTATCAATTTAGAAGTTCCAGTTTTATAATTCTGTAATTTTCAGTCAAAATATTGATAAAGACATGTCAGGAGTAGCTGTCAAATGTTAATTATGTTTTAATTAGAACAAGAAATTATGCAAAGTAAAGGAAAAGACAAAGTCCTGTAGTTCAATATTTGAGGCTTAAGCTAGGGAATGCAAATTGGAATGCAAGGAGTTTAATATTTAATTCTGTTTTAGAAAAGCAACTAGGGTGTTTACAATGAAAAATAAAGGAAGAATTGGTAAGTCAATCCATGAATTGGCTTTAGATGCCATGCTTCATTTTTTTAAGAGGGATGAACATTGAAAACAAAAAGTCTATTATACTATTCTACTATTCCTCAATTCTGTTGTATATTTAATTTAAATCCAGTCCAATACCATTTGTCCAGTGTTTCAGATTGTCCCTTCGTATATTCCAATTAGTAAGCATCAAACATTTTACACATCGAAGACAAACTGTTCACATAAAGAATGTGTGTCTGTGAAACTTAGAACAGGAATTCAGAACTACTGTTTAAACTCTTTGTTATAATAATTTCTTTCACTTGTAGTGAAGATTGATGAGAAAAACTTGAATTATATTATTGGCCAGGTGGTCACAGATATCACAGCATTTGCCAGGAAGAACAGACAATGAGATTAAAAACTACTGGCATTCATATTTGAAAAAGAAAGTGGCCAAAGCTAAGGAAATGGATTTTCATAACCAAATGAAGTATGCTAGCTCAAGCTCAGATACCATGGACTCTTCAAATTCTCTCCAAAAACTTGCAACTCAAGGTACACAGAATTTTAACTTCACCAATGAGGCTTGTCAGAGCTCCTTACCAAAATTGTTATTTGCTGAGTGGCTTTCATTGGATCAAGTAAACTCTGCAAATACAGTTGACTCTTTTGGTTTGAGGAATGGACTTGATCAAAATTCAACTCTTGAGGAAGCTTCAATTCATGATATGTCAGAGGTACCCTTTGGTGGAGGGTACCATAGATGCTTGGCAAACATTTCAGCCCCTGAGATGTTCAATTCAGAGCTGAAGTATGCAAATGAGATGGTGGAAAATGGTTTCATCCATTGTGTGCCTGGAGTTGACTTGAGTAGCAATTTCAGCATGAGCAATGATGGCATAATGTACATATAAAAGCCAAGTTTCAGGATTTGTCAGCATCATTTTCTAATTTTATACATACATAAAACAATCAAACTTTAGCAATATAAAATAAAAGTTCCATTCCAAGTTGTATGTTCTATACTTCTACCCACTTCCAATTATTTCAATAGGATGCCACACGCATGATTAATTGTTATTCTTCTACAATTGTCGTTGCATACAAATATGTAATTTCATTTCAATTTAAGAAGTCAACTTCTGGTGGTCTTCACAGTGTTTTTACTGAAAATCACATGTGACTAAAAACACTATTAATTAATAATCTCCATATATATAATACTCAATTAAGTTTTTATTAATCTGCAAAATAATTTATTTCTATGAATCTAAAATTTTAAAAATAATCTACTCGTGTTGCAATTATGATTATTTTTCACCCGCTTAATAATCTAAAAGTATCGATGTGATATTTCTAAATAACTAAGAACAGTTAAAATAGAAAAAGGAAAATATGATAAGAATTTTGACAGGACTATGAACACTGTCAATACAATTTACTCATTTGGTAAATATCAATTATTTTCTATATTTACACGCCATTTCATAGACACAAATATCAATTGGCAACTCGTGTGAGTACACAAGTCAGAGTACTGGTTCATTTAAAAGGAAATATTTCACTTTCAAAGGTAGAAAGTAGAAACTCTGACAACTCAGAATTTTTCTTCTTCAATTTGGATCTCACTCTCTCTCTCTGTCTTTCCTGGATTATGAGGTGCAGAAGGGGCCACTCCATATCTTTATATTTTCTGCAACATCAATGTTGTATCATATTTAATACTAGTGGGCCATTTCTTTAAGCTCCTGCATGCAGTGTTGAAGTTTTATGGTATTAAACCGTCATCTTTGGTCTTCATTTAAGGAATTGTCACCAACTTGAAATAATAAAGTCATCTGTGAGGACAAAGCTAGCCCATAGAAGAGCCATAGAAGTAATTACAAGGATTATAATAGGTGTCCATTTCAAAGCCAAAATTAACATTTTTTTTCTTCTATATTTTTTGTCAAGAAAATAGGGAATGAAAATTTAGAGCTTTCAACTTTAGCATACCTCAAGCCGTGGAGAACACCATATTGTGGATTCAGGTTGAGGAGTACCTGGTACCCGTCTCATTGTTTCTGTCATTATAAGATGTTATGTGACCAAAAAAGTTGCATATTTTCTTCTTTAAAACTATCATGTTAGTTGTGATTATAAAACTTGCCATATCAAGTTTCAACAGTTTCAACAAATAACCATACATAATAGTCTAGAAATATGCATTTTAAATGTTTGGATGTTAACTATTAAGATTAAGAAGTGTATTGTATTTTAAGTGTAACTCGAACTTATAAAACTTGTTTCATAACTTGCTTCTCACTTTCTTCTTCATGATTCTAGTTCTGAGTGCAAACAATCGAAATAAGACATGAAAATTTGAGGAGGGGCAAAACTCTTACCTGAATTTCTCTTCCTTTCTACAATGTTGTAAATATCTTCACTAGCAACATCTAAATCTTGTTTCCGGTTAGCATTAAATTTTGATAGGTTGGCCTGAGTTCTTGTGTCGATGTACTGTCTGCTAATGTTTGCAATTATACCATCTGACAAAGAAGTTGTGATTTGTTTGGCAAACTAAAAAACTTCACAAAGAGGAAATATTGTTTGGAGGAGGGGTTGGTTTAGAAAAAGTGGACCTCCACTTCCTTATTGAGCAAACATTAACCCCATGTGCTAGACAATGATATCATTGTAGCAGGGTAATGGTTCAAGGGAATTACCAAATTTGACAAAGCTGTATGGCCTTGTGATTTTGCCAATGAGGGTTTTATCAAACTTCTCAAACTCCTTTTGAATATCTTGTAGGTAATGAAAAGCCAGTTTTCTTGGGTAGGTAGACTCACACAAGACAATGAAAACAACTCCCTTCTCGACCAAGTAGCTTTATACCAAAAGAATATAATCATAATCAAATTCATTGCATCACAATTGCAACTTAAGAAACTAAAGAGGAAAACAAGTTCCATTAACTTAAACCCTGTGGTTTAAATGGAATGTTTATGGAGTCAACATAAACTCTATTTCCTGAACGATTAGCCTGTGATAAAGGGTACATGTGAATGAAGAATATGATGCATAACAGAAAATTGGTAGCATGAAAACAACTTGATCGATATAAGAACCAAAACTGACTTTGAAGGAAATTAAAAGAACTGAAAAAAATGAAGAGGAAGGGTACTTGAAGCAGAAATGGTCAACAATGATATTCATCTTGGAAGCTGTTAGTGCTCCCCTTGAAATTTCTTGGAGAATGAACTCTGCTTGTTGCCTGTAACATGAAAGATATCCATACTCTTCATTCATATATCTCAGTCCTTGTGCTAGAGGCAATCCATCGCTTACCCTTCCAACTACAGTTACCTTAACCATTTCCTCTCTGAAAAATTCTCTTTTATGACAAATAATGGATGGAATAATTTGTGAAGGCCCTTTTATAGAATGTGTGAGGTGAAGGTGAAGGTATGATGATGAGTAAGAGAACTTGGAAAAGAAGTTATTCCTAGTGTGTTCAAAAGGAACCATTATGGGTGGTCCAAAGATAAGGGGTGGCAAAAGCTTTGTAAGATAAACCCCTTGAGAAGAATATGCATTTCCATTCATAAGCACTTTTTCGGTCTATTATGTCATTATAATTTTGCTTTATTGAATATTTACAAAATTTATATTTTTAATTGAATTCTTTTCACTGTCAATTGGTGAATAATATAATTGTTATTTGATTTTGTTTATGTATTTTTATATAATAAATTTTAAATCTCTTATAAATTTATATATTTTTAATTATTTTTTATTAAAAAATTAAATTTATTTTATTGAGATCTAAACTATATATATTTTTTTAATTTTAACGTGACCATTAAATTTTATCCTATAAGATAAAACACCATGAATTTGAACAATAATTTTTTCAAAACTCTAATTATCACTACTTTACAATTCTACATGTTTGATTAGATTTTTTCTGTTTACTTTATAAAATAAATAAATAAATAAATAAAGATAATTAAGATTATAAAAAATATAAACATATAATCTTTTGATGCTCATTAACCAAAATCCAACTTATATTCAGCTTAATTAATGTTATGTTTGTTTCTTCACAGAAATACTGTTTCGTACAAAATAGATGAAAATGTATCCATGTGAATGTGATATGAGTAAAAAAAAAATCGCGATAATCACATTACACATTCATATACATTAATTTGTGTATTAGGGGAAGAGAGGAAACAATATACAATATGTTTTTTATTTGTTCCCCTTTATGTGACTTTTGTTCCACCAACAAATTCAAACAAATGAATTTCATAAAAATAAAATAAAATCTCAAACAACAACTAACTCTGTATAAAAAAGAAATTAAAAAAATCACAAAATATCAAAAACAATAAAATTATAAACGTTACTATATCATTAAACAAATTAAAACAATAACCGATTTTTTTCATATAAAAAAATAAAAAAAATTCTAAAACAGTTATTAATGTCATCTAGAAAATAAAAAATAAAACAGAAAAGAGAAAAGTAAAAAAACAACAAAAACACACTAACCTTGTAACAAAATATAACGTCTACAACATGCCAAAATATTAAGAGTACTATTTACAGATAATTTATGATTTTGGGAATAAGAGAAGGTGATAATATATTTGTTAACAATAAATATCTTTTCACTTCAAACTAAAAAGATGTAGAGGGAAAGTCACTCATGTATTATTTTTAAATTTATCCTAATTTATTCTTTTGTTATAGTATTTTTTTTTCTACAGTTTTTTGATATTTTTTATTTATTTATATAAGATATAATTTTTTTTCCAGTTTTATTATATATGTTTAATATTTTAAGAAATTATTTAGAATTTTTGTTTATATTTAATTTGTTGTTTTTATGTTAATATATTTTTTATAATTATTATGTTTATGAGTTATAATTTATTTAATTATAATATTTTATGAAATTCTTTTCTATGGTTAATTACATTATGTTTTTTTAGTATTTTTTATTTTTTATTATTATAGATTTGTAAACATTAAACAAATAATTTATTTATTTATTTATATAATATCTTATTTATTTTTTAATTTTATAATACATGTTTAATATTTTAAGAAATTACATTAAGTCTTTTTTTTATTTAATTTATTAAATACATATTTTTTAAATTATACCTATTTACATTTAATACTTATTTTTTTTTAATTATAATTTTTAAATTTATGAATATGTGGAAGTTATTTATTTAAAAAAAAACTCATTTCATTATTTTTTTAAATAGGTAAGGGTAAATTTGTAAAGTAATATTTTACACCTTTAAAAACATTCAAAAAAAAAAAACTGTTACATCACTTACAAACTCCCATAAATTTTGCTCGAATATTTACTCTAAAATACTCAAATTCAAGCACTATCACTTTCTTCACACGGAGAGTTGAGGGTGTGAGAGAGTGATAGTGTGAAAAAAATGAATATGTTTGAATTATGATATGTTAGAGTGAACCTAAGAAGAAAGTTTATTGACATAAGTGAATGATGGGATAGTTGTAAGAGTATTTTAAATTATTTTGAATAGGGTAAATTATAAAATTACAAGTTTACCCTTATATATAAAAAAAGAATAAATAATTATTAATTTTGTGGATATTTTAGTTAATTAAAATAATTTAAAGCGTCATTTATAACTAAAAGAAAAAATTATAAAATTCAAAGAAATAATTAAATATAATTTCAAATGTAAGTATAATTTTATAATTTTTCATTTTATTAATTTAAATTAATTTTGTTACTTAAGTTAATTTTAATATTATTTATGATTCTTTAAATTATGTTATGTTATATATATATATATACGAAATTATTATTAATAATAATTTTCATTATTAATATTGTTGTATGAAGGGTACCATGGTCTTTTCATCTCATCCCAATCTCCTTTTTCTTCATTTATGAGAGGATCCTAAATATCCTCAACTTTCCATTCACTTTCACCATTAACCTTCCTCTCTCATAGAAGCAAACAAGGGTGACACCCATTCACCTCCACCCTCAACCTCTATCACCCCAAAAACAAACACATAGTTACATTCACTCTCTCAAATCCCACACATTCATTCCTTCAAATCCTCACACATTTCTTCCATAATCCAAACATACCCACTCTCACATTCCTCCGCGTGAACAATGCACTCCTTAATCCAAACACAAAACACAGAACGTAAAAGCAAAAAGATAAGAAAAGAAAGATGCATGACTTGTTTGTTGGATTAACGGATTTGAGACTAATGATCATAAATATTATTCGTAATTTTAATTAAAATTATACAAATATGATATATATGAAATTTTTGTAAATTAATTAATAATAAAATTGTATCATTAAAGTAATAATATCGATGGTATGAAAAATTATTCTTTTTTATTTTTAATTTTCTATAGAAATATAAAAATACATGTCTCAACTTTTATATACATATTTTTCTTTATTTAAACTCAACTTCTTAACCATTTTAAACCAATAATATTTAGGTAAATGAATAGTAATATAATTAATTTGTTTATACAAAAAAGTCACATGAATTTTTCTACTCAAATCCAATCACTTTTCATACATCCAGGTAATCAACTTTTTTTTTCCTTATTTTATTCTCTCTCTACTCTCACCATCTTCCGAACAAAAGGTAACTGAGTTTGTTATAATATTTATATATTGTATTTCTTTTATTTCTATTCTTTTTATATGTCCTTTAAGATTATTTTGAAATAACTAATAAATACAGTAAGTTTTCAAATTTTAATAAAATAAGTGTGTAATTTTTTATTTTACTATTTTCTCTTAGCATTATAAAAAAATAAATTGTGATGATTTGAAAAAGTGATTTGAAAAAGTGAGTATATTTAGATTGAAATATATTAAAATAAATATGTGAGAAAAATGTATTGAATTTTGTGAATAGTATATGAGAAAATTAAATAAAAAATACACACATTTACTTAGCATTTCATAAGATTTTTTTTCATTTGATAGAGGATTTAAAAAATAGTGTTAACTTTAACTCTTCCTACCTTATCTGCGCACATCCTTAAATTCAAATAAAGAATATAAATGTAATTCAATACAGTTAGTGCTTCCCTTTAATCAAACATGTCATTCAAAATTAAAAAAAAAAAAAAGACATAATTTAAAATTTTATGAATAAAAAATTAATAAAATGAAAAAGAAATAAAGGAGGAAAATGATATGAGAAGAGAGGAAGGGATGTTGACGAAGGTTTGACTAGTGGGGGCAGTTCGGAACATAAATGCACCTCGTTCAGACCATCTTCACCTTAACCAATAAACATTCATTGGATATTGTTTTACTTATGGCGTTCCAATTCCATCCATCACTTCTTCAACCCTTGTCTTTTCTTCCACCGCTCCATCTTTTCCCTCAGCTCACCCTCACAGCTGCATTGCACTCCAATGCACCCTTTTCTTCTCCATCATCACTTCCCTCGTTTTCTGCAACCCTTTTACACCTTCACTAATATCTCACCTCTCTCTCCCAGTGGGGCTTCCCTGTGACCCTTACTCTCCCCACACCCCTTCTCTCTTCTTCACATTCTCACCTTCTTCTTATCTCCATTTCATGCCATTAAGAACCACACCACTTTGCTTTACAAGGTATGTATGTTTTTTTTACTTATAAATGTGACCCTCTCTATGTGCTGGACCTCTCTAAGCCGCCCCCATTGTCCTATTACACACACATGCATTAAATGTTTAGCCTTTTCTTCTCATTTTTCACACCCTTTTCTCTCTCTCTCTCTTCCTTTTTTTGGTTATGATGAGTAGACCCTGACCGACCCAATTGTTATTGTCATCACCGTGTGCAAGTGCAAGCTTATTATTAAAAGCAGAAGGTAAAAAAATAAAACAAAAACAAAGCGGTGGTATTAATTATTGTTGGGGGTGTGGTAATGAGTGGTGAAGATGGGTAAAGCACCTTGTTGTGAGAAACATGGAGTCAAAAGGGGAGCTTGGACTCCTGAAGAAGACCAAGCCTTGGTTGACTACATCAAGGAGCATGGTCATGGAAGTTGGCGTACACTTCCCAAACATGCAGGTCCACTTTCTTATCATTCCTTCTTTTCTTATTTCTTTTATCACTCTCTTCTTCCTTACTTTTGCATTTCTTGTAAAGTAGGAGTACTTTTATGTTTTTTTTTTCTTGTCCTTTTTTGAAAGTTTTGAAGATAGGGAAGAGTAGAGCTTGTTTTCTTATGGCTGAAGTTTTTATTTTTCTCTTGGATAAACTCCAATCTCATTGAGACTTGTTTTCTGAATGAACAAGATCCTATTGTTGTGTTTGGTTGTATTATCATGACACTGATTTCTGCATGTTATAGTACTTTTTTGTTCTGCGACTGTGGGGTGGGTAAGTACCGTCCTTCATAGAGATGGTCCATTGAAAACAATTGAATAATCCTGTCATCATCCAGTACTTGTCATAACCTAATTTGTTGGCATGTGCATAGAACTTCATTTTGATCTAATTGTACTTTCCCCTTGAAAAATGTTTTGGAAATTGTGTTTGCCGAAGGATTTGAAGCTTGCTATGCAGAGGGTGTAAAATATTCACACACTGAAGGCGAGAGGTGCAGACATGGTTATAATTTATAAAGATGGATAAATTATTGTATGAAAAATCATTTAATTGATGTATGCTTACAACTAGGCCTCTTACGATGTGGAAAAAGCTGTCGGCTTCGGTGGATAAACTATCTTCGCCCTGGCATCAAGCGTGGCCCATTTACCAGTGAAGAAGAAAGTACAATTGTTCAACTCCATGGCATGCTTGGCAACAGGTGCCACACTGTTCCATTTGCTTGTTAAATTCAACATGTAGGCAATAGTACTATACACATGCACATAGCCAAACCCTCTTGGTCCTAAAGCCTTATTTTACTCATAAGCTGCTTAGTAATTAGAAAACATGTTGCATGCATAAAAAATGTGTGACTTTACTTCCAATGGATATTGTTTCTGTTTCATTGCTTAATGTTCTCATCTTGTTGCAAGTTTTCTTAATCCTTTTGTCACTATGGATCCTTAATGTACTAATTAGAAACTTAAGGAAAAGGAGGAGTTTCAAGTTTCCCAATATGATAATGATAATGTAACCTAAGACCCACATATTCTCATGCTTATACTTTGATATTTGGTTGCATTAGTCTGTGTTATTGCATTCACTTTGCATATAAACTGTAAGTAACCGTGCATTCTCTTAGGTGGGCTGCTATAGCATCCCAATTACCTGGAAGAACAGACAATGAGATTAAGAACTATTGGAACACCCATCTAAAGAAGCGTCTCCTTCGATCATGTCATTCCCTAAGAGAAAAACAGTCATGTCTGATTCTGGATCAAACTATTGTCAAGTCTGAATCTCCTTCTACGCGTCACATGGTACAATGGGAAAGTGTAAGAGTTGAGGCAGAGGCAAGGTTGTCAATGGAATCCTCGTTGCTCAATTCATGGCCAACGAGCACAACATGCCCTGATCACTTTCTTCATCTTTGGAATTCGGAGGTTGGGAAGTCATTTCGCATGGTCAAGGGAAAGGAAGGAGTTGTGAGTCAAAGTCCTATCTCGCATCTGTCATTCTCATCTAAATTGGAGTCTTGTTCAGACGTGTCAGTGCAGGTGAAAAACAATGGAACTAGTAGACTCAATCCACGCATTGAGGATGTGAACATGGTTCCTGAACAGATAAGTAGCTACAAACCAAAGCTTGATGACACAACTGGGTCTGACTCGGGCAATTATGAATTTCTTGATACTTCAGATTCTGCACTAAAGCACCTACTACATATGTCTGATGGTGATGTTGGATTCTTGGGACAGAATGATAATTTCTTGAATCTCCTTGATGCTACATGTGACCAAGATAGTTTCTTTCATATCTCTTCTTCAGAGAAAGGCAATCTTTGAACTGACAAGAAAATTTTCTTTGCCTTCTATGATTTCTTCATTTTTGTAGATGCTCTCACCATGTAGCTGGGTTTCAATAGTTGGTCAGGAGGGGGAAAATATAGATAGAGGAATAGTTGCTAGAGTTCAAGTTTGCCTTCTACTTGATGGCTGAAACTAAAATTAAACATTAATGAATTCAGCTAAGGACATTCATGTCTATTCATGTCCTTCAGTTGTTGCTACTATTTAAATGTATATGCTGGCCTTTGTTGGTGATGTGTTCTTTGATTCACACAAGTACTGGGCATTCAATTGTCACATGAGTAAGATTTGGTGTTGACATGACTTGACAAATCTGGATTAAATATTTTATTGTAAATTAAGTTTTGTCTCAACTAATTTTCTTTTGAACTGAGTAAACAGGTTTCAACTTTTAATAAGACCACATTAAGTTTGATTATCTGTCATTTATTTACTTTAATACAAGCTTAAGAACGCAATTCTTAAGCACTGTTCATCAAACTTATTTATTAGCGTGGCGACAAAATCATCTTTAGAACAAAATTGTCCTTTTTGGTCATGAAATTTAACCCTCATCAACCAACCATCATATTGTAATAAGGCAGAAGGAATCGTGAGCGAATGAGATAGGTTAGTGGCATAATGGTACAAGAAATTGGCATTACCCAAATTGAATAATTCAATTTCTTGTATGGAGAAAGTACCTGTTATATGCACACCTCCAACATATCACTATGCACACAATAATAAATGAAGATGAACTACAACTCACCAAAAGACAACCAAACCACACATGTACTGGTATATGAACTATAAAATATTAGCAATAATAATAGTAATACTACATTTTTATAAATGAGTAAGCTTATTAGAAACAACCGAAGAGCTTCTTTGGGGCTGTTCCAGTTGCCCTGTACCTTGCACTTGTCTCCTCTGCCTTCAAGAAATCTTCCCCTTTTTTGGCCTCAATAAATGCCCTCTTTTCTTCAGCTTCTCGGTGGATTGTAGCTATTTTGTTTTTCAACTTCTCTCCATATTCTGCTTTTTTCTTCTCCAGTTGTTCCTGCTCACAAACACAGTGAAAATGAAATGTCAATTTTTCCTCCCCATCTCTGCCAACTTCAATGTGTCTTAGCTTAGCTTACACATGAAAATTGGAAAAATTGTTTTACTTCTCACAAGGCATGTTAGAGCTTGGTGTGTTTTTCTTTCAACTCTCAATTATTTACACCCAAATTCTTATCTCTATTGATTCTCTTTTTTCATTTCTATTCACTTCTCACTTTTTCTTCTTCTAATCTCTCTCTCTCTCTCTCTCAATGGTGTGTGTACACACTCATTATTAGAGTGTGCTTAAATTCCCTTTTAAGTTGACTTTAGCATAAACATTATTTAAAACAGAATATTCTTATTACCTTCTTTTAAAAATAATAATCGGGGAACCGAAACATTAATTTAAGATCACTTTTCAGAACAAGGATAATAATACTTTTAATTGTGGTTATTCTATATCTATTGTAAGAAATGGTTAATCCCAGATTCTTTCAGTTTCTGAGAGGGTAGGTGGTGGAAACTTGTTTGCTCGTTGTTCTTTTCAATTCAGAAGATAAAAAAAAACGTTTAATAGCAGTACCTAAAAGAAAATTGGTATGGACACATTTTGAGAAAGTACCTACAGAACAAGTTACAATTACTACAGATAATTTCTTAATACTAATAATAAAACAAACTCTTACTTCTATCTTTCTCAATTCAGCCTCTGTTGCAGCTTTCTTACTGTTCTCCCATGCTGAAATTGCTGAAATATTTTTGTGAGCCCTGCTCATCAAATCCATATAAATTAGTTGAAATAATATGAACATTTGATGTTAACTGGCCAAACAAATGATTAGAACTTTCTATTTATAAATTTTTTTTAAACTTCACAATTATCATAATGTTTTCCAATGCTAAGTGCTGTACCAAAAACAGCTAAAGATCAGATCAGTTTCTATTTGAGCTGAAAAGGGAATGTAACAATATTTTATGCAAACTTCTTTGGCACCCTTCTACTGTGCAAGTTCTTACTTGTTCTCTGCTTTTGACTTTTCACTTTCTTCCCATGCTTTGATTAGTGACAATCTCTTCTCAGTCGCAACTCTCGCAAGGACAGCATCTGAAGAAGAAAGAGAAGGCGTGGGAATTAGGATGAAATGCATAAAGAAAAATAAAGTATCACAGTAACAAACAAACTCACCTCGGTTCACAGATACCTCAATTGGTTTCTCTACGGCAACTTCACTAGTCTCTGACAAAAACCAAATTAACAATACAACACAATAACTATTATGTTTGAGCCTTTACAGCAATTATCATGCATGATGATTAAATAGGTGAAGTAAAGAGACAAGAAGGTGAGTTTTTATAATATGATTAAACCAAAAGTTAAGTATATAGCATGCAAAGTGTGTACTTGGAATCCAACATGGGAGATCTTTACTATATGAATTACAAGACCAGGTGAAGATGTTTCCTCCTTTGAATTTCCACATATTATTGGCTCAAGTAAGCAAAGTTAGATCTTTACTTGATAGCTAGAATCATATTATCATTCAGTTGGTAACCCATCAATTGATGGTTTGGACATATAACTCTTTCAGATAGAACTACGACAGGGAAATTCCAGCAGAAAAAAACTGATAAAAAAATAAAAACTAAAAAAAAGCAATCAAGTATGTAAAAAAACTCACAGAAAGTTTAACTCAATCAATGGCTTTGACATTTACCATTTATTTTTGTAAAACACCTTTGGAAAACTCGACAGTACAAGTCACGTATATAATAAAAGGAAGGGAAATATAAAAACAACTTCACTTCTTCCAATTGGAATAATTTTACACAGGCGTAAGTTGTCTAACTATCCCAAATAAAAATGAAGTTTCTACAAATATGAGAGTTAAAAATCAATAACAAATCCCAGAAGACAAAGAAAAACAAATATGATCAGAGATGAAGAAATTTTAAAACTTTAAATATCTGAACTGTCTGAATTACACAAACAAGTAGGTAGGTAGGTAGGTAGGTAGAAACAATTTCACTTATATTAAACTCACCATATAACTCAAAGTGAAATTAAAAGCTGGTCACCTTAGCCAGTTAAAAAAGATAAACAGCATAAAACAAAAGCAATGAGTTCAATATAATAATATTTCCTTTCACCACCCTTTTGGTAGCAGATATTAAATTAGTGACAAGAGAAAAGCAAAGGAGAGTGATATAAGAGTATCATACTCTCAACAACTACAAGAGCTTTGGAGTCATCAGCAGGAGGAGAGGGTTCTGGAATTATAGATTTCTCCTCAGCCATATCCTCCTTTGGAGGGTGATGAGCAGCAGGTTCAGGTGGAGGGTGAGAGGGAGTAGTAGTAGTAGTAGTACTCTCAGGCACAATTTTTGATTGCTCCTCAGTCATTTTTGCTCACAGTGGTGACTCAGAATTGTCTGCACAAAGTGATGGGAAAAAAGCTGTGAGTTGTTTGGGAGTGTTAAAAATAGTATGATGGAAAGATATGTAGAGAGATTGAGGAAGAGGAAAGAGTTGGTTGGGATATTATGGTTGAAGGAAGGTAACTTAACTCAAATTCTAAAAGCTTAGCTGTGTGGCTAACAGTGGTAGGTATAGTGGCCTCTTATGAGTTGGCACAGCACACCAATAGAGACAGCACCTCCCAGTATTTGTACAAGACAATGATTCATTTTGTAGTTGAACTAAAGGATCTAAATTTGTAAGAATATCTCAAGAGTCAAACACCTTAATTGCACTAATTAGAAATTAAGGTGTATTAATTTATTAATATAATGTTATTATTAATAACAAAATTCATTTTATTAGTTTATTTGTTTTTAGTATTAGAATGAACTCTGCAAAATATGTATGCATTTGATGGAGAAGAAATCTGCAAGCCTTGCATACTTTTGACTTTCTTCCTTTACTGTATAAACAAAAAGGTTTTGTCAACATTGACTTGATTTTAAGCAATTGAAAATAAAAATTATTATAAAGAAATAAAATTATTTATAAAATATTACAATAGTTAATAGACTGCATAATACTGTTGAAAAATTATTATATTATTATTTTAATTATATTTTAATATAAATTATTATTATATAGATGTAAAGTAAGGATATTTTGTCTTTGTCAAACTATCATTTTTCATTAAAAAAATGTCAACAATATATTAAAAAAAGTAGTCAAAACATTATATTGAAAAATGTACATGAAATAAATGAACTTTAGAAGAATGCTCAATACAAACCATGCAGAAAATAACAAATTATATTAATAATAAAAATAATAATAATAATAATTAAAAAATACAGAATGTATATTTCTTTTAAGTTTCTAAAAGATAGAGATAATAAGTATAACATATATGCAAAAGGTGTTAATATTTATTGAATGTTAAATTAAGAATAAAAAATAAAATTGATTAAATATGTTATGAAAAAATTGAAACATAAATAAGTTAAGAAATATCATATTAAAATATATTTAAAATAAATGTGTGACATGTTTTTAATATCATGAGAATAGTCAAATTCGCACATTTTTTTATCAAACATAAATATTTTAAAAATCTTTTAATGATTGAAATTCATCATCATTAAATTGTCTGATGTTTAAATATGTATAATAACTATAATTATAAATGTTTTTCAATGACTCACTAAACAATAAATTATTAGTTAAAAAACTTTATTTAGAAAGCACCTTCCATAATTGTTAAAATGAAAAAAGTAATTACAATAATAAAAACTTTTCAATGACCTATTAAAAAGATATATATTATAGTGTTTTCTAATATGACAATGTGATATTAATAATAAAGATGTGATGCTATGATATCTCATTATAAAATGAGATTGTTTAGAATTTTGATTAGGGAGAAATTTTATTCTCATTTTAGTTCTTTATATATATATATATATATATATATATATATATATATATATATATATAGTTGAGACATTCTAAAAGTGTTGCTAATAAATTCAGATTATCATAAACTCTGTTATCTTCTAAATGGTGAATTCTATTTAAAGAATAATATCAACATTTTAAAGAAAAGTTAAAAAATAATAAAAATTATGAGATTTATAAAATAAAATATTAAATAGTTAAAATTTTAATTTATATATTAAATATAATTTAATTTTAACGTTTGTTCTTTCTAAAATAATTTGTATCAAACATAAAATGGTTGTCACCTGTATAGATAATGAAGGATAGAAAGGCACACAAACTTTAAGGACCTCCATATATTCACTTTCTTCTCATTCCACTTATATTTTGTTTATCAATAATATATTAATAACTTTATTTAAACATAAAAATAAATAATAGTTTCATTTAATTCATCAATCATTCATCTATATAACTATATTAATATAATATGGTGGTTAATATCATTATTTTATTTTATTTGTTAAAATATAAAACTTGTTATAATTTTTTTAAAATTAAATACATTAAAAATAATTGTATAAGACTAATTTGTATTAAAAAAAATACATTTATAATATAAATAAGTTAGATCCATTTCTTTTATATATAATTAAGGTATTTAAACATTTTTATAGGATCCCTTTATTAGAAAGAAAATAAATATAATGAAATGTTTTTAAAAGTAAGTGAAAATAAGTAAGAAATAAAGTCTACAAAAATTTAAAAATTGGAAAGAAATAGAAAATTGAATGAAAATAAAGTAAAAATATTGGTGAAATCTGTCTTTTTATAATAAAGTTGCCAAAATGTGCCATTACTTATTGCTCCATCAAGTTTGAAATTTTCATTTATTCATAGATTTTTACTTTGTTTCATATTTTTTTAGTGTGATTGGAGGAGATTCTTTCTTGATGGCAATGGAATCCTTATCATGCTCCTCATCTCTTGCAATCAATCTTTTCATCGAGTACATTTGGTTAATTTTCTACTCCACTTGTAAAACCATAGCTTTCAATGATATATAACTTGAATTTATTTCAACTATTAATCTCTGGTCACTCACAATTTGATTCATTTTCTGATTTTTTTATTGATAGTATTAAAATGTAATTTTAAATGAATTTATTTGTATAAAACCGAAGTTAATTATATTTATTTATTATATATTATAAATTAATCTTATCTTTATGTAATGTGAAATCTTTAATAGATAGCGTAAAAATATTTGTTCTGTTAAAAGTTTGGAAAGATAATGTAAATTAATTTCAGTAATTTCAGTTTCGAAATAGAGTAAGTGTTAAAACAAAGAAAAATTTCCCTTCACGTATAAAATGGTGGAGATAAATGTGAAGTAAATTTGAAGTTGGGAAATAAGTATAAGTGGATTATAAGGGTGATAAGTGGTAACCCACAAAAGCTAGTGCAGCAAAGATTGATAAGAGACAAAAGAGAGTGGGGCAACGTTTGGTTTATCAAAACAACACAAAATGTAAAACTGATGGAATCAAAAGTCCCTTTTGTTGTCTCTTTCTCTTGCTCACAACAAAAATGTCTTTGTGGTTCTCCCATGGCACTTGGTATCATGAAAATGAAAGTGATTCCATTATCAGTTCCAAGATAATCTAATTCCAACTATATTTTTTTGTAGGGACTTGTAGCAAGAAGCAACATTCACTCATACGTTTTTTAATATATTTTTATTATAAAAATTAATTTATATGGCCTCTTTAAATAGAGAGTGAGATTTATAAAAATTAGAAATGTTTTTGAAAAATATACTATTACAAAATATCAATACAACGACAGTTTTTATAAAATCATCATTAAAAAAAGTGTGGTGACAAAATTGTAATTATTTTGTGTTTGTAGGTTCAAAACAATGATGGTTTAAGCCTGAATCGTCGTTATAGGAGTGACTAGGGAGATTTTAATAATAATTTCAACCTGAACTGTCGTTATAAGTGTGACTGAGAAGTTTGTAACAACGGTTTCAGCCTGAACCGTCGTTATAAGCATGACTGAGAGTTTTTTAAGATGTAGATTTTTAAATCTCGCCTTCATTCTCATTTGCGCCTTCACTCTTTTCTTTACTCCTTCATTCTTTTGCGCCTTTAGTCTTCTTTGCCTCACCCCCTCTCCTTTCTTCTTCCTCTCTTCACAGTCGCTCTGCCGCACCACCACCAGCTTTATCGCACCACCGCCAACTCTGTCGCACCACCACAAAGCACTCAACCGTCGCGTCACTGCACCTCTCGACAGAGCCACCGCGCAACCAAAATTCTAAAATTCCACAGTTTACTATTATTATTTTTTAGTATTATTTAGGTATTGAGGTTTTAGTTCTCATACTTACACTTATACATTTAGTCCTAGTATAAATTATAGATTTATCAAACCATTATGATTATATTACATTCAAAAATTTATTACTCATACATTACATTACATAATGTTATGTGTGTTCTAACATAAAATCTTATTATTTTAGTGTTTATTCTAGATATAACTTATTGAGTGGGAGGAGAAGTGCAAGTGCAAATGAAAATACAAAGAAACTCACTTGGATGCACCTTAAGGTAACTACGTATAACAATTTAGGATGACATAAAACCTTTTTATATATATGTATAACAATTTAAGGTGACATAAAACCTTTTTATATATTTATAGAACTTTTTGTAAACTTTTATATTTAAATTAGGATATTACATGCATTACTGTTCTAGAATTTTTATATTTTATGCAGGATTGGAGCATTATATAATAATAAAAACTTAAAAAAATACACTTATAACGACGATTTCCAACTAAAACCGTCTTTAAAAAACATTTATAACGATGATTCTATTGGAAAACCGTCGTTATAAGTATATATTTTTAAAAAAAATTATTGTTATTTAACATAATAACGATAATTTTTAACACGTATCGTTAATGTGGTTTTATAACAACGGTTATAAACAATTGATTTATAACGACACTCAAAATAATAACGGTTCAAAAATTGTCTTTATATGACTTTTTTAAAGAACTTGGGTAAAAATATATGAGACAAATTTCATATCAATCTTTGTGATCACTTCTCTGTGTTTCATATCAAGCATAAAGGCTCTTTTCCTTTATCATGTTTTGTTTTTACTAATATACTCCCTAAGAAACTGAAATCACTCATTTAAGATTTTTCTTTTTGCTTAATTTAGTTTTTCAATCTCCTATATATTCACTTAATCCACATACTGTTCTTAAAAATTCTCTAAAAGCCACTTTCTATTGGTGTCTTGTCTTATCTTTTAAGGATGGTCGCTCTCCAGCCTTGTTAGTAGAAAGTATAAAAGTGAAAGTAAATTATGTACAAATTTGAAATTTCTACCTTCAATCTAGTTAACAAGAAAGTGAAAGTCAATGAAAGAAAGAGTGTTCCCAAACAAGTAGAAACTCCATTGAACAGAGACTTTATTTATTTTTCAATCCAAAAACCTAATGAAAATAAGGAATTCACGTGCAAATTTGACAAGT
The DNA here is from genome assembly GCF_000499845.2 of Phaseolus vulgaris. Classification (NCBI taxonomy): domain Eukaryota; kingdom Viridiplantae; phylum Streptophyta; class Magnoliopsida; order Fabales; family Fabaceae; genus Phaseolus; species Phaseolus vulgaris. The sequence goes on from NC_023753.2 coordinate 6,428,079, forward strand.
TTAAGTTGACAACTAAATAACCTTATGTAAACCAATGTCTGGTCACACACTTTGGGTTGATGTATTGATACTAATGATCAAATCACAAACCTTATTGTGCCTAAAAATACAAACAACAAATTGCTTCCTTCTTCCTACACCCAATACGCAACAAACTAATAGCAGACATGAGATTATTCCACAAGAATAATAAAAATATGATACAGAGAAAAGTTTATATGGCTTCATAGTCATCTGCTGCTGCTGCTGCAGGGGCATCAGCTAAAGCAGATAACACAATAAAGACACCAAATAAGATTGTGACGATAGCAGTGAAGTTCACAAGCAAAGCCTCAGTACCATACTTATCCAATCCTGAGCTCTCCAGGAAAGTGAGCTTCTCTAGAAATCCAAGAGTAGCTGTTCCCACAGCCAAGACAAATACAAAGAGCCCAAACAGTGCATGCCAAGGAAGAGAGAAACGTCTAACATCTGGAGTCCCACCAGGGTAGAAAAAGATCACAAACCCATATATCCACTGCAGGTAACCAACACAGTGTTAGACAAAGTTAGTAAATAGTTGAGTTTCATTTGGACATATGCACAGTCCACATTTTTAATCCATAGATTGCCCCATAGAGTGTATGTCAGGTGCTTAAACTGAAATTATAAACTTAACCATAATCATATCCTGTCTTCAAGGTACTACATTTATAGGATAGTTTAGTCTTATATATCCAGTGGTTTACCTGAATGCCATAAAGGACAATAACCCCAATTCCAAGCCATGAATGCAAGCTGTACAGGTTGGCAATCCCACTTTCATTGTGATACTTGAAGGCAGTATAAATTCCAATTATTCCAAGTACTAACGCAGCTCCGTGAAGACCAAGGTGTACCAATTTCTTCACTTCCTTCTTCAGGGGAAGAGATTTGTAACTTATAATAGCTGAATTCATTTTCCGAATGAGAAAATCAGAGAACAAATTAGTAGGTCAATCAAATGGAATTGATTAATGAAGCAGTTCCTTGTGAAAGTATTTTGATTACCTTCACCTCCATGAACTATGAGGCCAAAAACTATAAGAAATGGATGAATCTGTATAAAGGAAAAATATACGTAAGATATACTGACTTCCTAAAAGTAATAGCAGAATTCAGCAACAAATACTCCATACATCAACCAACTTGTATAACAAAATCTTCTACAGACATTTCTTTGACCTCTTGATGCATAATTCAGATTCAAAGGATTAAACAAATCTATTTTTGTCTCTTCCAAAGTTAAAATTCAAAGGATTCCATCTCAGAGTATCATGATCTTTTCTAATTACAGACGCATGCAAATGTAAAGGAGCGTACTGATAAGTATATACATGCAAATGGCATACCCAAATATTTAATCATAGAAGTAAGACACTCCAAAATTCAAAACTCTTGACCAAGAAAATAGAGAAGCAGCCACAAAAGTAGCACGTGGCAGCTAATTTATTTCTCACTCCAGTCCAAAACAGATAAGCATGTATGCCCATGTGCTTCCCACAAGTAGAATTCCGAATCCACCAATATATTATTATATTATTATAATATGCTGTCAAGTACTGTGGTGTCAAAGAAATCTTTTCCTCAATTATTAGATTCAAAATGAGTAGTAAGTAGAAGACATGGTCAATAATTAATCAACAAATACTAAAATAACAAATAATAATAGATCTTAAGACCCAAAAAGTTCACTTTTTAGTATAAAGAAAGTGCAGGTAAAGTTTCCCAAACACACTTGGGTTCCATTTTTTTTTATTCACATAAATGAGTACGTTTTGATACTGAAAGATTACCTCAATTCAGGCTCTGTTGAACTTGAGAGTTCAACTTTCTTAGTACTTGGATATATTTGCAATAGTTATTAAAAAATAACTTTCTTAATTCAACCTTATAAATCTTAATTTCCTTATCCATAATGGATGGATGTGGGATGTCGAACAAAACTCAACTTATAAATCTTAATAGTAAATTTCCAACAAAAACAATACACAATACTAAAACTAGAAACTTTGTCATAATTAACTGCACATTCCCTCTCAAATAAACATAAGAGAAAAAGCTAAATTAGGCCAACTTCTTTAGCCATCATTTGGTTAGCCATTAAAACATATTTTAGCTTATTTAATTTATGAGATAACCAAGAGATCTGGTACTGAATATTTTATTTCCTTTTCTAAGCACAGGAATCTGGCACTATGAATACTTTAATTATAAAAATAATATCTGACATTTAATTTTATCACAACTAGCAGCATCCTCATACAGATATTATATGTATACATATCACACGAGGATCATAGGCGTAAGAAAAGTCTAATCAGTAGAATTAGTTATAAATTAATCATATCAAAAGCAGTGTTTGTGAGCTTGAGATAAAAATTAATTTAATGTATCAAGCATTCAAAATTAATATGAATGTGCTCTAAAAAACAGTACGAACATATTGGATTAACATTCATTTATGATTATCATTCAAACAAACACAAACTGTAGCATAAAAAAAAACCCCACACAAGCTGTCCTTTCAATCCAATTTCTTCTTTGATTTCAAACTACATAGCTTTTTTGCTGTTTTTCTTTATGACAGCTAACTCGATCATCTTCTCTCAAGTTTACTAAATTAATAATATGCTAACTCCATTTTTTTAGCCGTAGATATATAACGCCCTCTAGGGGCTTCAGGACACAATAAATTTGCTTAATTATATTTTCACTATCCAACATTTGAAAAATTGGTTATTACATTGAAAGTGTTAATATAATTAAGTTTTAAATTCATTGTAAATTTAGATATTTTTAATTAAGTTATATTAGCCCCTTATTGTGTATTTATCTTTGTGTTAAAATATTGTAAAGTTGTGTAATTAATATAAGATAATATCCCCTTCATTTTAAGACTACAAGTGGTTTTTATGGATTTTATAATAATCTCTTGTTATCCACCATGTTTGTTTTCAAAACAATAAAAAAATATCCATATTTTTATAGTAAGTGTACTATCTTTCTATATTGATCATAAGACTTTACATTTATCAGTACATACTCACAAGTAAATAAAATGACAGTGAAAAATTAAATAACAGAAACTTAATTAAATAACAGTGAAAAATTAAATAACAGAAACTAAATTTAAAAATATAATTTAACTACTAATCAAATAAAAAAATAAAAACTCAACTGAAAATAGTAATAATAATGGGACAATGGATGATTCTTCTCTGAAAACTGCTAGTAATCTCTTAAAGGAAAACAGTGAAATAAGTGTGGGTACATTCATGTCAAATAATTCTGGTTTTAAGCCCCCCTCTTAGTGCCAAAGTTTTACTTTGAAATTTGAGAAAGTATTTATTGTTTAATTAAGAAGATGGAAACATATTTATCTAAATTAAGAACACAAAACAGATAAGCTTTAAAAGGATAGAAATGATTATCCTTTGAAAAGGAATGAAAGACCTAAAAATGGAGAAAGAGAGGGTAGAAGCATACATTGAAGATGAGTTGCTTGTTGTCTGCATCCCAAGCCAAGCCTCCCCTGAAATTGACGACCCAAACCAGTACGAGGATGGTGGCAACAACACCCAAAACGTGACTCACGATTGTCAAGGGAAAAGCTGGTACACCTAATCCCATCTTCTCTTCTCTTCTCTTTTCTCTGCTTTCTCTTCAATGGAAGTTCAAACAAACTCTGTGTGTGGAACACAAACAAACTGCAATCAATATAAGAAGATATCAGGAGCGTCCACCCTATTTGACCTTCTCATGCGCCCCTCTAGATCTTTTACACTATCCGCTAGATCTTTGCCATCTGTCACCATCTCTTTCCTCATTTTTCAAATCTTAACTTCCATTTCTTTTTTAGGAAATTCGCTAATCTTAAATAATACTCATAATTTTAAATACTTTTATCATCTTTAAATAAAAATCTATTTTTTTAATATAGTTCTAATAAATTTATATTCATTTTTTAGTTTATTTAAAATATTGAAGTTTTAAAACATAAAAAGTTAAATAATTTTTTGTAAAATATACCTCTCCTAAAATAAAATAAAGATGTAAATACCACTTTATGATATGATTATCAATTTTAAAATTAAAAAAAAAACATGAGCGTGATTTAATTTAATTTTATGAAAAGGAAATTTCACATTTTTGGTGGTATTTATTTTACAAACCATATAATTATATTTTTTTATTTCTCAACGATATTAAAAACTTACATTTATACACATAAATATTATTTATTTAATTTAACCTCTTTTATTGTAATTTTTTCCAGTTAAATTATAGTTTTGATATCTTTTTAATTTTTAATCTATAGTTTTGGTTTCTCTATTTTTTTATACGGTTTTGGTTTTTTAAATATATAAACTAAAATGACAAAATAAAAAAAATTGGGAATAAAAGTTAAAAAAAAAGAGCAAATTGTATAGTAGCTCGTTTAGCCGCCCCGATCCTGCACACGTCTCAAATCAATCAACATATGTCCCAACTTTTCTTATTATTCAATTTATCAGTCACACTGTATAATTTTATATATACATTTTTCTTTCTTCTTTCATTTTCATAGAATATAAAATTTATAAATTTTTAATGTTTATACTTTTCACATTGCTTTTTTTTTTTTCTAAACCAAACAGAGATTAGTTTGTAAGATTGTTTTTACTTATTCTTGAGTTATTATTTATAAATTAAAACATGAATATTGTTATGATTTGTTTGATAGTTTAGAGTTAAAAGTAAAAGATAAATTAAACATATATTTAATAATTTCACATTTTATAAGTAAAAGTTAAATGTAATTTAAATACTTTTTTAATTTTCTAAGACTTCTTTTTAAAAATAAAATTTCAAGTTTGAAAAAATATCTCAAATACAAATACAATTATTAGTATATTATATTGTTAGAGTAAACTATTATAAAATATTTCCGTATTCGAGCCTAACCATTATAAAAAAATATTAATATCAAAGTATATTAATATAAGTTAAATCATATAAAAAAATTAAATAAAACATTTTTAATGACAAAAATATTGATCTAAGCCTAATAGTCTAATAGTAAATGAGTTCATTAAATTTATATAAACAAATATAATAATAAAATAAATGCACGTTTTTGTTGTTATGGTATTTATTGTATCAGTTACCAGACACTTAAAATCCATAAAGAAAATCATGATTGAGTATTTATTCCACCAATAAAAAAAAATTATACAATAACATAGAGTGTAATTGATTCTAAATAGATGTAATGATTAATATAATGTGATTGATTTAAAATATCTTTTAATGGAAAGTAATAATTTTTAAAAGTGGGAAACTAAGGCTAAATTTTTAAACCAAAACTGTATGTAAGCTAATTTAGAATAAAAGTATTTTCTTATTAATCTTCTTGTAAAGTTTTTAAATATTTTCTGGAAAATTTAAAAAATAAATAGTTTTAATATCTCAAGATTTCTAAAATGATTTATGTTTTTTTTTTATATCTTTTAGGTAGGAAAGGTAATAAAAAGTGAGTTGTAAGAAAAACTAAAATTACTCTAAATTTTATATACCTACTTTAGTTTAGAATTATTAGTGGCTCGAACTCCAATGATTCTGTTGTCAAAAAGTGAAAGCAATAACTATTATGTTATTTTATCTTCGCTAATTATTTATTATCCTTTTCACTATTCAGTCATGTTCAATGAAACACTGATTTACACCACTTTTTTTTTGTACTTTTATTCTTCCTGTACATTTTTAACAATGAAATTAAATTTAAATTAATTAATTTTGTAAACTGATTTTAAAGTTATTTGATTTATATTTAAATGTTTTTCTAGAAATAAGTTATCGCAGAATTTTAATATAACATCCTATTACACACTAGTCAAAACAAATATTTATGTTTCTATATAAATTTTTATGACGATTTTAATAACGATATTGAATCAAATTATAAAAACTCTGCACTTGCTATTGCTATGTTGGTTAAAAAAATGATATAGTAAGTGGACTTACATGACTATTGTCTATAAATGGTCATAAAATGGATAAAATACTTGTCATAATATATTCAAACAAAATTTGTTATGACTGGTATTTTTACAATCTTCATAGAAAATACGACTTACTATGATGATTCTCATCAGAACCGTCATAGTAAGTGGTTTTCTATATCAAATATTCATACATCCGTCATAGTAAATGAGACTTTTTATGTTATCTATCACAATAATCATCATAGTAAATTTGTTTTAAAAAAATGATTGTTTTATCAATTTTTCAGTATTCATTAATAACAATCATCTGCATATAAATTTCAGACAAACTTATTCATTGATCGATTTTCCTCCATTCATTAATAATAATCATTTGCATATTAATATTATCCAGACAATTGCATACAATTTTCAGACAAACCCATCTATTGATCAATTTTCTTTCATTCATTAATAATAATCACCTACATATCAATGTTATTTATACAATTTACAGAAAAACTCATTCATTAATAACAATCACTTGCATATCTATGTAATCCATACAAACCCATTCATTGATTAATTTTCTTCCATTCATTACCTGCATATCAATGTTATCTAGACAATTGCATACAATTTCCATACAAACTTAATCATTTATCAATTTTACTCCATTCATTAATAAGAATCACTTGCATATCAATGTTATTTAGACAACTGCATATAATTTACAGACAAATTCATTGATCAAATTTCTCCGTTCATTAATAATAATCACCTGCATTTCAGTGTTTCCAGACAATTGCATACAATTACCGATGCAAGTAAGGTGCTAAATACACTTCTTTGCTTGCATTTTGAAATGTTTCTATTAAGTATGTTTGCACTTCACTCACTTTATTTCCTATACTCTGAATGGCAACTGGGTCAAGAAATTCATAAATATAAGCATTATTTTTCTCAATGCAAAGGTGATGTAAATACCTTAAACATTGGAAAAATAATGTTAGAGTAAAATATGAATATATTAAACTATTTTAAACGTTAATGAAAGTATATTTACAACAACCGAAGTTGTAGAAACGATATAGATAATTCATTAATATCAGTAACAATCTCACAAATATCCTTATGACATATAAAAAAATTATAAATGTTAGCTTAAAAGCTTTTGTTATCTGCTCGTCAGCCATTCGATCGTTAACATCGTTGTTCATTATGGGTACAATTGTTGTTTGTCGCAGCTTGTTGTTGAAGATTGAATACTATCGAACCCCACGGTGGATGCCAATTGTACCTGTATATGCTGAAGGCCCCAGATAGTACATGTGGTTTAACGAGGAATTGTTGACGTGACGGTGATCTCCCAATGTCTTTAAGCCTATTTCCTCCATAATTGATGCTCGGTCGGTCGGAAGGGGTACCTACGATTGCACTTCGACGCTAAAGTCAATGTTTAGTTTTAGTATATTCTAGTGAATGGAAAAACGTACCTTACTACTTCACAAAAGGTTATGTTTATAGTGTTTGGTTCATGGGGCTGGATCCTTGTGGGTTGGATCAGTTGTTAAGTGACGTGCATGGCAGTTTTCTCATATTTAGGGTGTATCTTTCGGTTTATTCTATTATATTAAAGATATTTTCATATATTTCGGAATGTGGGTTGACTCATTAAAAGTCATTATGTTGTTGTTGTGTATTTATTTACTATGTTCTTTTATGTTGTTTGACTCGAATGTCCGGTTACCTAGGTTGAGATAGACTCGTTTGGTATCTATTGGTATATTTTTTTTACAACTTAATTATGTTAATCTACCTTCTTAAATGATATTTTGATATGAATTCTCAACCGTGCTCGATTATAATTCTCAAATTATTTTCTCAAATTATTTTCAATCTTTGGTGATAGTATCGGCCATGTAAAGTACAATATCGATTTTTTTTTATCATAAAATTAGAATATAATCTACATATTAAGAATGTTTTGATTCTCAATTTAAATATATTATAACAAATACCTATTCGTATAAAATGAACATGTTTAATAATTAAAAAGAACTAAGTTTTCAAACAATGATTTTAAATTAGTCCGGTCCATCTCTAATTTTTATTTTCTTCCAACCTAACCGGTAAATGTGAACTATCTTTTAAAAATATTAAATTACCAACAAACAATTAAATTTGATACAAAAAAAATGTATTAGAAAACTTCTAACAGTGACATTTATGATTAAAAAATCTTTTTAAAAATTAATCTCAAAATAAATAAATTATTCTATAAATAATAATAGTTAAAGTGACATGAACGTGGGATAAAAGGAATTTGTTTATTAATGTGGTTGATGTGGCAAGTAGCTTCGATGAACTTGGACATTTATTGGCAACTATATATAATACAACTCATCTTCCTCAATCAGTATCCATCAAGCTCTATGTTCAAAATATATAAAAAAATAAAATAATATATATATATATATATAAACTTTGCGGAAAAAAATGTTCAAAATATAAATTAATAAAAAAAAACTAAACACACATTTTTAAAAATCATTAAAAGACTTTTTTATTATTATTTATGATTATTAAAAATGTACAACTTTGTAAACCACTTCTCATATAATTACCTTTTTAGTGTTTTTATTTTTACTTTTATATATATATATATTTAAATATAAATTCATGTGTATTTATATGTATGTGAGATATTTTATTGAATTTTAAGAGATTAAAAAACTTTTCTATATTCAAAATTGTTTATGATAAATGTTTTAAAGAAGAGAATTAATCTCTACACTCTCCTACCAGTTAAATGACTACAAATAAAATAAAATCAACGTATCAATCTTTCAATTTTCCTCACAGTTAAGTGAGAACAAATAAAATAAAATTTTAAAATTAAAAAAATGCTTATTTAATAAAGAAAAATATCAGATTAAAACAAAAAAATAATCGATCTCTCTATTCCCCTATCAGTTAAGTGAAAATAAATAAAATAAATTTTTAAAATTTAAAAGCTTCTTTATTAACTTCTAAAATTATAAAATGTCCAAATAACTAAAATAAATTAATAAAACAAAATATTAAGCAATGATAAAATAGAAAAACAATTTAAAGCAATTAAAGTAGAAAATCTCTTTATATATGTATAAATATAAATGTAAATATACAATAAATATTCTCAACCTTAATATCTTTTATTTAACACGAAGACCAAAATAAACATATCAAAATTCGACAACGACTATAAGTTTGGAAAAATCCCATTTATGACCACATAATTAATTTGTTCTCCTTTGACGACTAGGGATACCTTTTATATTCTTTTTGCTTCAAAAAACTTTATTAATGATAACACGATTTTATTGATGAAAAATAATGCTTATTTTTTAAAGTGATATGAAGTAAATTTTAATTTAAACAAGTTTAAATTATTTTACCATATATTTTTAAAATCATAGATTAACAGTTAATTTAATCTAATAATTTTTTTAGTTGTTGTATTTCTATTTAAAAATATAATACAGAAATTCAATTTTATTTGTTGCGAATAATTCAATAATGATTAAGGTGTGAGTATTATGTTATTTATGAAATATTTTATATTTGTGATGAATTAAGTTATTCAATGCCCTATCAAACTTGAAGACGTTTAAGAATTTTCAATATCTACTATGCGAAAATGGAACATATTTTATGGGCCATTGTGCAAACTTATTTTGAAATTTTAGATGTATTGAATTTTATGACCCGACGAACAAATTAGGGTTTTGCTATTGACCCAATAATAAAACCTAACAAGCAAATTAGGCTTTCGCTTTTCCTCAGTACTCTGCAATTTTGACCTACATTTTTTCTTCCAATTATTTAATTAAAAAACTTGGATAAAGAAGAATATTCCCTTCTGCTTCAGAAGGGTTAATCTGAATTGAAAGTTTAATATTTCATATTCTAAGCTTAAAAAGAGTACAAAGACTAAAAAATATGTTTCTAATCACTAAAAAAATTATTAAATAAAAAATATTTTTTAAAAATAATAATTAATTATTATTTAATTAAATTAAATATTATTTTATAAACTAAAAAAAACTATTGATATTTAAAATAATTTTTATTATTAATAAAATTGTATAAAATGATTTTTAAATTGATATTTAACCATTAACTACCCAAATTTTACTTAGTGAGAGATATCTTTACGTATAAAATTAAAATAAATGTTGACATGAAAACATTATTGGAAATAATACACCGAATAAATTATATAAACTACCACGGTTATTCATAAAATACAATTAAATAAAAAATAATTAAATAAATATTACAAGTTGATAGTGTAAGAAGATCATGAGACCCATTAACACCACAACAACCCCGTGCCCAAACTTATATGCAGAGATTGATAACTTTATTTATGACATTTCTTTTTATTATAAAAAGTTTTCATGTTAGACATTTTTATACAACTTGACATCTCAATTAGGCTGACATCTCAAATAACAACAATTATCTGCCATCACATAAAAAAAAATATTATTAAAAAAAGAAAAAAGAAAGAAAATACAAAAATATGGGAGGACTAGACCAAAACCCATATGTTAACAAAAGCGATACATAGGTAAACTATACCTATTCATAAATAATTCTAAGAACAGACTAGCTGGAAGTCTATTATACCAATGAAATGATTTTCTATGAATAAATCCTAAATTAGCCAACTTATCATCACACACATTCCCTTCACGAAAAATATGAGTAACTCTAAGCCTGATTGTCCCACAGAAATTAAAACAAGTATTCCATCGATTACGAAGCATCCACGGAACATTAGTCCTGACAGTAAACGCAGCACAAACCAAGGCAGAATCACATTCAAGCCAGACATTAGTAAGTCCCATTTTTTTGAGCTTCCTCCATAGCATGTATAACTCCATAAAACTCAGCAAACAAAGCAGTCTGAACTTCAAGAAACGCTGAAAAAGCACCAATAAATTCTCCCATACTCCCACGAAAAATACCTCCACAGGTAGCAAGACCAAGATACCCCCTAACAGCCCCATCAATATTAATTTTAACCCAACCTGGTGAAGGAAATTCCCATCTAATAGGAAGAGGACGAAGAACTTTACCACTACGAGTCCTAATACCAAAAAACTTAATCACGTTGAAGTCCAACATATCATTCTTCATTGAAGCTTTAGACGAATTTCCCACTAGACAAGTTAAATCTTTAATTATCGAAATAGCCTTAGAAACCTCAATCTTATCCTGAAATCTAGCATAATTCCTCATACGCCATATCATCCATATAGAAAAGGTTATCACCACAAGCTTAATCAATTTAACCAAAGGACTACCATCACTCTTAATAAAAGAAAGTAGATCATCCTTATTAGAGAAATGAGAAGTAAGAAAAATTTGTCGAACCCAACTCCAAATATGCAATGCGTTAGAACATTCAAAAAATAGATATTGAATAGATTCCTCTTGCTTTTCACAAAGCATACACATAGAACATATATGCAAACCCTTATTCCGAATATGTTGATCTGTATGAAGTCGCCCATGAAAATTTTTTCAAACTACTGGAGTTTTGAAAGGCGGAATAGATGAAGACCAAATGAATTTACCCTAACCACCTGGAACTCCTGGTTCCAAGAAAAAAGTCCTAGCCGATTTAAGAGTGGAACGACCAGACTCATCTAGAATCCAATTAGGAATATCATGTTCCTCTCTAACCATGATATGATTAAAAAAATGAGGCATCTATTGTAAAGATAAGAGAATATTCTAATCACAACCTGTCCAAAATTGAGAGACTGTATCCGGAATGCTAACACCATCAGATAACCCTGCAATATTTGCTAAAGAAGTAGTATAACACCATTTATCATTCCAGAAATTAATAAAAGAACCTGTACCAACATTCCAAGAAGTATACTCAAGTATGGTAGAATAAAATTGCTTAATTCCAAGCCAGGAAGATCTATAAACCGTTTTAAACTCGTATTTTGATTTAAGAACCCTGGCTTTCAAGAGTAAAGACCAAGGTCTATTGCTATAAGCAAAGTTCCAAGCAAGCTTAAGAAGATATGCATTATTTTCATGATGAAGATTAATAATATTCAAGCCTCCATCCTCAAGAGGTGAATAAATATTTCCCCAATTAACGGTAGCAATACCTTTTTTCAGAATATTACCAGTCCAAATAAAATTCCGACATCACTGCTCAACTTGCTTAATAAGTGAAACAGGCCATTTATACATATTAAAACTATAAGCTAGAAATCCAGTAATCACCGTATTGACCAGCTGAATTCGACCCATCATGCTAAGAGATTTACCTTTCCAAGATGCTAGCTTCAATTTAACTTTATCAACCAAAGGTTGAAGAAACCGACACTTTGGAGCACCAACAAAGATAGACACTCCTAAATAATTGAAAGGCAAACAACCATGACTACAGGAAAGAATATTTTGAATTTTGGTGACAAATCTTGGAGAATTATCTATGGTGAAGAAACTACTTTTAGAGTTATTAATATATTGACCAGAAAAATCACCATATGTTTTAAGAAAAGTACTCAAATTTCTAAGAGACTTAATATCCCCCTACAAAAAATAAATGTCTTCAGCATACAAAATATGAGAGGGAGTGAGATAACCTTGCGAACTGGCCATATTTAAAATCTTCTTATCATTCACACACTTAGAGATACCTCTACTGAGAACTTCCTTTGCAAGAGAGAAAAGTAAAGGAGACAATGGATCACCTTGTCTCTACATTTTTTTTACACTTCATAAATATCAAAATTTTCATTTTACCTTTTTAATCAAAAATTTCATTTTATCTTTTTCAAAATTTGAAAGTTAATTTTTTCTTTTTAATTTATAAATTACATAATTTAAAAAATCAATTTTTTCTTAAAAAACATTTATGGATTGTACAATTCCAAAATTATTATTGACTTCTAAATTGTACAAATTAGAGTTATGTAATTTAAAAGTAAAAAATATTTCAGAACATCTAATCTTCTTTGTCGAAAAATGAAAAATGATAGTTTGACACCTTTGAAGTTGTATACAGTTTTTTATGTGATGAGTTTACAAATAAATATATAATAAATAAAATACATATAAAAAATATCACTTTACTCTTTAGATTGTGCAATTAAAAAGTTTAAAACGTTTTTCATATTATATAATTTAGAAGTTAAAAATATTTTGTTGACTGCACAATTTGAAAATTATTTTTAACATTTAGATTACACAATCAAAAAAGTTATTTTTAAAAAAACTTATAAATTACACAATTAAGATGACTTCCATTATCTTAGTTATCTTTTTCAAAAGTACTCAATGTCCAGAAGAAAATCACTATTAACATTAAGTTTCTCATCAACAACGTATAGTGAAGGGGCTGCAAATACAAAGAGAAACCATCAATTTTTTTGAATAATGATACATTGACAATTCTAAATTTTTATACAATCACATTACAACTCTCAATATAATTATTTTAATATTTTTTTTATATCATTTAATTACAAATTTACATTTTATTATATATATTTATTTTTAAACCCCTCACATAAGAGTTGTATACCACTCCAAGGATTGTCAAACTATTATTTTCCTTTTTATATTTATATGAGTGCCCAGAAGAAATAATTGGAGGTGGAGGAAGAAATATCCCTTTTCTTAAACAGTTTAAAAGCCTCAAAATTTTTTTAGAAAAAAATGGAAGGAGAGATAAAGAAAATAATGGGCCCTTGGCCCAACAAACCAATACCATCTTAACTTTGTGCTTTATGATATTTTTTTATGAGCACGAGATACGAAGTTCAAAATAACTACTCAAGATAATTAAACTAGTTAATATAGACTATTTAATATTAATAATTTGCTCTTATGTAATAAAATAAAGTTATCCACTTTAATGATGATATAATATTCTATCGGGTAAATTTTTCTTATTAAGCAACATGGTTTTACTTTTCTAATTTTCAAAATTATTTTAAAAACTCTTAAAGTAATTTTTTTTCTAGATTTTAATTTGTGTGTAATATCAAAACAATTAATTCGAAATAATTACTATATCAGACAAAATGTTCAAATCAAGTGCACACCCCACTTCCAGATCCACTAAGATTCTCCATCTTAGTATTCATAATATTGTGATCATTTTAGAAAGAAAAAAGGTTAAAGAAGAATAATTCTTTTATGGATAATTCACGTATTTTTTATTAATTGCATTTATATGTGACAATGAAGCTTGGATGATGACAAGAAGCTAGGAACAAAATTCAGAAGGAAAGAATTTTGTGCTTTCACACTGTCAGAAAGAGACATTTCAAAGGCTTTCCTTTCAATTATGGTAATCCTAAATCTTTGGGCACATTAAAGTTTCCCATTTTCAGAAAAAAAATGAAATAATAAAACAAATAGATTCACCTTTATGTAAAGTTTGATTCTATCCTTATGCTGATTAAAATATTAATGTAGATAAAACAAGCATTTTCCTCTTAAAAGGTATTAAAAGTATATTTAATTTTAAAAATTTATTAAATAGATAAAAAAGACTTTATTTACCATATATGCTATTTTTCAGACTAATATTTCTAACTAGTATAATTGGAAAAGTTGTTATATTTGTTTTTCCTTTGAATATTTGCTCTTTAAATATTTTGAATTTCTAATACTAATTTAGGAGTGTGTATATATACTATTTAATATTTTAAAAAGTATCTAATCTCAACTCTTATACAATAAAGTAAGACCTTTATGTGAAAATGTAATGTATTTTTTATATTTAATTGATTAAAAATAATTATTCCTTTTGTTTTTCAAACTATAAATGCATAAACTATTTACTCTTAAACGCAAAATGACTTTCCTCAGATTGTTATATCATTTTTTAAATGCAGTAGTACAATCTCTTAACTTATTTTATTTATTTAAATTATATTTTATTTTTAAGCAAACATGTCCAATTATTATAAGTAGAATAGTGTTAAAATAGGCCTTATTTACTTGTTTTCGATGGATACTTTTCCTATTCAGAACAACTGTTTTTTCTTTTAAGTTCTAATACTAATTTATATATATACATTAATTTTAATATTTTTAAAGTAATTAATATTAGTCATATATTAATTTAATACAATTTAACTTGTATGGTAGTGAAGACATATGATATATTATGCATAAATGAAACAAAAACAAAATAAATATTGATATTGCTTTTATGTCGGTGCAATAAGACAATTGCAGGTGATAACTACAATGGTGAGAGGAACAACTATTATAACATTGAAATGGTAATAATAATAATAATAATAATAATAATAATAATAATAATAATAATAATAATAATAGTAATAATAATAAAGTAACAGTAATAACAAAGATGGTTAAAATGGTAACAAAGTCTTAATTATTGTTACCAGTATGATAAATTCAATAATCACAACAACAATAAATTAAAAATTATTAAAATAAAAAGTATTGACTAAATTATATAAAATTATATTTTATTCATATTTTTTAATTAATATCTTAAAAATTAAACAATTATTATTTATTTTAATGTTCTAATAAATAATACAATTGAATTATAAACATGAATAAGATAATATGTTAAGTAAAAAATCATGATATATATTTCCATATAACTTAATACTAAAAAAATTATGTTTTATTTGTATAGTTATTTTTGAAATTATAAATAAATTTTATAATTTTTGTAAAATTAATATTACAGTGTAAATATTTTTATTTTAAAATATAAATAATATTTTTATATTTTAATTATCATAATTTAAATTTATGTGTAGAGATGTTATATATGGAGAGGGGGGTAAGAGAGTTTATTATTATTATGTTAAACTTAACTTTGCCAGTAAGATAAGAATATACATTAGAACAAATCCTCTGTGACTTATCTACTAACTAATTATGACTTTTCAATATAAAAATAGACTTTTTTTTTATAAATTGTAACTAATTTAATTTAATATTTATAAAATAATTAATGTAAAATTTAATATTTATAAAATAATTAATATAATTTAATATTTTAAAATAAATGTCCCCGTTTAATATTTTAAAATAATTAATGTCATTTAGTATTCTCAAAGTAAATGTCACCATTTAATATTTTAAAATAATTAATGTCATTTAATATTTTAACAGTAAGTATTATCATTTCTTGATATCTCTATTGAAAGGGGTTTTTATAATAAATTTAAGATATAAGTTTCATAAAACTTTTTATTAAAATATAGGAACATAGCCATTTAATTATTAATTAAAGTGTGAGTTTTGTAAAACTACAAATAGGTTTTAAAAAGTGGTGTATCAGAATATAATCCAACAAAAAGGTAAATAGTACAGATTGATTTTTCAAATACAAAAATAACCAAAAACTGTCTATAAATTGAAAAAAAAAATTCCAATGAATAATACTTGAATCAGATGTTGTTATATTTTTCTTAACAATTTTAATTTAATATCA
This sequence comes from Phaseolus vulgaris, assembly GCF_000499845.2. Lineage (NCBI taxonomy): Eukaryota > Viridiplantae > Streptophyta > Magnoliopsida > Fabales > Fabaceae > Phaseolus > Phaseolus vulgaris. Next base: position 6,444,579 of record NC_023753.2, read on the forward strand.
CAGGAATTATTTATATCAAAAGTATTAATTAAATAACACTTTTTAAAATTATTTTAGAAAATCCTTTAACATTTTAAATCAATAATCCCTTTAATTAATTTTTTGTTCTGATTAGAAAAATTATTTACTTATTATAACTGGAATAGTTTTTATAGTAGCCGAGTTTATTTACTTTCTTTTTCCAATTTTTCCTCTTTAAAACACATTTTTTAAAATTATGCACTAATTATTAAATATTATTTAGTAATTGTTTAAAAACCTTTAAAATTTTAATCCAATACATTTCTTCAATTATTTTTTCAGGTGTCCAAAGAAAAATTGAATAAAAGAATATTATATATGCTCCTGAAGTAAAACTTGATCAAACTGCTAACAATACACAGCTATGTCATTTACATAGTCTTGTAGCTGGCAAACATAAATGCCACCATTACACTGAAGATTTTTCTACCTATAAAAAAAAGCTGAAGATTCCCACATTGAATAGCATTACTTCATCAAATCTCAAAAGACTTTTGATTCTGATATTGGGTCTCTTGTTGCTGATTTAAGTGAAAGTGGGGCACTAATCTTTAATTCATTGTTTTGCAGCCTTTTGGTCCTGCATGACTCCATTTCCATCTTTGTCTAAGCACCCAATCATTTTTCCTCACTGTGCTTGCTAATCCATGATGAGTGCTCACTTTTGAAAAGGTAATTCAACTTTTATTTGATTTTTCTGCTAAATTATTTATTATTTTGATGATGGAAGACCAAAGTCTGGGACAAGGGAGAAAAGTTGTAGCCCTCAGTGTGGTGGGAAGAAAGTGAGTTTTGTAGAGTGATGCTTTGGACAGGTAACCGAGAAAAGAAATTGAGGTTGAAGAATCAGAAGGGGTTTTCCCATTTTTTTTACAAGAAAGAAAAAGTAAGAAAGAAAGTGTCTCATGTTCTAAATTTATGGCAAATCAATGCTCTGAAGGGTTGGTTGGTTACACGTACTAACCACACTTGACAGTGATATCTGCAATGGAACACAGTCTTGGGAACACTCATGTAAGACAACATGGTTTGAAACAATTGGTTTGGTATTATGAAAGAATTCCCACCTTTTTTTAATCATGAATCAACATGTTTGTTTATATGCTACAGTGAGTAGGTATAGTTGTGACAGGATAGAAGCACTTCAATCCAAGCCTCCACACTGAATTTAGGGTGGATTATGTTCAAAACTTAACATGATTTGTTTTTTATTATTATTAAGGAGTACTTTTTCTACTGCTAATTGGAGGTGCCTCCTGCTGCAGTTACCACTGTTTATATATATATAGAAAATAAACAAACCACTCATAAACCTCACTGCTGCAGCTGCAAAATGTTGTGTTTGTATGGAGCCAAGAGGTCAATGCTGTTATTTCTCATTCTAGCTCCCAAGGTACCATTTGCTTGTAGATCACACTAGCCGTTTGCTTAGATAGTTGAAGGTAAATTATTTTATATACTTTTATTTTTTGTTTTCTGTACATACCAATTTATTTTTCAAAAAGAATGAACCCATATTTAGTTTCAGATCTTATAATGCAAGTCTCATGTGCGAGGAATCTAAATTTAAATTAAATTTAATGATTTATTTAAATTTTCTTTTCAATGATATACATCAAATAATGTGTGATTTTTTTAAGGGTTCTTCTTCTGCCTTATCGTTGACGTGTTTCTTGCTTATTATTTAACACAGATGGAGAAAATAATTTGAATACCATTAAGGATCTATTTGGTCGCCGACACTGGCATGTGCTGAATGTGTGTACACAAATGCCTAGTTTGCTTTGGGTTGTTTTATGAAATTAGTTTTTTAAATTAAATTTGTATTTTAATTCATTTGCATATTGCATCTTAGATAGATGTTGAAGAGGGTTTAACAGTTGTGGGGACCAAACCTCTTTGCATTTACAACTCATTTTTCTGAGTGAACTTTCTTCATCATGCCCTTACAGCAGAAAGGTGCTACATTAATGTCTTGGTGGGTTGTTGCTTATCAAAGACAGCACAGAAGCACATGGACACTGCTCTCCACTTTTACTTACCCCTTTGGAAAAATTAGATTTCTTGGTAAATTTGGTCAAATGAAATGTCACTCTCATTCCCATTTAAATGTTGGATTGGAACAATTACAATCTAGCTGCTCATTTCAACATCTTTTCCTAACTCCATATCTCACTCTTTTTTCTTTTTATTTTTAAATTAAGTGAAAGTTCTCTCAAACCTCCATTTCACCATAAATGTGAGTTTGACAACTAGTAACATTAGTTATTTTCTTGGAATTTTATTCTGAGCCAAATATTAATTGAAAAAAAATCAGTTTACCGTGATTAACTCTCATGCGTTTGGTCAATGTTGTCATTTCAATTTCCCCACTCTTCTGTCCTTGCAATAAAGCAAAAAGTAGACCATAATGGGATTCAGCTGTGTTCTTTTTACATTATCTTTGGTGCATGAAGACATGCTAAGAAGCTTCTAATATCAATTTTATTTTCTCTATTACTTTTTTTTGTTAGTTTTCTACAACTGCAAGTTCAGTATCTCAGGAAATCAGGAGGTACTTCACAACTCACAAGATTCTTGGCTTTCTGAACATCCTGACGCATTATTCTGGTCATTAACTGCGTTTGTCACACATAATAAATACCACAGTTTCAAATCAACACACAACATTTCCTCACCAATGAGGTGCCGCTTATAGGAGGCTTCATCTGCGTCTACAACCCTGCAACGGCCATATTTATCAGCCTGACAACATGTTCAAGTCATGGAGCAAGAAGAACAAGATCAAAGCTGTGTTCAAATTGGATTTTCAGGCAACTCAGGTGAGTGAGACATACACAAAATAAAATCCTTATTGTTTAGTTCCAACTAAATCTAGAAATAGGGTCTGGGTTAGCTGTTATTTGTAACATGTTGCAGAAGAAATTTGAAATTTGAACAGTGGTTTATTTGTTTTAGTTAGAAGAGTTTGACCGTTTGTGCAGTGAGGGGAATATCATATACGCAAAACGATTTCCAGATTCTGAAAACAGTGTTTTTGACCTTGTTCCATGTCTCCTTTTTATCAGGTGCCAAAGATGAAAAAGAATGCAATAATGGTATCTTTGGTGCCAGATGATGTTGGTAAGACAACGGTGAAACTAGAGAAAACTGCTGTGCAAGATGGGACCTGCTCGTGGGAGAATCCAATTTTTGAACCCGTTAAACTTGTCAGGGATGCAAAATCAGGAAAAATTCATGAGAAAATCTACCATTTCATTGTTTCAACCGTAAGAAGTAGTTGCAGTTTCACACTCACCGCCCTTTACTCAAGTAGGATGTTGGTTGGAAAGTCTAATCTTTGTGTGGGCTCTTGCAGGGATCTTCAAAATCTGGCTTTCTCGGAGAAGCCTCAATTGATTTTGCTGATTTTGTTGCAGAAATTGAGCCAATGACTATTTCTCTACCCCTAAAGTTTGCCAATTCAGGCATAGTTTTACACGTTAGTGCTCTTCATCTTCCTCTCTCCCTTCCTTCGTGTCTCAATAAGCACTTTCACATTATTCATCTCTTATTCTTTAGCACCTCCTAAGAATTGAATTTTTTTATAAAATTAAAAATACTTCAACATAATCAGATTACAAACGCCATTCAATTCTTAATTGCTCACTTAAGAATTGTTGAGACAGGTGACTATTCAGAACGTGGAAGGATATGCTGCTGAAAGGTGAAAATGAACCATAAAACCCCCTTTATTTAAATCATGCATCGTTCATATTTTTCTTTTTAATTCCATTCTCTCCAATGTGCTCTCAACCTTTACACCTTGATTCCAGAAATGGGGAAGATAATGGAGCTGAGGAACTTTGCAGTGATAGAAGCTTGAAACACCAGCTGAGCTATGGCAGTACGGATCATGAAAGTTATAACGTTGATGAAGTAAGGTCTTATAAGATACATTTATATGGTTAACTTAGCAATTCTATTTAACAAATTTGAAACTTTCCTAAACATAATCTTTTGAAGAGGACAAGTTATGCTAACTTTCTAAGAAATAACTCATTTACAGAAATTACAGTTACATTACTTTTTATTATTATCTTATAGAATGAACACATGACGAGGACCAGATCTGAGTATTCTGAACAAGATGCATCTAATGGCATTAGTCCTGTGCTAGCTTCATGGGAGGATCCTCATAGCTTTAGACGAAATTCAATTCCATCAAAAGGAACCGTTAAGGCCATTGCAACAGAAGCCCAAGTTCATAAGAGGTCAAACACAAACTGGTCAATGGGTTCGGCATCAGATGGAAGTTTAGGAGAATGGACTAACAGCCTGGAAGACAATCTTCCAAGAGAAAGATTACAAGAGCCTTCAAATAATGGCAATGAAAGCCTCAAGAATGAAGTTGCTTCTTTGAAGAGGCAGGCTGAAATGTCAGAAATAGAGTTACAATCACTTCGAAAGCAGATAGAAAAAGAAAGCACCAGGGGACAGAATTTGTCAAGACAAATAATCAGCCTCAGAGAGGAGAGAGATTTGCTGAAAACCAAATACGAGCAACTCAAGTCCCAGCAGAACTTCAATAATGAGACCAAATCCTCCAAAACCTTGAAGTCTGAGATTGAAGATACTAGGCTTCAGTTAGAGGCAATGAAGGAAGAGCTTGTTTATGAAAAAGAATTGAGTGCCAATCTTCAATTGCAACTGCGGAAGACACAAAACTCAAATTCTGAATTACTTTTGGCTGTGACAGACCTTGAAGCAATGCTGGAACAAAAGGACAAGGAAATATTGGATTTATCTACGAATTTAAAATCCCATAATACTACTAAGGAGCGTGGAGAGGGCATAGAATTTGACCTCTTGCGGCAAAAAATTGCAGACCAGGATGATGAAATAGACAATTACTGTAAGCAACGTGAAGAGCTAAGTGAGCAAATACAAGAACTTACTTTGGAGTATGATCTACTTAAGAAGGAAAATGTGGACATATCTTTGAGGTTAAAGCGAGATGAAGCACGCCACATCGTGTTACAAAATGAACATTCATCTTCTATAGTTACAATACAACAACTTGAATCCCAAGTAGAGAGATTAGAAGAACAACTGAAGGTGCAGGAAGATGAATTTTCAGCATCTCTGGTCTGCATCAAGGAGCTTGAAAATGAAGTAAAGTCGTTGGAGAAAGAACTGAAAATACAGGAAGAGAAATTTGAAGAAGGTCTCCATGTCATGCAATGTGCAAAAACTGAGCAGGAAGAAAGGGCCTTCCAGGCAGAAGAAGCCTTGAGAAAGACAAGACACAACAATGCTGTTGCATCTGAGCGTTTTCAGGAGGAATATAGACTGCTTTCTGTTGAAATGGTACAAAAAGTTGAGGAGAATGAAAATATGGCCATGAAAGCAGTTGCAGAGGCTGATGAGCTGCGGCACCAGAACAAACTAATAGAAGAAATGCTCCATAAGTGCAATCAAGAGCTCAGGCTTATCACAGATCAGAATGAATTGAAAATGAAAGAGCTTTTGGACCAAAGAGACTCGAAAGAAAAAATAATAGGACAGATGTCACAAGAACTAGAAGTTAAGTCTAAACAACTTGAGGAAGCGCAAAGGCACTATGATGAAAAGGATGCTTCATTTTCCAAGCAAATTCAAATGCTCAGATCTCAAATTAAAATGTTGATGGAAGATGGTGTTTTGTCTGAAAAAGTAAGGGAAGATGCGAAAATAGCTCAGAAAGGACAACCACTTATGATGTCAAATGATGGGGAGATGATACTTGGCACGCTATTGTCAGAAGTAGAAACCTTTAAGAACCAGCATATTGAAATAAAACACAGTTTGCATAGAGAACAAGTGGAGAAAGAAAGTATGAAGAAAAAGATATCTCAATTAGAAGGAGAGCTGAAGAAGAAGGAAGCGGAGTTAAGTACTATGGAAAAGAAGTACAAGAATAGCAAAGGACGAGCTGCAGTTACACATATGAATTTGACTTCAAAAGACAACGAATGTGCTGTACCTTCGGCTAAGGCACATACCAAGAAATCAAAATCCGAAATGCAAAAGGTAATTGTTCTTCTGCCAAATTTAAAATCAGAGAAGAACATAAATTTTACTGTTGCATATTAGGACTGCATACATAGTAACATCACTCCCTTAAGGTTTATGCACCCTACAGAATAAGGAGAAATAAGTAGTAGCATTAAAGTCCAGAGATCAGTACACAGTTGGGAAAGTGATATAATATGTAAGAGTTTTCTCCAGCAGTAATAACTTTTTTGGTGGCGGCGGTGGTTTTATAGCATATTGTGAACATCTCAAGTAGTCATCCTTGTAGAACACTCTCGATGTGATTATATTCCTTGCTTTTAATCCATATTTTTAAGGTGTTTGGAATTTCTTTTCATACACTAGTCCTCAGTTCTCTAGAATAACTCAGTCTGTTATATTTGTAACAGGCAAAGGATGCTTCAAGCAAGTCTGAAGGAGGAATAGTAAGCAAGTCAGCTGAGAGCAAAGTTTGTGAAGCTCCTGGAAGGTATAATCAAATTCTTTTCTCCTGAACGTAATCATGAACATTACTATCATTCTTTATCTTTGTTATATGAAGTTGCGGCCACCAATGTCAAATTTGTCATGATGCCTATCTCATCCAAGAACTAACTCCTATTATTTTGTCTCCTTCTCTGACAGCGAGGGTGATTGCCATACAAATGAATTGTTGAATGAAGTTTCGGTACTAAAGGAAAAGAACAAGACTATGGAGAGTGAGCTGAAAGACATGGAGGAAAGATATTCAGAGATTAGTCTGAAATTTGCAGAGGTAGAGGGAGAAAGACAACAGCTTGTTATGGCTCTACGCAATCTCAAGAATGGAAAGAAGAACTAAAACTTTTTTCAGGTGTGATGCCTAATAGAAATCATACATAAGTGGTGAAGGAGGCAGGCTATCATCATCACCAGAATGGAGGAACCAAATTTGATCAGTAATTGCAGTTTGCACTTAAGTTGTGACCTATATGTACATCTACTAACAGCTTTACTCATCCAAATTTTTTTTGGGCACTTGGTGCATCCAATATTCATGTCGTATGATGCGTTGGCAAGTGAGCCAGGGGCACGATGCTGTGGCCTCATATAGGCCTTGTATTGTAGCATCCAATGATTTAGCACCAGTTTGAAATTTTTGGCATCCAATGTAACATATACATAAAACCAATGATGCTCAGAAGAAATGGTTTTGATTGAGAGTATTGAGTAACAACTGTATGGTTACCTTAGTGGTTTTCAGAAGCGAATAACCTGAAGCTAAGTTTAGGAGTTCCTATTATAATGTTTTTGTTATGCAAAACTAGTGTTAGATGTCACATACAGATTATTTAGTTTTTCAGTACCATTTTTGACAATACCGAAACGTGGCTAATGAATAGTTTTGACAAAAATTTAAAAAGTAGAAAGAACTGTTTTAAAGCATGTTAGAGAAAACCAGAGGTTGGGTGGGGACAAAGAATTTTTCCAACTTTGTTGTCATCTGTTTATTCGTTTCTTCACTTTGTTTATTATTTCAATATAAAGTTCCATAAAACTAATCTTGAAGATTCACACCATGGATTGTAGCCTCATTTCTCACATCCAAAGTTTTGTAGCGTCCAATAATAGGAAAAGAGAATCACCATTCAGAGAAGCTTCCAATTGCTATATATGACGCGATCATGAGTCTAGATTATGGAGTGCATGAACATAGAAGTCTCATAATAGACTTGTACTGTTACCAACAATTGATGCCAGAATAAAGAAAGAATTGCAGGAGTAACTAGGATTTTTCTTTTAGAAAAAAAATGGTAGAAAACTGTATAATTTAGGACAATAACAACTAACAACTACAAAAAAATGGACACATTTCTAACTGCAAAACTATTAGAAAGTGACACAATAACTGTCATATTCTCCTAATTAATTATTGAACACAACTCTGTGCACCCAGCCTCACATTTGGCATAAACAAAAACAGTTCTGCTGTCGACATTTATGTTCATCTATACCCAATTAAGCATCGAAAACTTAATTTAAGTGTCCACAACTTATCCAATAAACAATAGAAAAAGAACCAAATAGACACTTGTATTTACTTTTTCTTTGGTGTGCCTTCTATTTACGTAACATAACCAAAGTTGACGAATTTCACAATTATTTGTGTGTATCAGTTGTCAAGAAATAAGAAGGAAAAACTTCTCTTTCTTTCCGAAGAGCCAGGGACACTTGTACAGTGTCATCAGTGAAAATGACAGTATACATTGTCGTTATTCGGAGGGGACCAAAATTTCCTTATCTAACATCATAATCACCATGTTCAAGACGACAACAAGAATTTTGGTTTTGAGTCAACGTACGCAAAAACTGCTCAACACGTGTCAAATGATAGAGACATGTCGGTTAAGCCACACGTGTCTTCATTAATGAGATGTCACGTGTGCCATGTAATGTCATTGCCTTCTCTATATAACATATATGCCTTTGTGTAATTGTATCAATCAGTTACTTTTCTTCTGTTTAGAATCATGGATTCAAGAGTAGTTCAAAACGAAGTGCATGAGAATGATGAACACTACCCCCACATTCTTCAAGGTTTAAGTCACATTTGAAAATAAATTGTATCATATTTGAATGCATATCTTTATATGTAAGTTTTTTCTTTTTTTTAATGAATAACTTCTTTTATTTTTTTATATTTTTATGTAGTGACACATAGTGAAGAAGAAGAAGAGTACAATGATGAGAAGAAATCTGTTTTGAATAAAGTAAAGGCAAAGGCTAAGAAAATCAAGGACAGGATTAAGAAGCATGGTCATCAAGTCCTTGATGGTAACCGTGAGTGTAATGAAGATCAACACAATCTTGATGAAGATAACTTAAATGAGGATGAAGACATGAACGAAGACACACAAGTTCCTGAAACACCAAGTAGGTTCTTCTCCAAATTATCTGCATAAAGTGAAATTGAATTTGTTCTTAAATATATTTTAGCACAATAAATATGTTAGTCTTTTAATTATTTTAGAATAGGTTGTCCTACTATGTGATATATCTATTCTATACCTCTCTCTCTATATATTACATATAATAAAAGAATCTGTTTCTAAAACTTCTGAAATTTACATGAAGATAAAAAATGTTGAAGGAATAAAATCAAACTAAGTAATTAGTTTATGGAGCATGTATAGGAACTTTACAATTATCTTCAAAACCACTATCTATGTTAAAACTGTTATTACTTTACATTAACAACTTTCAAACTTAAAAATCATATTACTATAATGTTTAATTAGTTGAGGGTATAAATTTTGTGCATAGAAATTGAATTGAACCAACATGTTTGCAAATATTGAAAACATATTTAACTTTAAAAATTGAATTTTTATTATCTCCATTTTTTTTCCTATCCTTTTCAAAATAAAAGGAATTGCTAACTCTTTTTAAGGATTGAAACCTTTCAATAAGTAAAATTTAAAAATAAAAACAGATTTAAGTTGGACTATATGCTTAATTGTTCTGCAGTTCATGAAAGTGAAGATGTCAAGAGTGTAACACCCACAAGTGAGCAGTTAGGAACTTTAGGAAAGTCAGGAACTGATTTTGGAGGTACAGCATCTCATCACAATTCACTACCTTCTTCAACAACTGAAATTATTGATCAAAAGATAGCCACAACATTTCATGTAGAAGAGAAAGCAGGGCCTCCAAAGGACAATTTGGATGGGACAATGGAATTGGAGGAAGAACCTTACTCCCCCGGAAGGCCTGAGGCATATACTCCTCCCATTTATCATACCAAAGTCACTCATCCAATTGAAGAAGGTGAGTAAGAATTGAACAAAGTTGTGAAACTCAATTTTTTTGCTAAGAATTTTGCATTAATATTAATGTAATGTTATAAAAAATTTCTACACATTTTCTAACTTGTAACCATTTACAAGATTTGATGGTTAAATTGGTAAAATTGGATTTGACTCCTCACTTATGTTTCTTTCCAAAAATATCTTCAAATTTGTTTGTGCTTGATGATATTTATATACCGTGGTCCATGGATTAAGATTTTCATGTATGATGGCTAACAGCAGTAAAAGATGAAATGGAGGAATCTTTTGCAAGAATGAATGTGCAGGATGAGCCCAAATCTATTCCAGAACTAAACCTCCAACCAACTGTTGTTGATTCTGAATACCCTCATGTTGATCAGTTTCTGCCACACCTTTCTGCTGCAATGCAAACTCAGTATCCTTCTTCTGAATCTCATGAGCAATTCACTCAGGAAACGATGTCCCCAAATATCAACAAAAACCTGCAAAATGTCACAGACAGTAGACAAACTTTCAACACCATCACAACCACAGTTGAAGAACACTCTTGCTATGAAGCAAACACTTACAGAGCTATCTCTCCTAAAGATGTCACAGCTTCTGAGGCAGGTTCAGTGGAGAAAGATGACAGAAAGGACAACGTGGAAACAATTGAAGAGCAACCAAAAAGTGGGGATGCTTCTAACATGGCTGGCTCTACTGCAGAATATGGGAAGAACATTGCTCACTCTCTGACACAGAAGTTAGCTCCAGTTTATGACAAGGTTGCTGGTGTAGGAAGTGCAGTGAAGTCCAAAGTGTCTGGAACTAGCACCGGTGGTGTTGGAACTGAGAGAAAAAATGAGGTCAAAGAAGAAGACAAAGGGGTTTCTGTGAAGGACTATTTGGCTGAGAAGCTAAGGCCTGGTGAAGAGGACAAGGCCCTTTCTGAGGTAATTTCAGAAGCTTTACATAAGAGAAAGGAAGAGCCAGTGAAAAATGAGCATCATGGTGGGGATGAGAAAATGCGTGATGATCCAGGAAAAGGTGTGGTTGACAAGCTTAAGGGTGTTGTTGGCTCATGGTTTAGCAATTCTGAGGGAAAAGGTGAATGAGGTTTCTTTTGCTAAGTAGTAGATTTTGCAAAATGGTGTTATGTATTATTCTGATTTTGTGTTTGCGGTTGTTATAGTTGCAGGTGTTGAAGATTTATCCAAGAATACAAATTCTGGTGGAGAAGTGGAACAGGTTAACCAAGTTGTTGGTGAAAACAAGAGTAGTCCAATTGAAGAACAAGAGACTCGCTAAATATCTTCATTTTGCATATGGTGGATTCATGTGAAACTATTATATGTTGAATTTACATTACGATATATCTATGTGCTGGAACAAAGAACGAGACTTCGTTGTATTCTGTGATTCTATTTCGCTTAATGTTCAATATGCTAATGTTTTTTCTGTTTCTCATATTTGTTTTTATAATTTATTCTCGTAACATTAGCATTTGTTTCAACAAAACAATGAGAAATGCAATTTATTCTACTTACCTTTTAAGATCACAATCCTCTAGAACTAATTATGAAAGATTTTAACCATAAAAATATTTATAAGTAAAAAATTATTAAACAAAGTATTGGAACAACATAAGACTTGGTTTGATCCTAAAATTCGATCAAGTTGGCCTACCCGTATATCGTTTGTCGACTTGGTCCGATCTTATGATTCGATTAAGTTGGTTTATCTATAGAAATATCATTGACCAACTTGGTCAGAGTTTAGGATTCGACCAAATTGATCCATCTGTAGAAATATCATTGACCAACTTGGTTAGAGCTTAGGATTTCGACCAGTCCACCCGTAGAAATGTCGTTGATCGACTTGATTTGATCTTAGGATTCGGTCAAGTTGGTCCACCCGTAGAAATGTTGTTGGTCAAATTGGTCTTATCTTAGGATTCAGCCAAGTTGGACCACCCGTAGAAATGTCGTTGGCCCACTTGGTCCGATCTTAGGATTCAATCAAGTTAGTTCACTCGTAGAAATGACATTGACCAACTTGGTCCGATCTTAGAATTCGGTCAAGTTGGTCCACCCGTAGACATGTCGTTGACTAACTTGGTTCGATCTTAGGATTCTGCTAAGTTAGTCCACTCGTAGAAATGTTGTTAACCGACTTGGTATGATTTTAGGATTCTATCAAATTGGTCTGATTTGAAAAATTGTCTGTAAAGTAGTACAAGAATATTTTAAGTAATCACAATTTATTCAACGAGGACCACCTCATTATTACAGGTGGAAAAATGTCGTCATATAAGTTTTCATCAAAGCAGTAAGATTGTTCATCAAAACAATAAAATAAATTGTTCATCAAAGTATTAAAATTCAAGGAAAGAGAGGCGGGTCACCAATGCGCGCACTTAAATACTAAGTTTTTCCTTGTCAGAACTTTTCTAGACATGCACTTTTACACTACCACACTCTATATATCTAGAAACAAGAATAATTTACTTATGATGTGAGAGATCATACTACACGGATTATAAATTTGAAATATTGTTACATGATTTATTTTATAATAAATCAATAACAATTTATTTATTTATTATGATATTATAAGTTTGAATTGTTAGTTACATATTTTATTTTCTAATATGCTAATAACAAATTTTTTATCCCTAAAATAAAAGTAACAACTATTTCTTATATTTTAAAGATTAATAATTAAATATATGAAAATTATATATAATTTTAATAAAAATTCTCAAACTAGGGTTAGTATTAAAGAGTAAATAATAGATAACTTTACTTGAAAAGAGCGCAACAAGATCAACACTCAACGATGTTAAAATTGAGCATAAGAAGTAAAACACTTTTGTTCTTGTCCTTTCTATTGTGTGCATTACATAGAATAATATTTTCCTTTGCTTTTTGCACTCATCCTCTATTTATAAAGTTTTTCATCTAAATAATATCGCAACACATCTAAATAATAACTATTATATATTTTATCTTAAAAATAATATCACAACAAATTTAAATAGTAACAATCATATTTTTTATCTTCATAAGAGTATCACAACAGATTAAATACTAAGAATCATATACTTTATCCTTAAAATAATCATAATAGATTAAATAATAACAATCATATATTTTATCTTTATGTATCAATTTATGAATTTATAAAAAATAAAAACGATTTGACTAAAAAATCTTTATCCATAAATATTTTATTAGTTTTCTCTATTTTAGTATAACTAAAAGAAAAAAGAAAAGCCCAAACCCAATTGAATTTTAAAAATAACGTTAATGAAACTATGGTTACGAGTAAACATTTTTCTTTTTACTTGCACAACCGTGTTAGGGTTTTTCAGAGTCGCCATTTTTTGTTTTCTTAACAACCTTATTTTCACTTCACTTCGCACCCATTCTAGACATCCCCAACATTGTTTCGACCAATACTTCAAAAAATCGTCCAACACGGTACGTTGTTTTGCCCCTTCACGTTTTTCTAGTTGCTCTTTTAGATTCTATCCATTTCACGGAACTTGGTTTTCGATTCAATGAATATCCATCCACTCGTTAGCACACTGGGCTTCTGGAAGCTTCCACTGCAAAGAAACTCCATTCTACCATCGGCCAAATCGCAGTTGTTGCTCATTTCTCAGAGATGATGGGTTCGAATTCGAACCATGAATTCAATAACCCATTTCCTTTTAGGTCCAAAGATGGTCCACAAATTTTCCCATTCTTTGATTATTTTGCGGAGATTATGTAGCCATCCGTTTGATGGTGATGGATTTGAATGCATTGATGAGCCTTTGAAAAAACTAGGATTAAATTGTGATTCTACTGTGGATGTAACGCTCCGTTTAAACGAGGACTGGGGTTATAACCAAAAGCAGTTTTCACTTAGAAAAGGGTTCTTAGAAAATGTGAAGTTAGATGCTAAGAGGGTCCTTGAGGTTCTCCGGCAAGACGGTCCCGGTCTTGATGCGAGGTTGGTTTTGGGTGAGTTGCATGTAAAGCCATCAGGGCTTCTTGTGAGGGAGGTTCTCTTTGGAATTTTGAAGATCATAAATTCTGAGAATAAAACTAGGTGTGCAAAGCTGGCATACAAGTTTTTTGTGTGGTGTAGTCAGCAAGAGGGTTACCGGCACACTGTGAATGCATATCACTTAATTATGAATATATATGCGGAGTGTGAGGAATTTAAGGCATTGTGGAGATTGGTTGATGAAATGATTGAGAAAGGGCTTCCTGCTACGGCTCGAACTTTCAATATCTTGATTCGTACTTGTGGTGAGGCAGGATTGGCTAAGAAATTGGTGGAGAGGTTCATAAAATCGAAGACGTTTAACTTTAGGCCTTTTAAGCACTCCTACAATGCTATCCTACATGGTCTTCTTGTTTTAAAGCAGTACAAGTTGATTGAGTGGGTTTATCAGCAGTTGTTGCTTGATGGATTTTCTTCAGATATTTTAACTTACAATATTGTCATGTATGCCAAGTACAGACTTGGAAAGTTGGATCAATTCCAAAGACTGTTTGATGAGATGGGTAGAAATGGATTTTCTCCAGATTTTCATACCTTCAATATTCTTCTTCATGTTCTTGGCAAAGGGGACAAACCGCTTGCAGCTCTCAATCTCTTAAATCACATGAGAGAAATGGGTATAGATCCAACTGTGCTTCATTTCACTACATTGATAGATGGACTCAGCAGAGCTGGAAATCTGGATGCTTGCAAGTATTTTTTTGATGAAATGATAAAGAATGGATGCATCCCAGATGTGGTGGCTTACACTGTAATGATAACAGGATATGTAGTGGCTGGTGAGCTTGAGAAAGCCCTCGAAATGTATCAAGATATGATTTCTAGAGAACAAGTTCCAAATGTTTTTACATACAATTCCATAATTCGGGGATTATGCGTGGCAGGAAAATTTGATGAAGCATGTTCAATGCTCAAGGAAATGGAAACCAAAGGTTGTAGTCCAAACTCGGTTGTCTATGATTCTTTAGTGAGTAGTTTACGGAATGCTGGAAAGACTGCTGATGCTCATGAAGTGATAAGACAGATGACAGAGAAGAGGAAGTATACCCACATACATTCGAGATACGAAGGGTACAAATGAGGCATCAACTTTAGATCTGGATAACTGAGACCCATGATCTGCTGCGTGTTCAGCTGATTAGAAGCTGGATAAATGAAGTATGCATCCCCCTCCACTTATATGTATATATGTATGTATAGATATACTTCACTTATTTCTACACCCAGTAACTGACTTCTGAACCTGTATGCTCATTTTTTCATACCATATTATTAATATTTCTTTATCAATTTTAGGCTATGCTTCTTTTTGCTAATATCTGCCTGCATTTGTCAAAGAGCTTATTTACTACCAGGACTAAGGTGTTTAAATTGTCTTTGTTTCTATATGGTGTAAACATCATGTACTTTTGGTAGTAGCCTTGAGCTCAAGTAATTTAAATTATAACTGGTGTTGTGAACTAATTCTGTGGCTTTTGCTGTTTCTATTTAAAACTTGTAAAGTGCATAAAGCCTTTTTAATCTGGATGCTTGACAGTTGATTGCTTAATTAGGTACACTATTTGGCTCCTCTGCTTTTGGAAGGAATATATGCACCCCCATTACCCCTGAAAAAGAAGAAATAAATGGTTTAATTGTATTAGATTTTAAGCCATCTTCCTGCTTGTTTGAATTTATCACTTGTAAAGATAACAGCGTTCTGTTCAGGTAAAATCATGTCATTCATATAGTTTATAATATGACTTTCCCAGTAGGAGAAAAAACACTATGCATTGACTGTGTAAAATAGTTTTACACTGTCAGCTAGTCACAAACTAACATGTATAGCAAGTTTGTTGGCTTTTACAATAATTACCTTAAAAAATGTACCAATGGTGGTGATTTGTGAGTGGTTGACAATGTAAAAATGTAAACCTGTTTTACACTCTGTCAGTGTATGCCTTTAAACTCTTTCGATAATAAATCATCCGTTACATCCCTTTCTTTTGATTGTTGAAAGAGTTTTCATTTTCACTGAATTATAAGCTGAAATTGATATCTCTAATTCTTGATTTTGAGTTTCATTTATTATTTAATGTTAAATTATCATTTTAACTTTTGGAGGTGTAAGACTAATTTTCCTGGTTCATGATTTCCACAAATCCAGAGCAAGCAACAGCAGCTTAAAATATTGCCAATGGTCAGAGATGCAGCAATTATTTAACTTGATTTCCATACTCATGCTTAAGCTGGTTGCTTTTCTGTGGCTTCGAAGACAGCCATTCAGTTTGCTGCCACATTCCAGCCGAAGATTTGAAAGCTTATCCTCTTTTATTGTCAGGTTATTGTCATGGTTCGTTTTTTGGCTTGATATTTTGTTTTCATACATGATAGGCATATTCTGTCATCGTGCAGTGGGAGCACTCCAACAGTAAGGGCGTCGTCACGCAATAGTGCTACTATATTCACGTTGCTTGAGATCTTTTTATTGCAAAAGCCTATGCTGTTAGACGTATTAAAGTTTATAACTTTGTGGTAGATAACAACACTTCTTGGCCTAAAACATACTATATTGTCTGTATAATAAGTAGCATTGAAGATAATGTACATGGCTTCCCTTTTGGAATGCTCAGGCGAAGTTAGGCTCACTCAAGCGAGAAGTGTTCAGAGAGTGAGAGTTTTTCAGCATAATTCTCGCTTAAGCTAGTTCTGGTTTGAGAATTTCAGTCTCAAAACTCCTCTTTTCTGTCTTCTAATGCTTCCTTTCATGTATCTTCCAATCCTTTCTTTTCCAATCCTTTATTACCCGAAATTTATACAAAATAGGATTAAATGACTTCATTTGTTTCATGACTCAAACATATATTTGGATTCAATAATTCTTAAATTAGGGGCGATTGCTATCTTAAACACAATTAAACCCAAAAGTGAACATTCTTCTCATGTAAATTTACTAATTATTGGCACTTATCAAATGCTATTTTTCAAAGTGGTAGTCAGGGCTGCTTTTATTTTTTACAACCAATTACATTTGCTTTTGCTGTGCAACAATTTTCATTTTTGTTAGTTAGAAAGTTTTTCTAATGTAGGAATCACTTATTCAGATTCAATTATTTAACGAGGGTTCCACTTCATTCTCCTACAAACAGATTTTGGCTTAATTTTTCTCCGATTTATTTTGCCTAGTGTTTCTTACATAAAACACGTTGATGCAATTTTTCATGTACACTTTTCACTGTCAACTTTCAAGTCTTTCCTAAACTATCTTGACTCACCCCTAACGCTCTTTTTTCACCCATCTCTCACCATATATTTTAACTAGTATTAGATTGATTTTTAAAACTACTCACAATATTTTAACATTGTTCTTGCAGTTAAACCATCATACAGGATAAATGTCGAACGTAAGTGTGTACATTCATCATTCAAGTTCCCGCGCTGATTATAGAGCCTCATAGGGTTGTTGTTTCTGGGTTTTCTGTTGGTTGGATGGGATTGGCGAGTCAGAATCCTGAACTAAGTGTCTACATTCGTCATCCAGGGGCTTGTGTATCTACATGTAATGATGAAGACGGCTGTTGCTTCTTTGGTCTGTCAGCTAAGCCTATTCAGCATTGTGTTTTTCCCCTTGATATTTGTAATATGGTTTATACTTGTATTTTTTACCCCTCATTGAATTGACTAGTTACAATAGCCTAATATTACATACCGTGTGTCATTCCTATACTGAGAATGAGACTGAATAAAATTGAATGTTTCATTTCACGTCCAGCCACCGAGCAAAATCGTTGAAACTGTTATTTTTCTCATCCAAGAAATCAAACTTTAAAAACACTGGAATAATATGGCTAGTGAGTATGGGAATTAATAAAAATAATCAAACATGTCCAAGTATAGATAGTTGCATTTTAAACTTTGAAATCAAGTGGCCACAACAGCATGACCCAAATCAAAAATAGCTCCTTGTATTAAGCATTCTAACAGATATCCTGTTATTTTAAATTTGAAGGAGCTGATGCGAGTGTGTAGATGAGAATTCCATTCACTGGCTAATATAGTCAGTTCATTGGATATCTGTCACTTTCTCTGCGCAAGAGTCATGCCTAAGTTCGTTGTTGGCATATTTTAAGCATTGAAAGACATTTGAGTGATTCATGATGATGTTTATAACGTGGACCATGCTTATTACAGTATTACTAATCTTAAGGTGGAATTTACTATTCACACAGAACAACGTTCTATTGTTTCACATAAAACCTCTTATTCTACTTCCCCCGCACTTTATTTATTGTTCAGTATTATATTTCTCGTGGTTTTGTTTTGCTCACCACAGAATATCAATCTTCGGTTGTAGTTGTATCACTAGTCTCCAACTATGTTGAGCCATTCTGGGTTTTTCACTATTTGCTCACATGTTGGGCATAATGTCAGTAAGTACAATATACTGTGGTGGTACTTGTTGCAGACATATACAGAGGACATAAAAATTATTGAAACAGTCTCTATTCTTTTGTGTTATTTTATGTAATTTTGTCTGGCAAATGATAGTAACTAGCTAAATGGTTGCAGCCTTTCATGTTAGAACAGTCATAAAATTTAGTGGACTTTTGTGACGTACTTGACCATATGTACAGCCAAAGCTAACCAAATGATTCAGTACATAATTAACTAAAGTGCTCTCCTTATCAAAGAACCTTGTGTGTTTTGAGTTATCAACCTTTCAGAAGAAAGATTTGAAAGCCATTTTTTTGTCTTCACTCATTCTTTAAGCGGAGGAATGGACACCCTTAGCCCCTTTTGGCTGATAGAAAGTGATCCACAATGAATGGAAGATGATTTTCCCTATACCATTTTTTTTTGCCTTCTACACACTCTTGGTACAATTTATAAGTACGAGCAGAAGGCATAGATATCATCAAAGTCAAAAAGATACTTCGAACGGAGAAATTTTTTCATTATTCATAAATTATACGAACAATTTGCAGCTTAGTATCTATATCGGGATATGTTAAAGGAGGGGAAAGAATTTGAAAATTTGGATGATGTGTATTGCTTTTATTTTTTCTCTTCCTGTTTCTCTTCTGGCTTCTCTTCATTCTTTTCCTCTTTCTTTTCCTCTTTCTTTTCTTCTTTCTTTTCTTCCTTGGCAGGTCCAACTGATATTATATCTACCTTCCCTACTTTCTTCAGCTTCTTCACCACCGCCACTGCATCCATTTCGCCAACCACTGTTAACTTCTGTTCTTTCACATCTGCAGCAATCGAATCAACCCCTATTGTTCAAATGAACAATAGTTAAACAAATTAATATGCATCCAAGGCACAAAAAGAAAAGGTTTTCAATGACCAGGAAATATAGTTTCTGTGGCAGAAGGAAAATGAAACTATAAGCAAACACCAACCATAGATATCTGCAGCCGCCTCTATTGCTTTCTTCTTTGTTTTTTCATCTATCATAGTAAGGACCTTTAATACCACCTTCTGCTAGATCCAGTGAGGGACAGCAAATGCAGACAGAGGCAAGAGAATGATAAACAAAATTTGGATCAAATACTCGAGTTAAATCATACATATAAATTCAACATGTGCATGTGGAATAAAAACTAAGAGAGAGGGAGAGAGAAAAATATTGCAGACAATTGAACATGAAAAACAATACCTGAGCCTCCATTGTGAAGAGGAAGATGTGAGTGAAAAGAAGGAAAAGGGTAATGAAGGGTTGAAAAACTTGTGGCCTTTGTAATACAAGTAAGGCGTGCGGTTGTGGATATCTTCTTTTATTTGTGGGTGT
Source organism: Phaseolus vulgaris (assembly GCF_000499845.2). Lineage (NCBI taxonomy): Eukaryota > Viridiplantae > Streptophyta > Magnoliopsida > Fabales > Fabaceae > Phaseolus > Phaseolus vulgaris. The sequence continues at coordinate 6,464,247 of NC_023753.2, forward strand.
GTCTGTGTGTGCTACATCCAAAAGATGGACACTTTAAATGCAAAACTGTTGGCCAGCATGGCGCAACTCAATAGCACACAAAGGACAAATGTTGACGTGATGAAGTGTGTTACTTGCCAGGTGAATTTTTCTTTCTATCAGTTAAAATTTTCTGAACCATGGAGTCCAAATCAGTGTTCTATGAGTGGAGAAAACTATCAGAAAAAAAGATCTAATAATTTCTTTTCATTTCATTTCCTTTCTACCTTTCACATAGTCACTTGTTATATTTTTGTACGTAAAGAAAAAGAATTTGATCACGTCAGGGAACACATGAGTTATGCTTTTAAAAGCCAAATATGTGGAAACAGAATGAGAATGAATAATTTTTTTATTAGGTACATTTATTATGAGCACTTAGTTGTCATCCAAAACAAGCATGTATGATAAGTGGCCATATTGAATGAAATTCATGCTAATCCATCACTTTAAATTAAGAATTCTTTTATAGCAATGCCAATGAGGCACCAACTCAAGGTTTACTCATCAAGACAAATGTAATTCTAGTAACAAGTTAGATGAACACTTCTGTGAAGAAAAGCATGTCACTTTGCACCTTCAATCCACAATTGTCTTACATCTATAATATTATTCCTGTGATTGTGCTTACTCTTAAAAATGCATTCACCCCACTATTCTTTTGTCTTGTTATCATCACACTAAGTGAAAAAGAAAAGACTGAGATACACAAAATTTTTAAAAAATATTCTCAAATAACATTAACTTATATACAAGTTAACATTTAGAAAACTAATAACAGATATATTTTTTTATGAAACTTAAAGCTTGAGTTTTAATAACCTGAGCTGTTCTTGTATTAGAGATTAAGTCTCCTATTAAATAAACTTGTGCATATGCATAAATGGTAAAGGCATTATAAAGTGAGATTCACATTGAGTGGTTCCAAGTTATAGTGAGATTTAAAAGTAGGAATCTCTTCCTTTAAAAGGGAAATTAAATAGAAATTTGTTCTTCCCTACAAGCAAAGTAACAAACAGTAGAACTTTTTAAGCACCATAATTATAATTAAATGGGAAGGTTTTGACCTTTGAATATCTCCACCGACCTTGTGAGAAGGTGATACATGTATATATATGCAACTTTACACATGCTTTACATTCCCAGCTTCTGACAAAAATTGCAAATCTTATAGTGCACTGTTCTGTGTTCAACACTAACATCTTTCTTCAATATTCTACTGGTATTTTCTATGGTATTTCTTAGTCTGGGTATGGATTGAAAATTCAATCTAAATTTAAATAATAGGGTTGGAATTAAATCTGAATTCATATTTTCTAAAAAAATTAGTTTGAATTTTTTATATCTAAATATAAATAATTAAATTAGATTTTAAATCCAAACTCACATTTTAAAAATAAAACAGTTTGGATGCTTAAAAATTAGTTTCATACCCATTTTTAAAATTGATATTTTTTTAAAATCATTTTTAAATTCAAAATAATTTAAAATTGTTACATATTTCTTAAGAATAATTTTTTTGATAAAATTCATTGAAATCTTTTATATTTCATTAAATATGCAATTAATTAATAATCTAAAAATATATCAATTTATATATTTATTATATGTTTTATGTTGAGCTAAGTACGATATTTGAGTCCTGAATTTGAGTGTATGTTACTACCTAATAACAAAAAAATTGTGTTTTTCATAAGAGGGTTTAGTGTTAAATCATATGTCATGAATTGAATTTTTAAAATTCCAATCCAAAATCTAATCAAAATCTAATCTTAATCTAAATAGTTAGATGGAAATTAAATTTATATTTATATTTTTTTAAAATAATACTTTTGCATTTCTATTGATAAAAATCCAAATAATTAGATGAGATTTAAAATCCATATTCAATTTGATATCAATTTTAAGTTATTTTTTTCTAATAAAATCCAGGTTAGGAAACATGTGTCATACATAAAAAAATAACATAAAATTAAAAAAGAAAAAACAACAAAAATATAGGATTAGACCAAACTCATATCAAGAAAAATAAAAATAAAGAAACTCTGAACGTAGTCTAAGCAAGTTTAAATCAAAAAATTAAAATTAATTAATATATATGTTCTAAGAATATGCAAGGTCAGGTTCGACCCAACCTATGGAAGGTCAGGTTGGATGGACACAAGTCATGCATGGTTGGATTGGATCGAGTCTAGAACAAGTTGGACCAAGCCACACCAAAGTCAAGCTAGGTAGGTCAAACCCAGATTAGGTTGGGCAAGCTAGACCCAAGTCAAGCTAGGTTAAGCTTGGTTGAGCCCAACCTTAAGTCACGCTAAGTACGAACCAACCTTAAGAAGGATCAACCTAAGTCAAGCTAGTCTAAATTGGGTCGATAGGTCCAAGTCAAGTTATGTTGGCCAATGACCATGTTAAGGAGGTTTGGTTGAGCTAAGGTCAAGTTGGGTATCGTCAAGCCGAGTTTGGGTAGGCCTATGTTAAGTCAAGTGACTCGAGTTCAAGTTGAACAAATTCGAATGGTCCCAAGTTAGGCCAACACGATACGACCTTGGTCAGGTAAAGCCTGGTTGAGTCCAATTTGAAGTCAACATTGCATTAAGTAGATCCAGATTCACATTGGACCAAGACGACCCGGGTTCATGTATGACCAACTCAGCTTAAGTCCCCAATAGGCCAAGTCTACCTGAGTCCATGTTTGACCAAGACAACTTGAGTTTGTGTTGGGATGAATAAACCAACATCCGTGTGAGACTGAATTGACCTTGATCCTTCTTGGGTCATGACAATTCAGATCAACATCAGGATGAGTCGACCTAGGTGCACGTCAGGCTGAGGAGGGGGTAGACCCACCTTTGGCCAAGTCGACTTGATCCCAAGTTGAACCAAGTTAGGTTAGGACTATGAGTTGGGTTAATTCCTAGTCGAACTAAGTTAAGTTATGACTAGGTTAGGTCAATCCCAAGTTAGACCAAGTCAACTAAATACATATCAGGTCAAGTTTAGTCGAGCCCAAGTAGAACTGAGATAAGTTGGACCCAAGTAGAGTTAAGTTTGGATAGGTTAAGTTGGGTTATGTCACATCGAGTTGAGCCGAATCGTGTCCACATCGATTCGACTCAGGTCATGCCCACATCGGGTCGAGTCAACCTAGATCCACATCAAGTTGAATGGACTAATGTCCACGTTGAATCAAGACAACCCAAGTCCATGTTAGTCTGAGTTTTCCCAACTCCACATTTGGTTGATTTGGGGTAGTTCCATGTAAGCCCGGGTCATGGTCAACTCAGGCTTACCAGGTCTAGTCCACGAGGGATCAATTTGGTTGGGTTAATGTCATGCTTTGTCATTGAGTCCATGTCTAGCTAAGTCACTTGGGTTCATGTTGAGCCAAATTAACTTGAGTACATGAAAGTTTGAATTAATCTAGGTCCATGTTGAGCCAAGTTGAATTCTACTCATGCATGGTCGGTTTAACTCGAGCTCAAGTTAGATTGGATCAAGACGAACTCAAGTTTTATTGAGTTTGATCAGACCGAGCCCACATTAGGCTGTATTTGGTCAGATCAAGCCAAAGTCACACCAATTCAAATACTTTTAAATGTAATTTTGAAAAGTTTATTCAAATAGTAATTAATCTAATTTAAATTGGATTTTGAAAAAATTGTTTTTAGTTGCATTAATTATCCCATAACATTGTTCAATGGAAAATGTCGAGTAGATTAATTCACATTCGAAGGATTTGATTCTTAGTGAGGTAATCATTGAAAGAAATATTATTGCAAGATGCATACATTATCTTATAAGAGATACCGATGATTAAGTCATAATCAAATTATGATACTTAAAATATTATATTCTTAAATAAAAAAGAGTTACACTTTAACCATCAACCATCATTGAAACTTTTAATCTAATAACAAAAATTTGGTCCATCAACATTTATACTTGCTTAGATGCTATTGTTCCTTATTTTCACCTCCAACAAAATGAGAAAACATTTTTCTTAATGTGTTCCCTTTTCCCGCTTATCTAGAAATAACTATTTTCTTACGAAAAAACCTTACACGTCAATTAAAATAAAATGGAGGGAATATTTTACTAGAATACTACTTGAATAAGTAACAATTAATAGTATTTATTTTCTTATCAACAACTAATAACAATCCTTGAATACCATATTTTTAACTATTAATCACAACAATGATAATCTTATGCTCAATCGAACATGTTATTGTCGGAAAACATTTAAATTAAAATACTAGAGTTGGAAGTTATTCTTACAAGGTTGGATATTCTTTATACAAGATCTTTTAGGTTGTTATATTTTGTTGTCTAGGCTTCGATAAGGTACATGCAATTACATTTCGACGAATGATTCTATAATAAAAATATATGTTTAAAGTAAAATGTTCATTACCTTTAATATGTGAATGTTTACCCATAGAAAATATTAAACTAGACCTTTATAAATCTATTTATCTCTAATCATGATTTAAAAAGACGATTACGATTTATCTATCATTAATCATATATAATACATTAATTTATTTGAGTGAAAGATCAAAAAGTCAAAGATCGAGAAAAACCAAGACATCTTGGCATCTGGCGTTCGAACTATCGGTAAAGTGAAACATACAATTATCTACTTTATAAAAACACATTTAATCTTACATTTATAATCATCAACTAACCAGAGAGCCCGAAAAAAAATGATCTAACCAGACTTGCAGGAATAAATTGCAACACTATTTTCGAACCAGAGGAGGCTGAATTAAAACCTTTAGTGCTTCGAAATGTTTCTTGGAAGACATGACAGTAACTTTGTGATTTTATATATTCTAGAGTTTTGAAAAAACCCTGAACCTTGCTTCAAATTTTACAGCCAAGGGATCTAGGGTTCAGACAAGGAATTTTGAGCAACAGAGAATAAACTTCAGTTAAGGATTACAGATTTAGCGGATTAAGTTAATTAGGATTAGGGATTCATCCGAATGAGTTGGGAATTCGGAACTTTGCTTCAATTGAGATTCTGGGATCGACTTATTTCAACCAAAAATTGGAAAGGAGCGAAAGTTAGTTTTTTTAATATATATTTTTCGTAAAAGAACTATTTACACTCTAAACAACAAAAAACTAAAATTAAAATGAAAGTTGATTTCTTCTTAATATTTATACCTAGTGATTCCCCTCTTTAACTTCTCTTTTTTTTTTTATCCTTATATCAATATTTAATTTTATTAATATATTATGGGCATTTTGTCATTTTTTTCTAAAATATTTGATATGGACAGTTTTGAATTGAAAGAGAGGTGAATGAGCGGTTTTGAATTAAAGGAGAGGTGAATGGGCAGTTTTGAATTGAATAAGATGGTTTATTTTCAAAATCAGTTACATATAGGGAGAGAATATTTGTTCAATTTCTGATAGAGAAAGAATATATGAAGGGAACCTTGTTCAAACCCATTCTTCTCCCTTTCTTCTTCAATGGTTCAGAAAAACCACTTAAGTCATCCAAGAACCTCTCTCCACAATTTCATTAAACCTATAACTTTCTCAATTCACGTTAGATCTAAGAAGGGAATCTTTCTCCCCAAAAGTGTAATTGTGTGTAATGATGCAGGAAAGAAGAAGAAGAAAGTTTCATGCTTTCAACAAAAAGAACTTTTTCATTCTTCTTAGGTGTGCACATTCTCTTCTTCACTCTACCCAACTTCCTTCTTACACTTTTTATGATTATATATTATTTATCATTATATTTATTCATCCCTTATCTCCCATCTCTTTTCTTTGTAAATTTGTTTTTCTCTTTCATTCTCTTTGAACTTTTACTGATTTTTTTCACAGAGAGTGAGAGAAAGAAAATCTAGAGTCAGAGAGAAAACAATGAAAATCACAAAACATTGTTGGTGCTTAGATGCACAGGTGAAGATTATGATCCCATGATTCGTGCGATCCCATGATTCGTGAGAACGCTTCCGACAATGAAGAACACTTCGGCTACTTCCACCACCACATCATCAAGGAGTTCATCATCTTTGTCAATCATACCGTCACCAAACGCACCCCTCAAGGCCAACGTTAATATGTACAACACGAAGGTTCTTTTCCCTTAAATTTTGTTTCTCAGAGTTTCTTTCTTTTACCCTCTTTGCTTCCTTTTTATAATAATATAAATTGTATTTTTTTTGTATAGAATATAACTATGTTCTTTAATCTGCGGTGATTTATTTTATTTCCTTGAGGGTTCGATTTTTATTTTTTGCCAAAATTGTGAATGATTGAAAACATGTTCAAAGTATAAGGTAACCTACAACATAAATGATCTTTGTGCATTGGAATTTATGGATGAGACATGATAATTATGTTAAGGATAAAATAATTATAAAAAATAATTGATGGAGTAGTTACAAAACAATTTTTTTGGATTTAAATAAAATAAGAGGAGTTCAGAGATAGAGCATAACAGTCTTTTGAATCTATATTGAGATTGTTTTTATAACCGCTTTTTTAACACAATTATTTTTTTTGATTTTATCTTTATATTAATAATATTTCATTTTACTATTTTATTAAGGACATTTTTGTCACTTTTTTAGGTTATTAAATAAACAACTATTATGAATCTAAAACATTTTTTTTTTAAAAAAAGTTATTGGTGAAGTTAGTTTCTTTGGCATGTGTGAGATGTGACCGGTATGAAAAAGAAAGGGTAGTTAAATCTATATGAAGGATTGGAAAAGGTTGGAAGAGAAAGAGAGAAAAAAAACAAAAGATTGAAAATACTAGGAGAAAGAAAGTCGTGGAGACCGTGAAGGAAATCGCAGCAAACATTGGTTCATCTCTCTGGGTTAGAGAAGACTAAAGTCACTCTCCATGAGAAGTTTTGATGGCATTCCTATGAGCTCTTCTTGGATTTTGATGATGATGGGTGCGGAAGCTTGGTGGAGGAGAGTGGAACAAGGCCTTCCTAGGAAGTGTGGGTGCCTTGAAGGTGCATGAGGAGTAGTGAAAGTTGGAGTGGTTCGGCCATCTCCATTTGAGGGTGAAGATTGAAGACTAAAAACCTAATTCTAGAGAGAATTTGGCAAGGGAGTAATTTGAATGGCACTTGGGTAGCATTTCATTACTCAAAATAGTCTTGCAAATACATGAGTCAAGCCCTCTTATTTATAGTGTTTAGAGGGCTGGAAATTCAAAAGAAAATGGAGGGAAGCATTTGAATTTGGAGCCAATTCCTAGTCACAAGGAAAGTGTGACTTGGTTTCTTTTTTTTTGGCACCTCCTAAATCTACACCTACACATTCTTTTTATGTCACATGGAAGGTGTGGCTTAGCTTTATACATTTGCACCTCTTATATTTATATCTACATCTCCCTTTATGTTCTACTAAAAATACTCAAAAGTAATTACAAAAGAAAGACATCCAATGATGCTTAGTTGGCCCATATCTTCTATTTGTTGGGCTTGAGCTGAAGCTTGAACTTCTATTTGGGCTTGGGCTTGGACTTTTTCTATCATGGGCTTGGGCCTCTTCCATCAAGTTTAGTCTCTTATGCATTTTTGTTCATTCTCAATGTTACATCTTTAATCAACCACAACTTTTCTTGATAGTGAGCATATGAGTGCACATGATGAAAAGGAAAAACGTGACAACTCAGAAGAAACAATATAGTTGTGTATTCTTTACATTCTATACTTTTTTGTGTGTCTCTTAATTCATAACATTTTTGTTATTAGACTAGTTTTTGTAATACATGAAAGTGTAGTCAACAAGTGCTGCTTTTTCCTTCTTCTTTTTTAATTTCATGAAAAAATTCAATAAATTATCTATTTCGTAACATTTAATTTATTATTAAATTATTTTATTATTATAAATTTATAGTTAATTTTAATAAATACAAATACATCTATAATAATTATAAAAATAAAAAATGTGGGTTTTTGACCATGATGGGTTTTTTTTTTATTTTTACCAAAATGGGGTCCGTTTAAAAAAAAATTACAAATTTATGCAAGTCATGTCAATTTGGCACGACTTCATATGTACAACTCGTCCCAATTTGACACGACTCTGCCACTTCATAATGAAGTCGTGCCAACTTGGCACGACTTCTGCCACGTCATAATTTTTTTTAAAAATTTTATTGTTTATATATTGGGTAGTAAGTTATGTAATGTTAAAAATTAATTTGATACATAATTTTCTAAGAGTGTTAGTTTTAAGGAACAAAAAATTGGATAATTGTGTATCACAATTATTCATTTTTTTTTTCTGAAGTAATAATTTTTTTTATCACAATTCAAATAATCCATTTTTTAAACCTGTTTATTTTTTTAACGTCATTTATATTAAAATATAAAAAGGTATAAGTACTGTAATTATTTTGAAATAATTAAATAATTTAAAAATAATTATATAAATTTTAAATAATTCAAATAATATAAATAATTTGTAATTATTTTGAAATAATTAAATAATTTAAAAATAATTATATATCCAATTTTTTGTTCCTTAAAACTAACACTCTTAGAAAATTATGTATCAAATTAATTTTTAACATTACATAACTTACTATTCAATATATAAATAATAAAATTTTTAAAAAAAATTATGAAGTGACAAAAGTCTTGCCAAGTTGACACGATTTCAGTATGACAGGGCAGAAGTCGTGTCAAGTTGGCACGACTTTAGTATGACATAGAAGAGTGGTGTCAAATTGAAACGATTTGTGTATATGAAGTTGTGTCAAATTAGCACGACTTGCCTAAATTTGTAATTTTTTTTAAACGGACCATTTTGGTAAAAACGAAAAAAAAAACTCCGATCAAAAACCAAAAAATGTAGATGCACATGCGTTATTACACCTGTGTTTGCACTAATTTAAAAGAATAAAGTTGCATTTAATTCCATTAAATTTTTATATGATGTTACTTTAATTAACTCTTAAGATATACATTATACTTTATTTAAAAAATTAGTAAAACTCAAAAACCTTATTTTAGTCGCTTCCATTCCCCTGTCCTCAAAGTAAAACTAAGTCTCATAGACACATACACATTACACATTGACTTAATTACGTAACTATGACTATCCAATTATTTCATTGATTCTTCGTATATATTGCCACACCCTCATTTTTAACCAAATGAGAAGATACAGATTTCATTTTTAACCAAATGAGAAGATATAGATTTCATACTAGACCTATTGGATATGGAAAATGATGTTTTGAACATTCTTGGAGTTATGTGATGAATTTAAAAATAATAAATTTATAATTAAATGATATGAAAAAAATATTAAAATAATAGTATTAAAATTTGTAATGTAATTGTATTAAAATTAGATTATCAATGTATTATTATCCATTGGATATATATGAATAAAAAAATCAATTATAAAATAAGCGTATGAGATATCTGATATAAATTTTTTTTTTTCATAAACTTACATAAAAAAAAGTTTTTTACGAAAGTAGTCTTATTTTTTTTTCATAAATTACAGTTGTAGGTGAAAAAAAGTTTTTTCTCGAAAACAGATATTTCGTATTTTATGTGGATGATTTTAAAATGAAAGTTGTATCTCATAAATATCCTTATATACGACTTTAATTATATTATTAATATCCTTCATACGATTTTAATTGTATTATTTTACGTGAAATAAGACTTATCATTTTTATAAAATAAATATTTTTAGTCAAAATCATAATTTGGGACAAAACAATTGCACTTAGTGCGAAAACCAAAGAAAAGGCTTTAAAAGTAAGAGGAATAAAATTAGAATAGAAACTTGTACGAGTGTGATGCTAAAATAGTAAAAAAAAAATATTATCTACACTTCAAACACTTAAATGAGTATTTATGTCTTTGAACAGCCATATTTCTTGTCCATGAAACATTTAAGATTGACATTTTTACGTTCTAATATTTTGCTTTGAAGGTAATTATTTCCTAAGAGTGTTTATGGAGTTCATAAATAACAAACAAAACAAAGAAAAACGAACACGTACATAAACAACATACAAGTACTACACCGTACGTACTTGTGATTATTATTGAGTGCATCATACATTTATTTATTGCTTATATAAGATAGAACGTCATTGATCCATGTATATGATCACACAACGTTTGCAATATACATGTCTTCTTTCGGCTCCTTCACCTCGTTGTTCTTCAAGCTTGAAGTGAAAGACCATGAGATAATGGTATTTTTTTGTTTCTCCTCTCCAGTTGAAGCAGATAACCCTACTCTAACCCATTCAGGAAGCTCTGCATGTAAGTCAACATCATGGGAGAGAGTCACAACTTCCATCCCAGGATAAAACGTAGTAACAGTTAGTTTTTTAGAGGCAGAGTTATAGCTGATGCGTGCAGTGGCCGTTTTCCCATTTTGCCACTCCCACCTAGCAGTTTCCTTGGACTTAATAGAGTTCACATCGATTCCAATGTGTCTGTAATTTGGATCAATATTGGCATTAGGGAAGGTGTCAAATTCGACAGCAACAACTCTTGAGTCAGTATTGACATCACCAAAGCTTTGGTTTTCAGAGGTGGGGGAGTTTCTGAAAACGTTTGAGTAGAGTCCAAGGAATTTGCCCCAAGAATTTGGAGGGATGACAGTGTCATGTGGTGCAAGGAAGAAGGCAAAGCCATCAGCTGCATAATAAGGGTGAGGTGTTGAGATTTGAATGGTGAGATTAGTTTCAAAGCTTGACACTGCCATAGAGTTTTCCCAAAGATGAAATGGTGCAGAGAATAACACTCTTCCCACACTAGCACCCACAGGGTTTCCTCCACTGTCTAACTTAGTGAGTTGTAAGACATTGTTTGTAGAAGTGGCATCACCTTGGAAGATAAGATCTTTTTGGTCAAGATCAAACTTGGTAAAGTTAAAAGATAATGACTGTGCTGAATTCACCTTACTGGGGAACATGATAAAAAACATGGTCACAAAGACAAGCAGAGGAATTAGGAAAGAAGGTTTGTTGGTAGAGATAGCCATGGTGGTGTTGAATGCTATGAAGTTGGAATCTTGATAAGTCCATGCAAAACCTTCCCTATTTATAGGGAAAAAGTTATACTTTTTTTCACTCACTTCCATTTTGCAACTCTTTTAATGATAAAATATTATGTCAATAAAAATTAATATAAACTAAATTTTAAAATAAAATAGTAGTATAATTGAGATCCATGCCAAGTGTCATTTGATATAAAGGACATTAATTGTATGATGGCCATATGGTCCTTCTTTCAAGTACTCATAATTTTATTATTATCAAACAGTTTTTATTATATTTTATCTAATCCGAGTTTATCATATATTAATAGTTCAGTAACCAATTTTATTGTGATTTAAGTCATTATTATATATCAAATATGAAAACTAATATAAAAAGAATAGTAATTTCAAGTGTATATCATAAAACACAGAAAAGAATTAAGAATTGCCATTAAATATAACAAGATATAGCTAAATTATCGTTATTCTTCCAAAAAATATTTTAATTTTCTTAGAAAGCTAAAACTTTATGTATTTCGAATCTTTATTGCCTCATTTATATTTATTAATTATTTTTTTAAAATATTTAAGACTAAATATATTTTTAATATTTTACCCTTTATCGCGAAATGGATTTCACACTAAAAAAAATTGATTTTAAAGGAAACTCGTAATTTCCTCAGAATACCCCTGATTTCTCCATTTCCCTCTAAACACATAATTTCTCTTTAAATTCTCACCGCACCGCACCGCCACACCGCACCATCGTACTGCCAAACACTTTCAGAATGAGTTTTGAAGTTTCTTCTACCTTTGGTCCACCACCGAACCGATTTCTCTATAAACCGTGTTTCCTTTGTGTGTTTCGATTACTTCGATTGCGTTCCGCAAGGATCGATTTGTTTTTTTCATATACTCTTGCTTAATTTTGTCGTTTATTTGGTTGTTTCCGTGGTGATTTTTGTTTTCTTCTTAATTTTCTCAATCTATATTCAAATTTGGATTCTCCTAACGTGATTGAACTGTGCAGGGGAGAGGTGTTGGCTCATTGGAAAAGGGTTAGGAGTGAGAGAGGTTGGTGATCTTTGTAAAATGCTTAAGTTTTTTAGGAAGTTTTTGAGACAAATTGTGTTTTGTTTTGGTATATCTAGGAGATACTAAACAAAGGGACATGCACAGAAGCGTCCAATATTTAGTTTTATTTGTTCTACATTCTTCTTTTTGACACACTTCAATATTTATCAACATAATCAATATGCAATATGCAGATATCGTTATTAGCTATCTCCTGGAAAGCCTAATCATACTTGTGGTGGGGCAAATATTTTGAGCATGACCAATTGTTTTGCATGTTGTAAAAGTCTAATAATCAATTTTGCTATTATTAGGTCTTTCGCAGGGTGAGAATGGTCAAATGTTAGGGCAAGGTGTTGGGAAAAGACAGTGTCAACTCACAAGTCTTTCCCAAACTTTCTTGACTCACCCATAACGCTCTTTTTTCACCCATCTCCCACCATATATTTTAACTAGTATTAGATTTATTTTTAAAACTACTCACAATATTATAACATTGTTCTTGCAGTTAAACATGAAACAGGATAAGTGTTGAACGTAAGTGTGTACATTATACAGCCTCATAGGGTTGTTGTTTCTGGGTTTTCTGTTGGATGGGATTGGCGAGTCAGAATCCTGAACTAAGTGTCTTCATTCGTCATCCAGGGGCTTGTGTATCTTCATTCGTCACAGTTTCATTCTTTGGTCTGTCGGCTAAGCCTATTCAGCATTGTGTTTTTCCCCTTGATCTTTGTAATATGGTTTATAAGTGTATTTCTTATTCCTCATTGAATTGACTAGTTACAATAGCCTAATTTTACATACCGTGTGTCATTCCTATACTGAGAAGGAGACTGAATAAAATTGAATGTTTCATTTCACGTCCCGGCACAGCAAAATCGTTGAAACTATTATTTTTCTCATCCAAGAAATCAAACTTTAAAAATACTGGAATAATATGGCTAATGAGTATGGGAATTAATAAAAATAATCAAGCACGAGTCCAAATATAGATAGTTATAAAATTTCTCTGGAATTTCTCTATAAAGTTGCCTTTTAAACTTTAAAATCAAGTGCCACAACAGCATGACCCAAATCAAAAATAGCTCCTTGTATTAAGCATTCTAACAGATATCCTGTTATTTTAGATTTGAAGGACCTGATGCGATTGTGTAGATGAGAATTCCATTCACTGGCTGATATGGTCAAGTTCATTGGATATCTGTCTCTTTCCCAGCGCAACTAAGTTCGTTGTTGGCATATTTTAAGCATTGAAAGACATTTGAGTGATTCATGATGATGTTTATAACGTGGACTATGCTTATTACAGTATTACTAATCATAAGGTGGAATTTACTATTCACACAGAACAACGTTCTATTGTTTCACATAAAACCTCTTATTCTACTTCCCCCGCTCTTTATTTATTTATTGTTCAGTCTTATATTTCTCATGATATTGTTTTGCTCACCACAGAATATCAATCTTCGGTTGTAGTTGTATCACTAGTCTCCAACTATGTCGAGCCATTCTGGTCTTTTCACTATTTGCTCACATGTTGGGGGTATGTCAGAAAGTACAATATACTGTGGTGGTACTTCGTTCGTTGCAGACAGATACAGAGGACATAAAAATTATTGAAACAGTCGCTCGTTTTTTGTTATTTTAAGTGATTTTGTTTGGCAAATGATAGTAACTACCTAAATGGTTGCAGACTTTCATGTTAGAACTGTCATAAAATTTAGTGGACTAACCAAATGTACAGCCAAAGCTAACCAAATGATTCAGTACACAATTAACTAAAATGCTCTACTTATCAAAGTTTTGAGTTATGAACCTCTCAGAAGAAAGATTTGAAAGCCATTTTTTTGTCTTCCCTCATTCTTTAAGCGGAAGGATGGACACCCTTAGCCCCTTTTGAACCATGCTTCCACTGGCTGATAGAAAGTGATCCACAATGAATGGAAGATGATTTTCCCTATACCATTATTTTTGCCTTCTACACACTCGTTGTACAATTTATAAGTACGAGCAGAAGGCATAGATATTATTAAAGTCAAAAAGATACTTCGAACGGATAAAAAAATTCATTATTCATAAATTATACGAAGAATTTGCAGCTTAGTATCTATATCGGGACATGTTAAAGGAGGGGAAAGAATTTGAAAATTTGGATGATGTGTATTGCTTTTATTTTTCTCTTCCTGTTTCTGTTCTGGCTTCTCTTCATTCTTTTCTTCCTCTTTCTTTTCTTCTTTCTTCTCTTCCTTGGCAGGTCCAACTGATATTATATCTACCTTCTCTACTTTCTTCTACTTTCTTCAGCTTCTTCACCACCGCCACTGCATCCATTTCGCTAACCACTGTTAACTTCTGTTCCTTCTCATCTGCAGCAATCGAATCAACCCTTATTGTTCAAATGAACAACAAGTTAAACAGATTGATATGCCTCCAAGGCACAAAAAGAAAAGGTTTTCAATGACCAGGAAATATAGTTTCTGTGGCAGAAGGAAAATGAAACTATAAGCAAACACCAACCATAGATATCTGCAGCCGCCTCTATTGCTTTCTTCTTTGTTTTTTCATCTATCATAGTAAGGACCTTTAATACCACCTTCTGCTAGATCCAGTGAGGGACAGCAAATGCAAACAGAGCCAAGAGAATGATAAACAAAATTTGGAATATAAAAATTATTTTGTTCTTGGCAGGTCCAACTGATATTATATAAAAAACTTTAAAATATTTTTAAAATATATTATATTAATATTTTTGTTTTTATATTTAACTCTAATTATTTTACATAAAATAAAATATTTTTTATATAAAAATGTTTAAAATATTAAAAAAAAAATTATAATTAATATTTTTTTGTTTATATTACAAAATTATATTATAATAAAATAATATATAAAAATTATTTTATATTATTTTTCAATATTTTAAACTAGTGCATAAATTAATTTTATATGTGGGTAAGTATTGAGTTAGTTTTTACTTCTTTTATTAGGTGGAAGTAATTTTTATCTTATATTCAATATTTAATAAATGGTTTTTTAACAATTTATAATAATGTTTAAACACTCTTTTAAGTACGCTATTTTAAAATTTTAATTTTTTAACTTTTTTATGTTTAATGTATTCCGAAGGGAAATTTTACAAATAAATTTGTATACGTGTGTGATAAATAATTTAAAACTCTTCTTAAACATATTTTTCCAATAAAAATAAACTTTTGACATATTTAATAATAATTTAGAAAATAATTGTGATATTGATATTAAATAGTATCCTAATAGTAACATGTGGCAGATAGCATATAGCTTGGGTCTAGAATTAATTGCATATTAGGACAACAGTAGAAGTTAGGTTTTGATGCAAACTCTCAGTACACCTACACCATTAACTTCCTTCTACTGTCACATTCATCTCCATATACATTTAACTTATATTTCATACTCTTTAGTTTCTCTTCTTATATTCTTTTAATATGAATAAATTATTTCATAACTGTGTACGAATAATAACTTTTATTTAATAGATTATAATTCTATAACATATTATCTTATAATTTACTAGTCTGAATGTTCTGTATTAAGTATTTAAGTCAGATTTGATTTTATATCAAAAGTAAATGTTTAAAGCAAAGTGTTCATCGCCTTTTATCTCTAAATATTTATCTATTTATTGTGTTCAATTTAGAAGATTAAACTAGACATATGTAGATTCATGTGTTTCAAATCATGAATTAAATAGGTAATTACAATTCATCGACATTAATCATATTTAAGATGTTAATCTATTTGAGTGAAAGACCGAAATATTTAACAGGATATCGACTTCTCTATTGATAGTACATAAGTCAACATACAATTATCTCTTTTATAAAAAAAACACATTTAATCTTACATTTATAATTATATTTAATCTTACATTTATAATTATGAATTAATTATAGGGATCTTACATTTATAATTATATTTAATCTTACATTTATAATTATGAATTAATTATAGGGATGACAATGGAGACGTCCAATAGTGGGCGAAGCGAATTGACCCGCATAAATAAAAAAGTAATTATTTTTAATTTTTAAAAAAAAAAAATCAAAACCTTCAATGCTTCAAAATGTTTCTTCGAAAACATAACAATAACTTCTTGATTTGATATTTTCTAGTTTTGAAAAAAGCCTCAACCTTGCTTCAAATGTTAGAACCAAGGGATATAGGGTTGATATAAGAAATTTTGAGTTAGAATTAGGGTTTCACCTAAATGAGTTGGAATTTGGAACTTTGCTTAATTTAAATTCTGGGATCGACTTATTTCAGCCAAGAATTGAAAAGGAGCGAAAGTTAGATTTTTTTTATATATTTTTCGTAAATAATTTATACTCTAATTGACACTTTCTTTCGAGAAAAAAAAAACACACTCTAATTACTTAAACATATTATTTTTAGAAAAAAATTCAATTTATTAGAGTCGACTGATATAATAGCCTTTTTATTTTAACCTTTTTAATCTAGTGTCAATTAAAGTGAGGTAAAGACTTTATATAATAAAAATAAATAAATTTATGTTTTCAGCTTATAAATAAATTTTAAATCTTTTACGTATTATTAAAATTAGTTTAATAAACTCTAATAACATTTCACTAAAATAGATTTTTTTTTAAATCTAATTCATCTAATATTGCTTTCTTCAAGTGAAGTTATCATTAAAAAATATTAACCGTTATTAAAAACTCATTTTACTATAATTATTATCAAGTTACATTTGTTTTCCTAAACAAAAAGTGCCTATATAACGCATTACAAAAAACTAAAACTAAAAGGAAAGTTGATTTTATCTTTATATTTAAATACTAAAGTGCCATAATTCTTAAAATATACATTATATTACTTTATTTCAAAAATTAGTAAAATTCAAAAACTTTATTTTAGTCGCTTCCATTTCCATCTCTTCAAAGCAAAACTAAATCTCATAAACACGTACACATTGACCTAATTAACTTTATGACCACCCAATTATTTCATTGATTCTTCTTATATATTGCTACACCCTCATTTTTAACCAAATGAGAAGATACAAATTTCATATTAAACCTATTGAATATATATGAATAAAAAAAAATCAATAACAAAATAAGTGTATGAGATGTCTGATATAAAAGAGTTTTTCCAGGAAAATACATAAGGAAAGGATTTTTCACGAAAGTAGTGTATTATTTTCGTAAATTAAAATTTTGAGTAAAATATTTTTTTTATAAAAATGAGTGAGTGGTATATTATATGGACAACTTTAAATGAAAGTATTATCTTATGGATATCACCCTTAAACGAATTTAATTATATTATTTTATACTGAATTTAAAGTTATGTATACAACTTATTTATTTTTATAAAAAAAATATTTAGTTAAAATCATAATTTGCAAACAAAATTGCATTACTTCAGTGAAAAAACCGAAGAAAAGACTTTAAAATTAAAAGGGAAATAAAACTGGAATAGAAACTTGTACGAGTGTGATGCCAAAATACTAAACAAAATTTCACTTCAGACACTTATGTCTTTGAACACCCATGTTTCTTGTTCATGAAACATTTAAGATTGACATTTTTACATTTGAATATTTTGCTTCCTAAGCATGTTTATGGAGTTCATAACAAACAAAACAAACTCATACATGGTTTTTTCTTAATATTATTTACTTTTATATATGTGTACATAAAACAAGAAAAACTGACACGTACATAAACAACATATACAAGTACTACACCGTACTTGCGATTATTGAATCATCATACATACATTACATGCTTATAAAATAGAACGTCATTGATCCATGTATATATGATCACACAACGCTTGTAATATAAATGTCTTCTTTCTCCTCATTCACCTCGTTTTTCTCCAAGCTTGATTTGAAAGACCATGAGAGAATGGTGTTTCTTTCTTTTTGTTCTCCAGTTGAAGCAGAAAACCCTACTCTAACCCATTCAGGAAGCTCTGCATGTAAGTCAACATCATGCGAGAGAGTCAAAGCTTTAATCCCAGGATAAAAAGTAGCAACAGTTAGTTTTTTAGAGGCAGAGTTATAGCTGATGCGTGCAGAGGCCGTTTTCCCATTGTACCACTCCCACCTAGCAGTTGCCTTGGACCTGATAGAGTTCACATCGATTCCAATGTGTCTGTATCTTGGATCGCCAACGTTTTCATTAGGGTAGGTGTCAAATTCGACAGCAACAACTTTGTTTGATGCAGCTTTGACATCAAAAAGGGTTTGGTTTTGAGAGGTGGTGGAGGAGTTTTTGAAAGCGTTTAAGTCAGAAAAGAGTCCAAGGAGACTGCCCCCAGAATTTGGAGGGATGACTGTGTCGTGTGGTGCAAGGAAGAAGGCAAAGCCATCAGCTGGAGGAGAAGTGTAAGGTGTTGAGATTTGAATGGTGAAAGTAGTTTCAAAGCTTGAGAGTGCCGCAGAGTTTTCCCAAAGGTGAAATGGTCCAGAGTATAAGACTCTTCCCACACTACCAGACACAGGGTTTCCTTCATTGTCTAACTTAGTGAGTTGTAAGACATTGTTTGTAGAAGTGGCATCACCTTGGAAGATAAGATCTTTTTGGTCAGGACCAAACTTGGTAAAGCTAAAAGATAATGACTCTGCTGAATTCACCTCACTGGGGAACATGATCAACAACATGGTCACAAAGACAAGCTGAGGAATTAGGAAAGAAGGTTTGTTGTTAGAGATAGCCATGGTGGTGTTGAGTGCTATGAAGTTGGAAGGAGTCCATGCAAAACCTTCCCTATTTATAGGAAAAAAGTTCATAATTTTTTCACTCACTTCCATTTTACAACTCTTTTAATAATAAAATATTATGTTTTCTTAATAAAAACTAATATAAACTAAATTTTAAAACAAAATAGTAGTATAATTGAGATCCATGCCAAGTGTAGTCATTGATATGAAGGACATTAATGGTTGATGGCCATATGGTCCTTCTTTCAAGTACTCATAATTTTATTATTATCTAACAGCTTTTATTATAGGGTGATGTGCCATCAAATAAAAAACACCCTTGACATTCTAAATAATAATATTTTAATAATATTTGTTTTATTTTTAATTTAAATCAATTTAGTAACCAATTTAATATGATTTAAATCATTATTATATATCAAATATGAAAACTAATATAAAAAAAATAGCAATTCCAAGTGTATAGCATAAAGCACATAAAACAATTAAGAATTACCATTAAGTATAACAAGATATATCTAAATTATTGTTAATATAACATTAGTTCATCCAGAAAACATTTTCCTTTTTTAAAAAGCTAAATCTCAATGTATTTCTAATCTTTATTGTCTAATTTTTATCTTATTAATTAATTTTTTAAAATATTTAGGATTAAATAATTATTTTTCTCTCTTTCACGCAATATTGATTTTAGTTCCTAATCAAATTTTTAGATTATTTAAATATTTATAATGTAGAAATTATTGAAATTATTATCGTGAGCAAATAAATAAATTTTTAATGTGACCAGATCAATAATAAGTCATTGTCATATTAATATAAAAGTTGAGTGAAATTAAAAAGAATTTTAACTAACTTTTTTCTTATATAAGTAAAAATATTTATAAAAAACTTTAAAATATTTAAAAAATATATTATATTAATATTTTTTATATTTAACTCTAATTATTTTATATAAAATAAAATATTGTTTATATCCTTTTTTTTTAATATTTTAAAAAATATATTATAATTAATATTTTTTATATTATAATAAATAATATTTATAAACTAATTATATAAATTATTTTATATTACTTTTCAATATTTTAAACTAGTGCATAAATTAATTTTATATGTGGAGAAGTATTGAATTTAGTTTTTACTTCTTTTATTAGGTGGAAGTAATTTTTATCTTATATTCAATATTTAATAAATGGTTTTTTATGATATGTTTAAACACTCTTTTAAGTACGCTATTTTTAAAAAATATATTATTTTTTTATGTTTAATATATATTTGTCTTTATTATACGTAAATTCGTATTTTATCTTTTAAAGTAAAATAAATTTATTATCACTTAACATATTCAAATCAATATAACCAAATTATCTCGTTTATTCAAGTATTTTATTTTAAATTAAATTGAAAATATTTTAAGAAAATATATAAGATTATTAGTATATACTATAAAATATGAAAATATAAAAACTAAATAATATAACCAGAATAATTAACGTAAAAAATTACTAAGAGTTCAAAATGTAACATCCTAAATTTTACCTATATATATAATGAAATAAAAGTAAAACAAGTAATATCTAATTACGAATAATATATATATATATACTACTTTCTCATATGTGTATCTCAAAAGAAATATCCCTTTTCATAAGAATTTAATATATACATCAAAAGTTTTAACAACAAAACAAAGCATTCAAATAAAACTATCTCATTAACACGATCATCACAGATAAAGAAACAAACACAAACAAACAAATAACAGGGTAAGCTATCTATATAAAAAGTTTTGATATAATTCAAATTTTAAATTAATAAGCATAATTCATCAATTCTCATACGATTTCTCAAACCATCAAGTGTCTATTACATTCATAAAATTCATATTTCATATGTCGGACTTCTACTGACTCATAACATGAGTCTACTCCCGGAAGACTCGTGCGTTGACTTAGACTCAGAGATCTGCACCTGTCATACTATCTCACTGTGAAATTCACACAGTTATGCGCATAAAGAATCTCAATATCATATCTCTCCTAGTATGACAGACAAGGTTAACTCATATAACAGGTCAAGTTAGTTATCTTTCAAACAACTTACCCATTCATATGAACCTCCTTCGACTCTCACCACCTGAATAACTTCATCTATATGATTTCATTATCTCAGAAGAGTCAGGATATCTCCTTCTAGACGAATCCCTAGTCAATGCACATCCTAAACAATCTTAACACGGTATTTTCTTTCCTGAAAATACTATGTTTTGGTTAAAAATATATTCTAAACATTAAAATCTCCCACATAAAACAATCAAATCATTCCACAATTTAGAATTTCCAAAACACCCAACAATTCATTCACTAATCATATAAATGTCTTGAATCAAAAGGATTCCAAAGTGTATCTAAATAACATCAAGTTTTACTATCCAAAAAGAGAGACAATAAAAGGAGAATGAAATAAAATTATCTTCCAACTACAACTATATCCAACAGTATTTAATAAAAAGGATGAGAAAGCCAAAACATGAAAATTAAAGTTTGATCACTTATATCAGAAACACCAGAATTCAGATTACAATCAACATAGCTCTCAAAATAATCAACTCATAATTTACTTTAAAAATTGTCACAGACAATTTTAGTTCATAAACGGAATCATCAGTAAATATTCAAAATATATGCTCTTTAAATCAATCATCGTCTGAAATCACACAACTACTTCTCATCAGGGTAATTCAACAAAATATTCAAAAAAGAACAGTTCAACTCATTTATATTATCA
This sequence comes from Phaseolus vulgaris, assembly GCF_000499845.2. Classification (NCBI taxonomy): domain Eukaryota; kingdom Viridiplantae; phylum Streptophyta; class Magnoliopsida; order Fabales; family Fabaceae; genus Phaseolus; species Phaseolus vulgaris. The sequence goes on from NC_023753.2 coordinate 6,485,868, forward strand.
TTCAAACACTTTCAATCACAAACGGTTTCAACAAATTATTCACCTTAAAATCAATATAAAATATTCAAAATCAACCATTTCAGTCAATATATTACTTTACTCTTCAAAAGAGACAATCCTGCAAGCAAAAACAATTGAAATTGGTGACCACGTCACCTCCAAATCCAGAATCTTCTAACATAGGGTTTCATTGAAAATAATAAGACTAGCTTCCCTTACTTGAGCTCCAAATCTACCAAAAACCTAAAGGTAATTAACCTGCACCACAGAGTCCTAATCAAAATCTAACTATAGTTAATAGAGATTAACCCGTACAAAATCTAAGATTAACCCGTACAAAATCTAAAACTAACCCGTAGAAAATCTAATATCTAATAAGATCAAAATTAACTCAAAAGAAAAAGGGACCAAGAAGGAACTTACTCTATCTGATATTTTGATCCGGCAAAGTTATAGGGTTCACTACCAGGAGTCCAACGGCAGACTCCGATCGTCAGATAAGCGAGGAAGTCAGAATCAGAATCTTACAGAAAAGGAGAAAAGGAAAAAGAGGAACAAAACTGAACTTACTCTATAAGAGATTCTGATCGGGCAGTCTTGTAGTCTTCGCTGCCAGGAGTCTAACGGTATACTCTGATCGTCAAACTGATGAGTGAAGAGATCAGAATCTTAGAGAGAAGGGAGAGAAAGGAAAATGGAAACTTTTAGAGATGGTGGTTTTTTTTAATGAAACCTGAATAACTGATTTTTCTATTTATGTCCTTTTTCATTTTAATAATAAAATATCCAGGTATCATTTAAAATATATCACTTCTACTCTAAGGTTATTTTCTAGATCCTTACATTCTCCCCAACAATTTAAATTTTCGTCCCCGAAAATTGACTTATCAGAAAAGAGATATGGATAGGTTTCTCTAATGGTTTCTTCTAATTCCCAAGTTGAATCACCAGATTTATCATTCCACACTACACCTTCACCATATTGATGGTCTTGCCTCTGAGCGGTTTACTCTGATTGTCTTCAATCCTAACTGGTTTTGCTTCAAAAGACAAGTTATCCTTGATTTGCACATTATCCACTTCCAACACATGACTAGGGTCTGGGATGTACTTCCTTAGCTGTGATACAAGAAAGACATTATGCAGGTTTGCTAATTGAGGAGGTAGAGCAATCTCATAAGCCACTTGACCTATCTTCTTTAGGATCTGATATGGTCCAATAAACTTAGGAGATAATTTCCTTGATTTGATAGCTCGTCCTACACCCTTGGTTGGTGTCACTCTCATGAACACATGATCTCCAGCTGCAAACTCCAAAGGCTTTCTCTGATCTGGATATGATTTCTGCCTACTTTGAGAAGCTTTCATTCTGTCTTGTATCAGTTTCACCTTCTCAGTGGTCTGTTGAATTAACTCTGGCCCAACCAAAATTGTTTCACCGTCCTGATACCAACATAAAGGAGTTATGCATTTCCTCTCATACAAAGCTGCATATGGTGCCATCCCAATACTGGCATGATAACTATTATTGTAAGTAAACTCCACCAAAGGCAACATCTCATCCCAACTTCCCAGATGATCCAAAATACATGTCCTTAACATATCTTCTAAGGATTGGATCGTTCTCTCAGACTGCCTATCTGTTTGAGGATGATATGCAGAGCTCATTCTCAATCTAGTTCCCAAAGAATCTTGTAGACTCTGCCAAAACCGTGAAGTAAATTTGGGATCTCTATCCGAAACAATACTAGAAGGCACCCCATGCAATCTTACAATCTCTTTGATGTACAACTGTGCCAACTTGGCCATAGATATCCTCAAATTAACAGGGAGAAAGTGAGCACTCTTTGTCAGTCGATCAACTATTACCCAGACTGCATCATGACCCCTTATTGATCTTGGTAAATGAGTAACAAAATCCATAGCAATGCTATCCCATTTCCACTCAGGAATATCTAACTGCTACAACAAACCACCAGGTCTCTGATGCTCTACCTTTGCCTTCTGACATGTTAAGCAAGCAACAACATACCGAGCTATTTCTTTCTTCATGCCTGACCACCAAAATGACTCCTTCAAATCTTGGTACATCTTATTCATGTCAGGATGTAGACTAAGATGACTCTTATGACCCTCTTCTAGAATCATTCTCTTCAGCTCTTCATTTGCAGGTATGCAAATTCTGCCATTAAATCTCAAAATCCCATCTTCTCCCATCACAAAGTCTTTAGCATGATTTGTACCTAGTAAATCCATAGTACGCTTCAGACTGGGATCCTTTGACTGTTTTTCCTTTATCATTCCAAGAAAATCATTAGTTATAGTTAACTTACTACAACTAATGTGATCAACATGAAATTTCACTCCCAAATTTAGATCTCTGAATTGCTCAATCAACTTTTGTTCTTCAATCATCATGGCTGACACCTGTACTGACTTTCTACTCAAAGCATTTGCAACTACATTAGCCTTCCCTGGATGATACATCAGTTGGAAATCATAATCCTTCAAAAACTCTATCCATCTTCTTTGTCTCATATTCAACTCTTTTTGATCAAACAAGTATTTCAAACTTTTATGGTCACTGAACACCTGAAATTGAGCTCCATATAAATAATGCCTCCAAATCTTCAAAGCAAACACCACAGCTGCCAACTCTAAGTCATGAGTTGGATAGTTTCTCTCATGAACTTTGAGTTGCCTTGAAGCATATGCAACTGATCTTTCCTCTTGCATCAAGACACAACCCAAACCCTAATGTGAAGCATCACAGTAAACTTCAAAAGGTTTTCCCGTATCAGGAATCACTAACACCGGAGCACTAGTTAACCTTTTCCTCAGCTCTATGAAACTCTGCTCACATCTGTCAGTCCAAGCAAAAGGTTGATCTTTGCGGGTTAACTGAGTCAAAGGAGCTACTACCCTGGAAAAATCTTCAATGAACCTCCGACAGTAGCCAGCTAGACCCACAAAACTTCTTATCTCAGTGACTGTCTTAGGACGTTCCCACTGAAGCACTGCCTCTACCTTGGCTGGATCTACTGAGATCCCCTGAGCTAATATTACATGCCCTAAGAAGTTGACTTCCTTCAACCAGAACTCACACTTAGAGAACTTAGCATATAATTGATTCTCCCTCAGAATCTTCAACACTATCTTCAGATGTTCTTCATGTTCTTCCTTGGTTCTTGAATAAATAAGTATGTCGTCTATAAAGACTATAACAAACTTATCCAAGAAAGGACGAAAAATTCTATTCATGTAATCCATGAACAGAGCTGGAGCATTTGTTACTCCAAACGGCATCACCACATATTCATAATGTCCATAACGAGACCTAAAGGTTGTCTTCTGAACATCTTCAGCCTTTACCAAAATCTGGTGGTATCCAGATCTCAGATCAATCTTTGAGAACACTGAGGCTCCATGTAACTGATCCATCAAATCATCAATTCTGGGCAGAGGATACTTGTTTTTTATGGTCAACTTATTCAACTACCTGTAATCTACACACAAACGAGACTCTCCATCTTTCTTTTTAACTAGAAGCACCGGAGCTCCCCATGGAGATACACTTGGTCTGATGAATTGTTTCTCCAACAAATCTTCAACTTGCTTCTTTAGTTCAATCAACTCTGCTGGAGCCATTCTGTAAGGTGCCATTGACACTGGCCCAGCTTCAGGTACCAAATCAATAGAGAATTCTACTTCTCTCTTAGGAGGTAATCCAGGTATTTCTTCTGGAAATACATCCATGAAATCCTTCACCACATGTATACTACTCATTTCTTCTTCATTCTTAACTTCCATCTGAGTTAAGATTACAAAACACTTTGATCCTTCTTTCAATTCTGACCACACATGCTGAGCAGACATCACATCTAAATTCTTGGAATCTAAAAACACTATTTTCTGTTGACCACAATCTATGAGAATGTGATTGGCAGATAGCCAATCCATACATCCAAGTCCTGAAGAGGTAGACAGATCAAATTTATTTTGAACCTGCGTCCCTCTACTATTATTGGACATTCAGAGCAAACTATAGAGGTTAAAACTTTTCCTGATGTTGGTGTAGAGACCAACAATTCAAACGACAACTCCTTTACTAGAAGACCCAACTCCGCTACACATAAACTCGACACAAAAGAGTGTGTCGCTCCAGAATCAAATAAAACTTTCACATATCTACCAGCTATATAACATACACCTTGTACCAAGTTACCTGACTGAGATGCTTCAGCTCTTGACATAGCAAACACTCTCCCTGTTGCCTGGTCTGTTGCCTTCATTCCTAAACTGTTGAGAACCACCTGATGGAGTCATCCTATTTTTGTTAGGACAATCTCTAGCAAAGTGTCCCGTCTTTTGGCATGTAAAACATCTTTTCTCTGGAGTTCCCTTGGGGCACACATTGGTGATATGTGGTCCACCACAATGGAAACATCTAGGTTTCCATGGTTGTTGTTGCTGAAACTGGGGTGGAATTGCTCCTGCCCTATGCTATGGAGGTCTAGCATAAGGCTTGTGTTGTTGATGTTGTACCTTGGCCTTCCCACCAGAAGACCCTTCTGGGTGTGATCTGATTACCCTGGAATCACCCTTTTCCAAGGTCTCCACCATCTTCGCCTTCTCTACTAAGGCAGGAAACTCCCTAATGCACATAGGTGTTATGGTCTTCTTTAACTCATGCTTTAAACCTTCTTCAAACTTCCTACACCTCCAAGCCTCAGAGGTAGCTTGGGTGTAGAATCTGGCTAGATACACAAACCTAGCAGCATATGCATTCACTGACGTCCCTCCCTGCTCCAACCTGAGAAATTCAGCTTCCTTTGCAAACCTTGCACTATCTGAAAAATATTTCTCCAGAAACCTCACTCTGAAACTCTCCCAATCTAATACTTCAGCTCTGGCTTCCATCATCTGTTGAGCTCCCATCCACCAAAACTCTGCTTCTCCAGACAACAAATATGTAGTAAAAACTAATTTCTTATCCTCAGGGCAGGAGGTTGCCCTAAAGATCTTCTCTAACTCCCTGATCCATTGGTCTGCTTGGTCAGGAGTGGCATTCCCAGAGAACTTAGGTGGGTTGTGTCTCATGAACTCTGTCGGTCCCATCTGCTCCTGAGACTGACTGACATGGGAAGTTGTTGCACCAGATCTAGCAGTTTCCCAATGATGCATTGCTGCCTGATGATTATGAGCCATTGTCATATTCTGTTGTTGGATAGCATTTGCCATCATCTCAATAGCCCTGGCAATCTGGTTCATCTCAGAAGAAGGTTGGGGAGGGGTAGGAGGTCTAGGAGCCATGCTATACAACAGAAAAGAAAGATTTAGGATAAATCTTAAAAAAAATCATAACTTTGTAGTTTTACTAACAAACCAACTAAAGCACACATAAACAACCCCATAACCCTTAGGTCTCCTAAGGTTCGAACATCTCTGATACCATAATGTAACATCCTAAATTTTACCTATATATAATGAAATAAAAGTAAAACAAGCAATATCTAATTACGAATAATATATATACTACTTTCTCATATGTGTATCTCAAAAGAAATATCCCTCTTCATAGGGATTTAATATATACATCAAAAGTTTTAACAACAAAACAAAGCATTCAAATAAAACTATCTCATTCTCCAGCTATATTACCTGCAATCTCATCTGCTCCCGTGTAAAACACGATCATCACAGATAAAGAAACAAACACAAACAAATAACAGGGTAAGCTATCTATATAAAAAAGTTTTGATATAATTCAAATTGTAAATTAATAAGCATAATTCATCAATTCTCATACGATTTCTCAAACCATTAAGTGTCTATTACATTCATAAAATAAAATTCATATTTCATATGTCGGACTTCTACTGACTCATAACACATAGACTCTTGACTCTACTTCCGAAAGACTCGTGCGTTGACTTAGACTCAGAGATCTGCACCTGTCATACTATCTCACTGTGAAATTCACACAGTTATGCGCATAAAGAATCTCAATATCATATCTCTCCTAGTATGACAGGGTTAACTCATATAACAGGTCAAGTTAGTTATCTTTCAAACAACTTACCCATTCATATGAACCTCCTTCGACTCTCACCACCTGAATAACTTCATCTATATGATTTCATTATCTCAGAAGAGTCAGGATATCTCCTTCTAGACGAATTCCTAGTCAATGCACATCCTAAACAATCTTAACACAGTATTTTCTTTCCTGAAAATACTATGTTTTGGTTAAAAATATATTCTAAACATTAAAATCTCCCACATAAAACAATCAAATCATTCCACAATTTAGAATTTCCAAAACATCCAACAATTCATTCACTAATCATATAAATGTCTTGAATCAAAAGGATTCCAAAGTGTATCTAAATAACATCAAGTTTTACTATCCAAAAAGAGAGACAATAAAAGGAGAATGAAATAAAATTATCTTCCAACTACAACTATATCCAACGGTATTTAATAAAAAGGATGAGAAGCCACAACATGAAAATTAAAGTAAATTAAAGTTTGATCACTTATCTCAAAAACACCAGAATTCAGATTACAATCAACATAGCTCTCAAAATAATCAACTCATAATTTACTTTAAAAATTGTCACAGACAATTTTAGTTCATAAACTGAATCATCAGTAAATATTCAAAATATATGCTCTTTAAATCAATCATCATCTGAAATCACACAACTACTTCTCATCAAAGTATTTGAACAAAATATTCAAAAAGAACAGTTCAAACACTCTCAATTCTCAATCACAAACAGTTTCAACAAATTATTCACCTTAAAATCAATATAAAAGATTCAAAATCAACCATTTCTTACTCTTCAAAAGAAACAATCCTGCCAGCAAAAACAATTGAAATTGGTGACCACGTCACCTCCAAATCCAGAATCTTTTAACCTAGAGTTTCATTGAAAATAATAAGACTAGTTTAGCTTCCCTTACCTGAACTTTAGTTGATGCTCACTAAGAGCTCCAAATCTACTAAAAACTAAAGGTAATTAACCTGCAACCTTGAGTTAATAGAGATTAACCCGTACAAAATCTAAAACTAACCCGTACAAAATCTAATAAGATCAAAATTAACTCAAAAGAAAAAGGGGCCAAGAAGGAACTTACTCTATTTGAGATTTTGATCCGGCAAACTTATAGGTTCACTACCAAGAGTCCAACGGCAGACTCCGATCGCCAAACTGATAAGCGAAGAAGTCAGAATCTTACAGAGAAAAGGAAAAAGAGGAACAAAACTGATGAGTCTGGTCTGGTAGTCTTTGCTGCCAGGAGTTTAACGGTATACGCTGATCGTCAAACTGATGAGTGAAGAAATCAGAATCTTAGAGAGGAGGGAGAGAAAGGAAAAGGAAAACTTTTAGAGAGACGGTGGTTTTTTTTAAAATGTCCTTTTTCATTTTAATAATAAAATATCCAGGTATCATTTAAAATATACCACTTCTACTATAATAAGGTTATTTTCTAGATCCTTATACAAAATTAATTGAAATTTAAACTATAAATAATTTAAAATATATCTATACAAAAATATTAATTTAACATATTAAATTTTTTATTTTATATTTATCAACCAACTCCACACGTAATTTTATTAAAAATATAGTTATATAAGTCCTTAATATCCTAATTTTAAATTATTTGTTTCAATATATCTTAATCATATATAGATTTAATATTTTTTAAATAATTATACTTTTATATAAAAAAAATAGAATTAAAAATTAACAATGATACATTACATTTTAATATATTTTACATTAAAAGTTCATTTAACACATGACAAAATGATTCTAATCCGTCATGTATAGGAATTTTCAACGAAATTTTTTACAATAAATATAGAATTTTGTGTTGTAACATTCTTTTTTTTTTCAGAAAATTGATATTTTGAAAAATTTTCTGCAGACGTTCATATAAAAATCTTACCGGAAATTCGACGTGTAAATAGATTTTACATGCCTAGGTAATTTGTTAATGTAACACAGATATGGATAAGAGCACTGACACAACATGGATATGGATACGGACACTGACACGATATGGATATGAATACGGAAATACATATAATCTTTAAAATGTAAGACACCAAACACATATCTATATATTATATAATTTTTAATTATATAAATTGAATATAAATATTTATGTTCAAAAGTATGTTTCAGATTCTTTTGGGAGCAGAAAGATATTTTTTTTATCAGTGGTTCAAAAGAATTTGTTCCTTATTTTTATAATCATAATAAAAATTTATACAATAAATTTGAGTTTTTAGAAAATTATTGTATTTATACATTTTAAAATTGTGTTAAAACCGTGCTAGAATTTTCAAAAATACAAAAAAAAAAAAATTAAATTGAACACTTCACCGATAAGTGTCCTACGAGTGTCAACACTGATACGTATGTCCGACACGGATATGCCCATTTTAGAGAAGTGTCCGAGTCTCATATTAAAACCCTTTTATTTTAAATTTCCAGAAAATTTCACAGGTAACATTTATGTTGATTTTAAATTTGTGGGTGATTTTCTTCTTGATCCTGAACTATGCAAAAATTATAAGTAATTCCAGAAGGGAAATTTTACAAATAAATTTGTATATGTGTGTGATAAATAATTTAAAACTCTTCTTAAACATCTTTTTCCAATAAAAATAAACTTTTGACATATTTAATAATAATTTAGAAAATAATTGTGATATTGATATTAAATAGTATCCTAGTAGTAATATGTGGCACATAGCATATAGCTTGGGTCTAGAATTAATTGCGTAATTAGGACTAACAGTAGAAGTTAGGTTTTGATGCAAACTCTCAGTACACCTACACCATTAACTTCCTTCTACTGTCACATTCATCTCCGTACATTTAACTTATATTTCAATTTTTTTTATAGCAAAAAGATATTTCTTATGACTGGTTCAAAAATATTTATTTTTTATTTTTGTAATTATAATATAAATTTATACAATAAGTTTGAGTTTTAAAAAAATTAATGTATTTTTTTTTTTTAAATGATATTCGAATGTGTTAATTTTTTTTAAATTAGACACTTCACCAATACGTGTTCAGCACGGACACACCATTTCAACACGGACACACCATTTCAACACGGACACACCATTTAAGAAACGTGTCCGAGTCTCATAGATCACAATTAACATTCAATGCTTATCTTCTTCTTTTTTTCTTCTCTAAATTTTTTAAATTAAAGAATTTTTGTTTTGTTAAAAAAATCATTTTTTTCAATAATTTGTCTCATTAAATATACTCTAAATTTACTAAACATTTACAAAATTAATATATTGCGGTTATCATAAAATTTCAATTATATATAATTATTTACTACTTTTTATAATTGTTTGATATTTAACTAACTGTTACGTAGTATTTTATTTTGATATTTATGTAATTATAGTTTTTTTTCTAATATTTAATATTAAAATAAATTTATTAACATCAAATTCTTAATAATAATATATTTCTTAATTATAATTTTTTATAAAAAAAACTATTTAATTAATATTTAAAGTAAAAATAAAAATATTACAGATAGACTGATAAGCATTTAGGATTTCCACACACTACAAGAAAATCATCAAATAAAAACTAATTTTAGAGATCAAAATAATTAGTTACTATTTGACTAAATTAGAAACTATTTTATAAACTAAAAAAAATCATTAGTATTTAAACTAGTTTCTATTATTAATAAAATTTTATAAAGTAGTTTTTAAATTAGTATTTAACCATTAACTACCAAGATTTTATCTACTAATATCTTAGATTCTAAATGAGTCTCTAAAAGACTAATTGAGACCAATTTAGAATCTAAAATGTTAGTAGCTAAAACAGCTAATTTAGATATCAATTTAGAAACCATTTTATAAATTTTTATTAATAATATAAATCACTTTAAATACGAATAATTAGTATCTAATTTAGTTAATATAGTGACTAACTATTTTTTATCTATAAACTTAATTTTTATTTAATGATTTTATTGTAGTGACAACTTTATGGACCATAACAATAGTAGAGGTAGACCAAAACGATAGGATTGCTTCTTCCTGCACCTCCATCACTCTTCAACCACCTCCATAAATTTTGAAATTTCGAAAATTACCCTTCAGTAAAAAAAAAAAATAGAAGCTTTGTTTTGCACTTTGTCGCTAAGTGAAGAAGAAGGTGGTCGTGGTGCTTGATGTTGTTGTTGTGCTGGTGGTGGTGGTGGCGGTGGTGGCAGTGCTTAGGTGGTGCGCAGTAGTTGTTATAGTGGTGTTGTTCACAATGGTTGACTCGTCATTGGCTCGTCATTCTCAGGTAAGTTCTTCAATTTGGTACCTTAAATGCTTATTTTCTAGATTGGATAATTTGTCGAATTAATGGATTACACAATCTGTAATGGTTAATGTGAAGGAATCATGTACCGAATTACATAATAAAGAACTTAGTTCCAGATCCAGAATAACATTCCAGATTACCCAATCCAAATATCATCTTATAACTTAAAATATATCTTACAGATTACGTAATCCAAAACCTAATTAAACAAAGAAAAAATAATGGATTACATTATTCCGTTTGAAAATTCAAATTAAAAAGGCTCAAACCATCAAAATTACTAACCTTGTGGTGGATGAAGAGGGCAATTGTGGTGAATGATGGAGGATAATGTTTGAAAGAGACATTTGGAGAAGAGCTTTAAAGGGAGGAGAGCTTTTAGGGAGGTGGGAACTTTGGAGGGGAGGTGGGCGCCGCTGGGAGTGAATGAATGTGAGTGTGAAAAAGGTATAATGGTAAATTTGGTTTTAGTATGGGAAAGAAGTGACGGAGGTGCATGAAGAAGCAGTCCAACCACAGAGAGTAATTTTGTCTTCCCAAAGCTTCTTAGTTTTTTTTTCTACCATAAAGCCCATAGAAGCATGGCCACAACCTTCGTTAGCTCATCCATCACCATCAACATTTAACACAAATGTATGGCAAATTCTCCTTGCACCTCAATGGCTTCTTCATAAATTTTTGAAATGTCAAATGTACCATTCATAGTAGATTTTAGGGTTTGTGGATGGTTCTTGGTGGTTGGAGGTGGTTATCAGAGGTGAAGGTGAGTTAACATCTTCATTTGCTTTTTTATTTTTGTTTTATTATTGTATACTGCAGATGTCGACCTTATTTTTGAAATACATACTTGATTTACCTATTTAGAATACAAAATATCATATCTGGTATTGTATAACGGATAGATCAATTCGATATGTGCTATAAATTTACATACTGAATTGTGTTATTTGGTATACAATACCATATCCGATTTTGTATACCTAAAGAACCGATCTGACATGTGTTTCAAAAAATGTTTCAAAAAATGAGGTATATAATATGGTTTGTTTAGAGAAAATGTGCAAACCAGTATGTAATTCAACAGAGTTTTATTTTTAGTTTATACCATCCGACTTCAACATAATTTATAATTTTTTTTACCAAAGATCCAAAAATGGTGGAGAAAAATGGAATTCAAAAAACAAAAGCTTAACTTTCCTAGTATTGTGCAAATACTTTCTTTAACCCAGTCCTTGAGTGTGTTTCAAATGTTTTCTTAAATTCACTCTGGCTGGACAATGAAGGTGTTGCCGTGGAGAAAAGAAAAAGGAAGTAAGGAGGTTGTGTATACTCTTGATTTGAACTTGATTGATTCTATTAGTCAAGTATATGTTCATGTATTTAAAATCTTTAATCAGTTTATTTAAACTTTGATTTTAGAGACAACAACTTTGATTTAATTAATCAGTTTAATTAGAAAACAAATTAAAAATAATTTTCAGTGTCACCTTTTATTCTCAATAATACAAAACAATTGTTGAAATTGATGAGACATTCCAAAGGTCTCATGAATAAATTTGAATTTTGATCAATTACAATGAGAGATAATTAATGAATTGGGAAATATTTATGTATTGTCACTTTTAATTTATAAGACATTATTAGGGAAAACTAATACAGAGTAAGAATTTATTGTACCCTTTAAATTGATTGGATTATTTGGGAAAAAATAACCAACGCATTTCATGATGATTATTAATATGTCATGTGGAGTATATTGTGTTCTTGTTGTTGAGATGTGAGATTTATTTTTAAAGAGTAGGTTTAAGAAGAAGGTAATTATGAAATATTTTTATAAATGAATCAATTATTTCTTTTAAATCAAGATAGCTTATGTATATATATTTAAACTTCAAAAAATATCAATATAATGTTAACCATAGTTGAGAATACATAAGTGTATTCAGTTGTATTGACTGGGATCGAAAGAAAATCTCTGATCGAGTTGAGTGGGATTATAAAGCTTGATTTGAAAATGAAGCAATAAAGAGCTGAAATGATCACAAGTTGTGGAACAATGAGAAGATTCTCTTACATGTATATATGGTTGTTCATCTCGTGATTCAGTTTTTAGCTACTCTTACCATTATTGCTACATAGATTTTATCTACAACCCCATCTACATAAACAATGTAAGCATGTCTCCAATCCCTCTTCAACAACAGAGTTCCCAAGAATGCCCAAAACCCTGTAATGAAGCCAAGTGCAATGACAAAGTAAAACAACACCTTTTCTTTCTTATCACCGTTCTCATTGTGTTCTTCATGGCTCACGCTTGTAGGTACCCCATTGCTGATGGAACATTTATTCGTAAGGGGTTCTCCGCAGAGATGTGGATTGCCAGCAAAAGATCGATTATCAAAGGTGAGGAAATGATCATTTGTTGGAATGGAACCAGATAAATTATTGTAGGACAAGTTTAAGAAACCTAGATTATCCATGATGGACATGTTGGTTGGGATGGGACCAGAAAGGTTATTGTTGGAGAAATCGAGAGATTCCAGTGACTTCATTTTCTGTATGTTGTTTGGAATTTTTGCTGACAAGTGATTATGTGATAAGTTCAAGCCAATCAATCCTGAAAGAGAGGTTAAGTCGTCAGGGATTGATCCCACCAGACTGTTACTCGACAAGTCTAAGTTTACCAAGTATGGATATGCGAATTTTTTTGTGTAATCATGTTCATTTCCTTTCAGGAATTGCTTGAAATGCCTTTTTGCCCATTCATCTGCATCATATGTGAATGCTGGTGGTGCTTCAACTCCCTTTATCATCATGCCCCGGAAATCACCAATGCAGGCAGGGATTGAACCTGACAAATTATTGTCAGCAAGGTCCAGGATTTTTAAATTGAAGAACCGGCAGAGAGATGTTGGAATATCACCACTGAACAAGTTCTCCCGTAGTCTCATATTTTCAAGAACACTTTGTGCTGCCCACCAAGAAGGTATATTTCCTGTAAATTGATTCTCACCAAGATCCAAAATCTGCAACCATTCGTTGCTTTGCAAGGCTTGAAAAGGCTCTCCGTGGAGACTATTGTTGCTCAAATTCAACCACCCCACTGTAAGATTCCCAAATGAGTTTGGAATGGTGCCGGATAACCGATTTGATGCCACATTTAAGACTGAGAAAAACTGCCTTCCCCAACAATTAGGAATTGTGCCAGAAAATCTGTTTTCTGAGAGATCGAGAATGAACAAGCTTTCCATCTTGCACAATGAGTCTGGTATTGAACCTTCTATAAGGTTAGTACGGAGATTTAGCCTATACAAGTTTGGAAGATGATGACCAAAATCTTGTGGAATATTTCCTATAATCTGATTGTTGGAGATGTCTAATGTAAAAAGTTGCTCCTGTGTTTGAACCCACTGAGGAAAATGTGTGACATTATTGTAGGCCATTCCAAGGACTTGTAAATACTTGAAAGGTGGTTTCCAATTTGACTCTGTCTTCACATCAAGATTGTTGTATCCTACTTGAAATTCTACCAAATTTGAGAGGTTACGAAGGTGAATCTCTGATATGATACCTGTGAATGAGTTGTTAACCATCCTTAAGGTCACTAGATTCCTCAGTTGTCCAAGGCTTTCAGGAATGCTTCCATTCAAGTGATTATTAGAAAGATCTAATAAGCCTAAAGATGACAACCGTCCCAAGGTAGCTGGAATTGACCCATGTAGTTGATTATCAGAAAGATCTAATGTCGTCAAGGCCAACAAATTTCCAAAGGATGATGGAATTGGACCATAGAATAAATTCATTGCAAGATCAAGGATATTCAAATTTGACAGTTGTCCAAACCAACTAGGCAACCTGTCCTTAATTCCACTTCCTCTCAAGACTAAAACTTCCAAATTGTATCTCCCACATCCCGAATAGTTTCCCTGACCAAGCCCAGACCCTCCAAAAATAGGCATGCTGGATGACAAGTCTAATGATCGGAGAGAGCACATGTTTGTCAAGATAGATATCACGGAGGCTTCAATCCTCTTGAAGGGATTACCAGAAAGATTAAGATTGACAAGGGCATCAAGATTAACCAACCAATTTGGAAGTGAAGTGAGATTGTTGTAACCAAGGTTGAGGTCTACAATTGAACTCATGTTCAGAAAAGCATCAGGAACAGGGCTAGAGAGTAAATTTTGAGCAAGATTCAGCACTTGAACTTTGGCAAGAAACGTAGAATTAACATGGCCAGCAGGAAAGTTCATGTTGGTAAGATCACATCCACTAAACTCTACTTGCAACAAGAAAGGAAGGGTATCAAGCACCTGCAATAGATTATATGCTTCCCCAAGGTTCACTCCATTCATTGCTAGGTGTTTCAGTGATGAAAGTTTCGAAAGCCAAGCCAGATCATCAACATCTAAAGGATTTCCACTGAAATCAAGAACCTGCAAATTTGAAAGATTACCAAGTTGTTGAGGAACCTTTCCCATGAAACCACAGTGAGAGAGGTTAAGATGTGTCAATTGATTCATGGAAGCAAGGAATGCTGGTATAGGACCATTGCCAAAAGAGATTCCTGTGAGTTCGAGATAGTTCAAGTGTTTCAACTCCAATATAGAAGGGTGAACGCCATTAGAATTTTGTGATGAGCAGGTGCATATAAAACGGTGTCCACAACTGCATGACTTTTGCCAATGGAGAACAAGCTTGACAACGTGTCCGGTGATGCCATCACATTGCACTCCTTTCCACTGGCATTGATCATTTCCTTCCCAAGAAACAAACATGGAGCTGTTGGAGAAACTTCCTTTGAGTCTTTCAAGAGCTTGTCGCTCTTCCATTGTGTTGCCAGAGGTTGAATTCTCACACAAGCACAACTGTGGAAGTGCAATAAGGAACAACAAAGCCAAAGCAACAAGGAACACAATTGAGTTCGCTCTCATGTTTGCCTAAGGATTTTTCTTGGCCAATAAGGGCAGTTTTCTTGGATAGAAGAACTGAAATTCGAAAATCATAATGTTATAATTTGTGGTTGTTTTCGTAAGAAACAGTTTTTGTGGGGGAAGTAAACGAGTGAACACGCATAGTAAATTAACTTTTTGTGGAGGACTTTGTCTAGATTGCATTTGAAGGTCGTAAAAGAAGAATTTTGGATCATTGAACCATTCATCATCACCATCGGGGTAGCTGAAGAAAACTGAATTGTTGAACCAGGTCTTCATGTTCACATTTAAGAAGCCGGCTACGAAACCTACTTAACATTGATTAAAAAAACAAATGTTGACTAATATTATTAAAGAAAAAACCCTTATGAAATTGAAAAATTAATTAAAGAGAGAAGAAGTTATTTAATTTCGTACTGCACACTTCACAAAATGGTAAAGAAACATGGTTTTTTAGTTTTGTAAGAAGACTATTAGCACCCTAATATAAACTACTAATTTTATATTCCTGCGAATGTTCTTAGTTACTATTTAATTTAAACATGGCTAAAATCTCATGAATTTTTTTTTTTTATAGAAACAGTGTGTTATCGTTATCGAGATTCAGAGGGACTAAAGAGCCTATTTTATGTTATTTGTTTGCTTGTTTGTTTTCCCGTGTCTTTGTGTAATGCTCTCAATTTCACTGCACATAATGGAAGTTCATTACTCATTATGTACAACAATATGCAGTTTGAAGATTCAAAAATCTCATCAGTTTCCAGTTGGTTATTGAATCTAAGTTGTGCATTTCTTACGTTGACCTTAGCAAAAACCATACATGGCCAACTGCCTTTAGTGTTATGAAATCCTTGATTTTGCTAGATAATGCTCTCATTTGGACGCATTCCATGTTGGATGAACAATTTGAACAACTTTGAGAAGGGCATATTGCATTTTGTACCCATGTTTTAAAATCTGCACCCTAGTAAGAGGGTGAAATTATAAACCTGTCATTGAAAAAATATATTTCAAATCAATCCATAATACATTTTTGGATTGGGAAATATCTTTTGAAATGTACAATCGATAATATAATAATAAATTCTGAATTTCCCACTACATTCTAAATTAGAATTAATGTATTTGTTTTTTTAAAAAAAAACTTATGAATAAAGGAACTAGATATACATGAACAAAGTCATAAAAAATAATAAAATAAATAGTACGCATAAATAAAGTAAATCATTTATAAAGCTAGCATATGTATATATAATCTTATGATATGTGTAAACATTTCATTCTACTAACATAATATTAAAACTATAATTTAGCCGATTCATAAGATTATATAAATCACAATATGTCTATAGTTGGTATGGGACAATCAACTTACAATTTCACTTGCACTAGTTTTTATCATAATTAGGAATACAAATGTAAACACACTAAAATTGACATTAGAAAATACTTGAACAAAGTGTGAATCATATTCATGTTCTATACATATGAGTCAATGCATAATGACATATGTGAGAGGCTTACTTCGTAATAGAAATATAGAGATATTTTGCTTCAATAATAAAATACTAAAACAATATTGTATCACCTAACAATCATATATCATAATCATCTATTTGTCACACTAGCTTGCAAAGACAACAATGTCAGTAAAATAGTTATCATTGTAGTGTAGAAGTTGGCAAAAGAGTGTGGGCATGTCCTAACTTATCGTTAGTTGTTTCTACTGATTCATAACTATCAAACAAACAATGTAGCAGGTCGTGAATCTTCCACCATCCAAATTATAAAATTCAAAAAGGTTACCAGACTGTCCATTCCAGAATTCAACCTGCAAATTGAAAAAACATAAACTGACCAAAATCACTACAAAAACCATCCTTCATTGTGTGGCCCAATTCCTAAGAGTTTGGCAAATATTTCATCCTTGATCATATTTAGTTTTGAATCAAATGACTTAAAAGACAATCTTCCGCAAAGTCTTGGGCAACTCTTCAACTTGGAGAGCCTTTATATTGTCGATAATTCCTTAACAGGATTTGTCTTTGAAACAAATTTAATGTCTCTTTCAAAGTTAAAGCATTTCTCCGTGAGCTCGCCAAATCTGTTTCAACTTCTACCTGTGTGGCTAGGATACCTGGGTTTTCATGGCTATTTACACAAATTTCTCTCCAAATTCTATGTATCAAAGACTCAACTGCTTCAACCACCTGACAAGTTTTGGAACTTTCATACTCAAATTGAATTTTTGTCTTTATCAAACAACCTCAATCAATGGGGACATGTCAAATGTGTTGCTAACCTCCAAAATTGCTCAGTTGAGTTCCAATAACCTGAGAGGTGTCAACTTCAGGGTCTTACAAATCTTAGCTATATAGGTAATCATCAACTTTGTGGACCTCCACTTACAATGATCTGCTCACAAGGTGAATCAACTGGAGATGATGATGAGACATCTGCAATAAAGTCATGGTTCTTTATGGGGTTAGGAAGTGAATCTGCCGTGGGGTTTTGGGAAGTTTTCGGTGTTACTCTATTCAGCAGGAAATGCAGGCTTGCTTATTTTAGATTTCTTCAACGACTACATGGTGCTCTAAATAAAAAAAATTGCAACTGCAGTATGCAAAGTAAGTTCTTTCATTCAGCTTTTCCTTGTTTTTTTCTTTTTTTCTCTATTTTGAAAAAATCAACTCATTACTTACCCCTGCATTGTCTATGTCATAATTTGCAGGACCTAGATGTCCATCCTTGGACCTGCTATCTCAACCAAAAGTTTACATGAGGCATCAATAATAAACTTTGACTAGTAGTTTCATGTTTCTATATATTAAGTTACTTAGCCTGTTGCTGATAGTTCTGTTATTCCTCTCTTGGATCTGTGCAGTGGTAAAGTTGTTTTTGTGTCTTTACACTACTAGACTAAGCCAAAATATATATGTATAAGAAGATGTTTTCAGACCAAATCATATTTTAGAATATAATCAAAAGCTCTCCCTCTTTAGCTAATGAAGGTTAAGTTTAAAATTCATCTTCTAATTACTAATATCGTATCAGAGCTCCTATCATATCACCACCCACATGCTGATAAAAAAAAATATCACCACCCACAGTTTTCTAATCGCCTTTTTATTTAGATTGCGTGACAAAATAAGTTCAGTTTCTACCTTCAGTTAATAACATAAGTTTATCATTATATGCTTATACCAATTATTCATCAAATTACACAGTGGTCAAAGGGTTCTTTTCTAACCCTTTGCAAATTTATAAGGGGGAAAAGTGTGGAGAAGAAACACGAGATCATAATAGAGTTGCAGTGGAATGGAGTTGTAGCTTCAAAGAATGTAGTGTATACAATAATAAAGTTGTTGGATATAGCCTGTAATGCATGGCAGTGTTTTTCTAGGTATCATATTAAACTACTGGTTTACAATGTAGGCCAGTTGACAAAAAGAACAAAAAACAGCAAAAGTCAAGCAAATAAAGAAATTAATAGTGCCGCCAAAGCTAGCTGTAATCTTAATATATAATTGGATGACATTATTATATATTTGCCCTTGCTTTTATGATATCAAAGCTCATCTCACTGGGATCCGTTGCTTGCAACTCAACCTGAATGCCATCAAGTTCCCTCTTGAATCTGTCCTTGGAGCTCGCATACACCATCTTCTCTCTCACCTTTGATGTATCCGGAGCCCTGAATATGACAAACAAGAAAGTAAAGATAAATACATCATACCAAACTCAGTATTTAAACATAGTTCTCATTTCCAATATGAGAGTGTCATACAATACACGATGGAATGATAAAATGTGTACCTGTAATGGTAACCGTAGATAACTATATTTCAACATCACAAACATTCATTTATAGACTAAGAATCCTATAAGTGAAATATGTTAATAGCTTTTCTGTCATTCTTCGTATTTCCAGGTGCACCTTTGAATTAGTTTCTTTAAGATTAAATGAGTTTCTTTTAGAGAACTTGATGATAAAAGAAAAGTTCCAGAAGGAACAAACGCGCTCAAGAACTGAGTGATATCATATTACCATGCAATGAAGAAAATCTTGCTTTTCTGGCAGTTTTCATTTGTTGTGAAATCAAAATCAAAGACAGCGTAGCGGCACTCATTAGCAGGAAGAGATGCAGTGAAGTCCTCATAGGTTTCTGTTGGGCTTCCAAGTTTCTCCACTACCACTTCGTAGTTCTCAATCTTAAACACAATGAAACGGAAGTTCCTCTTTGCCTTTAGTTCCAGGAACTTTAATTTACACTCATCAAGAACAGCCATTCCAGATGCCGCGTTGGCCTACAATTCGTTTTAAGAAACAGAAAGGAATACATTAGTATAAGTTCATATACAAATTTGATGATGATAACAACCAGACTTAAGTTTTTTTATTAACCATGTTATTGGCACGGAGTATCCCATCAAAGAATCTGGCTGAACATCTTAATAGAGTCTTCCCTTTCAATCTAATTCTGGATTCTTTTCAATCCTAGGATCTTTCTTTAGGGACCAAATCACAACTAGTTGATAGGCTTTAAGTCTTTTTGAGCAGGGAGGAACAGAGTACTGTGCCTAGGAATAAGTGTTTAAATAGCCTCTTTTTGCAACTGATGAGAAGTGATCTATCATACATCTATTCTAAAAGACAAAAGCAATCTGTTCTATCTCAATCCAGGAAAACTCAGCCAGAATCACCCACTTACTCAACCAATTCATTGTCAAGTCCACCACTTTAAGAAATGGATGAACACAAAAAAAACTATAGGGGTTGGGGAAAACTCATTGGCACGCCTATTCAGATGAAAATGATGAACATGTTGTATTGTTCGTGTTAGTCTATAGCCACGGTTCCCCCAGAAGTTTAAAAGTTCTTAAGTGTAACATGCAAGGCATGCTACAATTTTCTAGTTCCGCACCAACTAATCCAATGAATCAATATGCTTTCCAAAATCACAAAATTGGCAAAAAGATTTAACAATATTCATAATTTAGATGCATGCATGCATCGAATGTAATGACATTTGATATGTACAGTAATGGCAATAACCTACTCTAACATATATATAAATGAACATTTGTCCATGAATGATGAATGTATTATGCATATAAGTCTATGTAAGCAGCAATTTCCATGAAGAAGTGGAGGGTTAGCGAGAAAGAGAGAGAAGGTACCATGTTGTCGCAGTTGATAGAGAAAGGGTACGGAGAAGTGAGAAAGAAAGGGTTGGAGAAAGAAACAGAGAAATGAGAGTGAGGAAGAGATCCTTATTTTTGGGGGAGGCAAATGGAAATGAGAGCTTTGAGACAAAAACGGAGAGTGGGAGAATTTTGAGGAAGGAAACAGAGGTTGAAATCCCTCAAAACTTTTATGGGTGATAATATCCACCAAGGAAGAACGTTACCGTGTTAAACCCATGCATTCATTGCATGTGTATATGCACATTTTCTTTCATTTTATACTAGCTTCTCATCAAAAAAATTAATTTACATATATGTTTTAAACTACTATTTATAATTTGTATAGTAGTGTGGAAGCAACTTTTTTTATTTCCGAAATATATCTAATTATTATAAAATATTGATATTTTTAATTTGTTGGATAATACTAGTAGGAATAAGAATGTTTGCTCCTAGAATAAGTTAGGAAAGTGTTTTGGCTAAACATAACCTAAGCTTTGAAACAAAAAAATTTTAAATAATTTCTTGCCTCCTGTAAACTCATTCATTAAAGAAATTAATAAAAATAAGTTTTGTTTTTCTCAAATTGGTTAAGAGTCTCTCTTTATATATGTAAACATCTTTCTTTATATTCGTCCTAATTCTGCAAGTGGTATGTTCATCATCTTCTAATCATTTCCATATTTTGGTTTTCATTAGTTGTTTGTTTATGAAAATTCTCATATGAAACTAAAATAGACTTTTCGCAATTTCTATCATCAAAGTTTATCTATGAGTTCCTCTTAATTTTTTACTTCTTTAGTGTTTTTATTATAATTCTACAAAATATTATCCTTTGACCTTACAATTTTATGGTTTGTTTTGTGTTAATTTCATCACTTGTTAAAAATGGATTTCCTACTCATTTCTATGTTAATGTGATCTTATTAGATTTATATTGTCTAATTAATTGAATCATATTCTTAGACCATTATAAGACAACCTATGGAGAGAGATAATGTTTTTATGGTTTAGTTTTAGTTTTTAAACTTTGTTTGATATATCTTATGTTTAAATACATTAAGTATCTACTCATGATTATTTCTTTTCAAGCTTTCAGTGTCTTTATGGAGTTTTTCCCATTTCCCTTTTTGGAAAGATCTTCCTGCAACATGAAGTTTTTATTTCTTTTTAAAATCATATTCATATGGACAAGTTCCCAAAACAAGGGAACTCTTTTTCAATGGCTTTTGATTAGTGGATATAATGCATTGAACAAATCTTCAATTAAAATTTCTCCAAATTCCTCTTCTTTAGATTTTTCAAGCGAATCTTATTAGCTTAATGATTTTCTCCATATTCATTCTCTACCATTTTTTCTATAAATAAATTGAATATTGCTCAAATAAATTGACTCTAATATTACTCCAACGTTATTTAATTAAATTTCACTCAATAAATTTATTTCATTTAATGAATTTTTTGGCAAATGTATTTTTGTCTCATTCCTTCATGTTCCTTAAGGTAATATTTGGATGCGAGTGAACACTGTCCACTCGGATTGAAAAGCGAAAAAATTTTGTGCTTGTATCCAGACACTAATTGCGGGTAATAGACACTAATTGCGGGTAATAGAGGGAGGGAAAAGGCAAAGAAAGTGAAAAATTGATCTTTGCTGAGTTGTGAAGATTTTGTGATAAAGTTTTACATTTTACCTTATTACCTTCGCCACCATGTGCCATAACAGTTGCATGTAGCTACAAGGGCAAATATATAAAGTTATATTTTTATCAATTAAAAAAAATGCAATTTCAATCACATCTATCACATCACTTATAAATTTTTATAAACTTTCCTTACACTTTTCACTTTATTTACCTTAATCCAAACACCATAACTTTCTTTACACTTTCTCATCAAATCATCTCCTTTTTTACTCCTTCATTTCCACTCCCTCGTCCAAACAGTGAATTGGAAGAGATCAACAAATTAGTCTTCAAAAATTATTCTTTTATCTATATGGGACTTGAAAATTCATTTATTTTTAGCAATGGTCAAAGTAAAGCGACTACAAAGCCAAGAAGGAATGAATCTCCTGGCCTGTGAACTAAAAGCTCTGCAATGCGATTTTAATACATTCTACTTCATACTGTACGCAGGGATGAAGAAATTTTAGCTTAATATTAAATCACTTTCCTTTGTAATTTTTAGTGGTAGAACTAGATAATAGGCAGCTCCTTAACACATGTAGTCCATAAAAATATAATATCATTGTCTTATTATTTCAATTTATTTGTCATCAAATTTCACAAGTTCTCATTCATAAATTTTTAAAATTGTAGCTCGCTCGCGACATTCGTGCACATATTTTCATTGTGTATGGTCATCGCTTGCCATATGAGTAACTCCCTGAATTTTGACCGTCTGACTTGAAAAATCATGATAAAAAGTTTCAAAAAGAGTTCACAAGACTCTTCTAATTAAAAGGATCAATATAGTATCTCCAAAAAGGGGCAATCCATTCTGTAGCTGCAACCAAATTGTCTCAACAAGTGTCATCAACTGAATTCAAAAATATTGGAGTCATTTCTTGTGTTGAACTTATTACTTCACTATCTTAAGCAACCCTCTGTGACATTTACCTTGTAAATGCCACAACTAACTCCATCGTAGAGAAGTAAACACGAATTGGGTAAGAAAAACACAAAAATATTATCGTTTATGCTACATAGAGAGAATTCGAAATTAAACAAAATTGGGAAATCATGTCTAACAGACATGATATAATTATCAAATCTTAAGGCAAAGGAACTGGGATCCATGCGTGCGGGAGTAGGTGTAAATTGACTTGTGGTCATCACTCATATTAAACTTCGCGAAGAGGTTGTCCTTTAGTTTTCACTGCTGCTACCAATTATGGAATGCAAGTTGTCAGGCATAATTATGATAACCCTTTCTTGCTTAGCAAGATATATCAGAAGAAACTGATGGCTGAAGACACATGAATAGAAAAATTATAAACAGATTATTCAGGATTAAAGGATGCAATGAATCATTTGTACCAAACTACATCCAAAAAAGCGAATAGGAACCTTTGTCGCAAGTCCAAAATATTGACAATCATGACAAAGTATCCTTCATATTGAGTTAAGTGGACCAAACCCTAGACTAAAATCTAAAACAGCAACTAAGAACACTTGCACTAATGATGACACGTTGTAAGTAGGAATGGCAAATGAAGTCTTTGTTGGTATTCTTTAAATACGTCCCAATTTTGAATGGGAATTCCAGGATAGGCAATACTAAATTTTTTAAATTAGGTATGAGAAGATAGATATGTATATTCGTTCTCATATTAGTCCTGTTCCCATTCCCAAAACTCATCCTCTTTCCTGTTTTAAATTACTAAAACACTTTTAATTTATTAGGTACCCTAAAAATCTTATATTAACTTTTCTTTAGTCCTTAGTTAAGTAAGGATTTCTAGGTCATACAGTTGATCATTTTTATTCTTTTCTACAATTATTTGACATTTATCTAATTGTTATTTGATATTCTCATTTGATATTTATACAATTATAATTTTCTTCTTGATAATTGACATTAAAGAAAAGCAAATATATATTCTTTTAATATTGAATACTTGATAACATGTTTCATTTGCTGTGTTTTTATTTTTATAAAAAAAATAATTAATATTTGGAACAGTAGAAAATATATGTAAGTGAGTTATCCATTTCCAACTATAAAAGTGAGTTATCCATTTCCAACTATAAAAGTGAGTTATCTTTTCCCCAGATATTCTCTAAATAAAGAATAGGTTCCTATTATTAATATACGACTAACAAAAAAATGATGCAATGTACATCCCAATTGGAAAGGCTCAATCATAAACTAAAAATAAGAACAACACCTACCTTGACCAAATTAGTTGTCTATATCAAGATGTTTCATGACCTGAAAAATATACACACAAAAATTATATATAAATATTAAAACAGGGTTACGAAATTCCAATGAATTTTGAAAACATAATACATATACATGAGATACAGCTAATATCATGAAAAAAACGAAAAAGGAAATTAAATCCAGTTTCTCGTTGAAAGACTTACTTATGTTGATGGCCATTGGCTGCGAGCACCTAAGGAATACAAATTGTATGAAAAAAACAGACTTAGAATGACCGGAAAATTTATGATGACTAATTAACAATATCCAACATGACAATTTACAAAGATTACGGTTAAAAATGAAAAAAAAAAAAAAAAAACAACAACAACGTGACAATTGTGTAAAATCAAATCAAAAGATTAGACTTGACACGACGAGAAAAGTTAGGATAACAAATCAAAAGATTCCGGGAAAACGGAAAACATTGTGTCCAAATAAAAGAGAATCACACCTTTTGCTTTTTTTTATTATCACTTTGAGGACAGTCATAGCCAAAGTGTCCATGTTCGTAACAGAGTAAGCACTTAGCAAACCTTCCCCCTGCATCAGCAATTAAATAATTTTATATCATCAGATAAGCAGATTAAAGAAAGTAAAAAGAAACCTATTACATTTCAGAATTTCAGATATGTGAAGATTGTATTTAACAGAGATAGCACGTATATAATGCAAGTTTCAGACCAGCAGATAGCGAGTCCAACAACAGAATGAAAATCCCTAGTTGTGTTATTCAAAATTCTAAACACCTTCAATAAGGTAAAGTGTCTAATTATCTATTCGAAGAGAATGGCTAAAAATCTGAGCTAATGAAGGAAAATAAAAATACTTATCACTCAAATAAGATCTCGCCAATTACCCGCAATAATATGCATCAAATTTATCCAGGCAAGCCCGTACATGTACAACTAAGATTTGAAACATCATGAATTTTAATCAAAAACTGCAAAATTAACATTTTGCATGCAACACACAGTTTTGACACATAAAAATCAACAATTCATGTACGCAAAATTAAAAAACATCCCCACGAAAAGCATTCAAATTTTAGCATACCCGCTTGAGACACACCACATTTTCCAAGTGAATGGCCAATTTCCCCACAAAAGAAGCAGACTTCTTTAAACTTGGAAAGACTTCTCAACCTCTTGCATTGTTCTAATCTGTGACCAGTCTTTTGGCACGCCCCACAACTCTGCACAAATCAAGTTACAGTTTATATACTACAAATGGGCTAATCATATTAATTACAGAAGAAGAAACAAGCTTTCAGAATTGTGCATAATTATTCCAGGCAAGAGCAAACAAAGAATTCAGTCACTACTGAAACTACATTTGTAGATGCCACTACATACCAAGGAACTTTGAACATGATTTTTAACGGGAGATTTAGTGACTGTGAGACGCTCAGTTCCATGAACCAGGGTGTTAGCAGCTTGTTCAGCATTGCATCTGCCCTGAAAATACCAAAGTACCATTTATACACAACTACGGGCAAATTCTAATTGTATCAATCTCAAAAAACAGAAGAACATTGTTCCTTGGAATCTGTTAATGATTTTAGAGATTTCAGATACATAGAATACAACAACTGATGAAACTACGTGGATCCTTCTACATACCGTCGATTTTTTAGTTGTGGTGGGTCCTTCAGTTTTCTGAACTGGGGCTTCTGCAGTAGGATGAGCATTGTGTTTCTCAGATTCTAACAGTTTGTTTTTCTGTGCACTCTTACTTTTCTTCTTCTTCTTCTTCTTGGTCATCTGTCCTGGGTCTACTGGGGGATCTTGGCCTGTTTGAATTGTCGGCTCTATTGAGGGAGCAGCTATAGGATTACGCTTCCTCTTTTTCCCACTCATCTTCAGATCTTGGTCTTTTGCGGTTGCTGTGTCTTTTGGGGAAGCTTGGACTGGGATTGTTGGGTCTATTGGGTGTGCTACTACAGGATATAAAAATCCCTGGACTGGGGTTTCAGGTGGCTTGCCATCTGCTTCATTGGATTTTGCCCCCTCAGGTGCAGGGCATTCTTCAATTATTCCTTGAACTGTGGGTGCATGGTTAGAACAAGGTTGAGGTTGAGGATGTTGTGCATGTACTTCAGTCGGTTTTGTCTCTTTTTTCTTTTTTACCTTCTTTTTTTTTTTCTTTCGAGGCTCCATTTGAGTTGGCATGTCTACTGGAGACTCTAATTCAGGTTTAGAACCTGCTTGAGGATGCTCTTTGTTAACTTCAATTACTTCTGCCTTTTCTTTAAGTTCTAAGTCTGCTATGTATAATTGGGGTGCCACTTCAGGTTTAGAAAATACTCCAGAGTTCTCAGCATTGGCTCCTGCCTCTTTCTGTTTCAGGTCCAGGGTGCACTGTTGAGGGTTCTCTGTCTTATAGGACTCCTTTAGTTCTGGTTCTGCTTCAGCCCCTGGAGGCTTAAGGGCTTTAGAACCTGTTGAGGATTTTGCCCCCTCAGGTGCAGGGCATTCTTCAATTATTCCTTGAACTGTGGGTGCATGGTTAGAACAAGGTTGAGGTTGAGGATGTTGTGCATGTACTTCAGTCGGTTTTGTCTCTTTTTTCTTTTTTACCTTCTTTTTTTTTTTCTTTCGAGGCTCCGTTTGAGTTGGCATGTCTACTGGAGACTCTAATTCAGGTTTAGAACCTGCTTGAGGATGCTCTTTGTTAACTTCAATTACTTCTGCCTTTTCTTTAAGTTCTAAGTCTGCTATGTATAATTGGGGTGCCACTTCAGGTTTAGAACATACTCCAGAGTTCTCAGCATTGGCTCCTGCCTCTTTCTGTTTCAGGTCCAGGATGCACATTTGAGGGTTCTCTGTCTTATAGGACTCCTTTAGTTCTGGTTCTGCTTCAGCCCCTGGAGACTTAAGGGCTTTCTTCTTTTTCCTCACAGAATCCATTTTCTGGTGCCGGTCTTCTGGGGCTGTGGAATCAGGTCCAGGGCGTTCTTCACTTATTCCAGATACCCCAACTTCATTAGCATTAACTTGTTGTGCTCTTTCCTTCTTAACATCAGGTTCCACACCTATCGAGATTGAGGGGTTGCAAATCTGAAGTTGTTGTTGTTGTTCACCTTGCACATTCTTCCTCCTTTTTCTCTTGGGAGTTGGGATAGGATTCTGTGTACTTGTTTCAGCTTTTTCAGAACCTTGTTGTCCTCCTTCCTTCGGCACATCAGATTCCATACCTATCCGGATTGAAGGGTCACATATTTGCTCTGCACCTTGCAAATTCTCTTTCTTCTTCTTGGGTTTTGGACTAGGGTTCTGTGCTGCTTGAGCATTTTCCTCACGGGGAACAATTGGGGGTGGTGCATCTAATAAGGTTTTAGGGCACAAACCCCCATTCCCAATAGCATCACCTCTTTGTGATCCTTCTTCGTTCGTAACATCAGGTTCCACGCCTATCCGAATTGAAGGGTCACATATTTGTTCAGCACCTTGCAAACTCTTCTCCTTGGGGGGTGGGCTAGGGTTCTGTGCAGTTGCTTCCACCTTTTCCTCAAGGGAAACAATTGGGATTGGTTTATCTAATAACGGTTTAGGACAGAGATCCTCATTCTTATTAACATTACCTTCTCGTGATCCTTCATCCTTCCCAACATCAGGTTCCACACCTATCCGGATTGAAGGGTCACATATTTGCTCTGCACCTTGCAAAATCTTCTTGTTTCTCTTCTTCTTGGGGGTTGGGCTAGGATTCAGTGCAGTTCCTTCAGCATTTTCCTCATGGTAAACAATTGGGACTGGTGCATCTAAGAAGGGTTTAGGGCACACACCCCCATTCTCATTAACATCACCTTCTCGTGATCCTTCATCCTTCGCAACATCACCTTCCACACCTATCTGGATTGAAGGGTCAGATATTTGCCCTTCGCTTTGCAAAATCTTCTTCCTCCTCTTCTTCTTGGGGGTTGAACTAGGGTTCAGTGCAGTTCCTTCAGCATTTTCCTCAAGCGAAACAATTGGGACTGGTGTATCTAATAAAGGTGCAGGGCAGAGACCCCCATTCTCTTTAACATCACCTTCTTGTGATCCTTCATCCTTCCCAACATCAGGTTCCACACCTATCCGGATTGAAGGGTCACATATTTGCTCTGCACCTTGCAAAATCTTTTTGTTTCTCTTCTTCTTGGGGGTTGAGCTAGGATTCAGTGCAGTTCCTTCGGCATTTTCCTCATGGGAAACAATTGGGACTGGTGCGTCTAAGAAGGATTTAGGGCACACACCCCCATTCTCATTAACATCACCTTCTCGTGATCCTTCATCCTTCGCAACATCACGTTCCACACCTATCTGGATTGAAAGGTCAGATATTTGCTCTCCACTTTGCAAAATCTTCTTCCTCCTCTTCTTCTTCTTGGGGGTTGAACTATGGTTCAGTGCAGTTCCTTCAGCATTTTCCTCATGGGAAACAATTGGGACTGGTGTATCTAATAAGGGTGCATGGCAAAGACCCCCATTCTCATTAACATCACCTTCTCGTGATCCTTCATCCTTCCCAACATCAGGTTCCACACCTATCTGGATTGAAGGGTCACATATTTGCTCTGCACCTAGCAAAATCTTTTTGTTTCTCTTCTTCTTGGGGGTTGAGCTAGGGTTCAGTGCAGTTCCTTCAACATTTTCCTCGTGTGAAACAATTGGGACTAGAGTATCTAATAAGGGTTTAGGACACAAACTCCCATTCTCATTAACATCACCTTCTCGTGATCCTTCATCCTTCGCAACATCAGGTTGCAAACCTATCCGGATTGAAGGGTCATATATTTGACCTTCGCCTTGCAAAATCTTCTTCTTCCTCTTCTTCTTGTGGGTTGGGCTAGGGTTCAGTGCAGTTCCTTCAGCATTTTCCTCATGGGACAGAATTGGGACTGGTGTATCCAATAAGGGTTGAGGGAAGAGACCCCCATTCTCATTAACATTACCTTCTCGTGATCCTTCATCTTTCGCAACATCAGGTTTCACACCTATTCTGATTGAAGGGTCACATATTTGCTCTGCACCTTGCAAAACCTTCTTGTTTTTATTATTAGGGGTTGGGCTAGGGTCCAGCGCAGTTCCTTCAGCCTTTTCCTCATGGGATACAATTAGGACTGGTGTGTCTGATAAAGCTTGAGGGCACAAACCCCCATTCTCATTAACATTACCTTCTCGTGATACTTCATCCTTCGTATCATCACGTTCCACACCTATCTGGATTGAAGGGTCACATATTTGCTGTTCACCTTGCAAAATCTTCTTCTTCCTCTTCTTCTTTGCGGTTGCGCCAGGGTTCAGTGCAGTTCCTTCAGCATTTTCCTCATGCGAAACAATTGGGACCGGTGTATCTAATAAGGATTCAGGAAACAAACCTCCATTCCCATTAGCATCATCTAGTCGAGCTCCTTCTCCCCTCGTATCATCGGATTCCACGCAAACCGCAATTGAAGGGTCAGATGTCTGAAGCTGTGGTTCACCACGCACATTCTTAATCTTCTTCTTCTTGGGGGTTGGTTGAGGATTATCTGCAGCGGTGTCAACATTTCCCTCTTGAGAAAATTGCGAGTCTACTGAGGGTTTAGGGAATACCTCAACCTGGGACTGTTCGTTTGATTCCTCGTTTATCTTCTTTCTCTTTTTCTTCCTCTTTGCAGTGGCGCCAGGTTCCGGAGAAGCGAGTTTTTGAGGATTCTCCTCCTCTCTGACGGAGAACTCGTTCAGCGTGTCGCCATGGCTGTCGGTTACAGCCATTGCATCAGATTGATGAATTGAAACTCTGCAGACTGCAGACGCGATGCGGCGAAGTTGCTTAGCTAAAGCAACCGGGTCAAATTAGGGTTTAATTCAGGGGTTTTCTTTTTCAGGAATCAAATTTTTCAAACGTATAACATTATGCAAGTTAAACTCAAAACACATGTTATATATTTGTTTTTAATATTTTGTTGCATACTCTTTATTGTAGATATTATATTATAAAGATTAGTGTTCATGGATCACTTTACTTACAATTTATAAGTAAAAAAATATAAGGTTTGTCGGTATTTTTAATTATTTTTAAAATTTTATTGTGTTCTTTTTAATATATATATATATATATATATGTATATATATTACATTATAAATTTAAAATAATTATTGTTTTATTTAATTAATATATAACGTAAATTTAAAAATGTCATTACAAATTATACTATATATAAAAATAAAAACACTAATTTAAAATATAATATTTTTATCATCAATGTTAAATTCTTCAATAAATAGAATATCAAACAAAGAATTTGTTTTGGTGAGTCTACTTGAGTTTACCTGTAATTTATAAGAAGTTAAATTTTTATTAATGGATTTATTTGCTAAATTATAACAACAATAAAGTATATTACTTTTTTTTAAAAGATAAACTATATATATTAAAACGTAAAAATTATTATATATAACTCAAGTGAATTAACTTTGAATCTTTAACAAGACATTGTTTTTTGTCAAAGTTAAATTCATCCAAGTGAATTCATGCCAAAAACAACATCTGAAAAATGCGACAACTTTCTTTGTCAAGGCCATATTCATCCAAGTAAATCCTTATGTTGAGAACGATATCTAGAAAGTGCAACAATAGAAAGTGCAACAATGTTATCGAACAAGGTCGAATTCACCTAAGTGAATACCTATCGAGAACAACATCTAAAAAGTGCGACAACATTATTGATTACGATTGAAATTTACCAAAAACGAAATTAAGAAAGCACAATAACATTATCAACTAAAGTTGAATTCATCTAAGTAAATCGTTATCGAGAACTAAAAAACGAAATAACATTGTCAACCAGATCAAATTCACCTTAGTGAATCCTTATTAAGAAGGATATCGAAAAGTGCAATTGCGGTTCTCAACCAATATCAAATTCACCACATGTCAAAATATTATAAATTTTAAATCATATTGTTTAAAAAATAATATTATAATTTAAATTATAAATTAAGTTCTACTACTTCATTACAATTATAAATTTATCAAATCATAATGGTAATCTCTTAATTTATGTGATTAAAGAGGTTACTTAATTTGTTAAAAACTCAAAAGATATTTATATAATTAATTATAATCTTAATTTATATATATATATATAAGAATTTAAAAGTAAAACTAACGCTAGCAAGATGCAAAGGCCCTTTAACCAGTTCTGGTCCACCCGTTTTGCCACCAATATACATACATGACAAAAGATTAATCAAACTATTTGCTTGAGTGCACCCAAAGTCCTTTTAAAAACATGTGTAGGTGAGGTTTTGTATATTAAAATGTTACATAATGACATTAACCCATGTCCCACAGAAAATTTCTCTAAATTTAGTGAGATGAAGTTATTGTTATATAGTAACATTAACCCATATAAAATGTCAAGGGTAAGGGTGAAAACATTGCAACGAAAGTCAATCAACAAGTAAAGACAAATAATAAACTAGCAATTGTACCAAAAAATATTGTTACATTTTCAGTTACCTCTCATAAATCACTGTAAAATTTATGACCCGCAAATGAGAAGCGATACTCTTTGTTTTCATTTCAATTCTTCAAACTTCTAGGGAAGCGTAGACTTTGCAGAAGCGATTACATTCATTCTAGAAGAAATTCTGCATATTTGCAGAATAGGAAACAAAATGGATAGTGGAAACCAATGTCCACACAATACATTATAAGTATCGTTAGTTAAAGATCACAACTTTAGGTTCCTTCTTCTTTGGTTTTACATTGCCATCTTTTGAATTTGCTGACTTGTTATTGTCGGCACTATGTGTGTCATCTGCCATGAAGTCATCATCGATATCATCCCCGCTAATAAATTTGGTAACCTTGCCCCTGGGCCTCTCTTCAATTCTCATTGCTGAAAGAAGGAATAGTCATCAGCCACATTTTAGACATGCACCTTTCTTCCATGTAAATGTATAGCAATCAAATACAACAAAATAAATTATAACTGAATGCTATAAGTATGCAAAACGAGTTCACATGATCACTGCAAAAATTAGAGTTCATTTATATTTCTATGGTGGAGAATTTTTTTCTTAAAAATATACTTCAACCCACCGCCAGACATTAAATAGTCGCAAATATTAGTCCCTTTGTTAGGACAATGTCTATTAATGGGAGAAACTCAAACAAGGATTGCAGAAAAGGCAGTGATCACTTCTAATAAGAACACTGCACAGTTAAATTAGATAAAATAATTGAAGATCAGCATCCAATAAAATGAAAAAGGTAGGACTGTCCAGTGTCCCATGTCCTCATGACAATCAAATTTCAAGCCTATCACAACTGACACTATTTCCACTAATATCCTACACAATAAATTTTAACATTTTTTATGTGAAATCAAGAAAAGTCGTACAGTCTACCAGCAACAAATTTATGTAACCACAGAGTCAGGTATGAAGAACACATGTTCAAAATCTATTTTAGGACAAGAATAATATATTAAAGAGCCAAAATATCACTAATTTTAGAGAAGCTGTTGTGCATTGAAATTGTTCTAATTTATCCTAAGGTGACAAAGGAACAAAAATAGTGCACTTTCACTACTTGTAATTAGTTGACGTTACAGTAAAAAACTACTGTACTTATATTGAATTTAACTACATAATAGCAGCAAAACAGGACTAGTATTAGCCTCTTTTAGATAAGCAAATACATGAAAATGGATTCCAAGCAGAATAAACAAAAATAAAGCACATGATATGAAAACCAGGAATATAGTAGTAGAAAATCCATTCAAGCTTCTTCCCAAAAAACTTACATCTACCAAAAGGGCCATTAGCAGCAACAGATCCCTGCCTTCCTTTGTCAGGACAATCTTTTGCCAAATGTGTCACACCACCACATATTTTACAGCAACCACCCTTGTATAAAAGAATAGTTGCAACAGATTAGAAAAAACGTACAGGAGACAAGTTCTGTTGATTCAACTAATATTGCTATATAGCTCTTACAAAGTCTAATGCTAAAGAAAATAGCAATACCTTTGGATAAATGCCATGAGTATTTTGAGGACAGTTTTTACTCAAGTGTCCCTGCTGATTACAGACAAAGCACTCGGCAAACTGTGTCCCTCCTGCATCACCAATGCAATGATGTACATTATATCATGAGAAAAGAAATTAATGAACCCGTAAGTAAGCACACCATCAAAATCAAAATTGAGAAGATAAGATTTTATCAAAGGAAACAATTAGGGACATATTTACAAGCAAAAATATAGTAGAGAAGCCGGTCATCACCCAATAGTAAAAACACATAATAAGATAGCATAAAATCTAATAAAACAACACAAAAAAGTATAGATTACGAGAAAATAATGATGTGAGCCTGTATACTTTTCCTGTGTCTTAAGAGAAAACAAACAAGAATATTACTAGACTTTTAGAACTAACATTGACTAAGGAGCACTGAAGCACTCTAATTTTTTATACTTAACTAAAGCAAATCCCATCATTTGCCACAAAACTTCATGTATTTGATTCACAAAAAAGAGCTAATTAACAGGCTGCAGAAATATACTGTTACACACTAAGCAAACAAACCACAAAGTCTTCACAGATACCTTACTTTAACAAGTTCTCTAAGATAGCTTATGAAAACAGCTTCCCACTTGTATAGAATACTATTTTGCGAAATTTCTCCTCCAACCAAAAAAACAACTTACATGTAAGTACTTAAATGACATGTACTTATTCTATAAGATCTTAAGGTGTAAAGTAAAAAGCCCTAGAGGACAAAACCCTTAAGTTTCTTTGGCTATCTATTGATTCGTAGCATAAGATGAATTTTAAATACTTTGTATCCTACAATACATGAGTGAATGTGTAATTCCATATCATCATCAATACGATTCAAATATTGTGTCTTTTTCTATACTTTTTCACCAGTTCTCATGAAAAAAAATTAAAAGGTCATGAGAGCTTAAATTCGAAAATTAAAGGGAATTGAAAGAAAACTTGTGAACTTATTCTATTTAGTTATTCCTTTTTTATTTGACACTCACTTGTTCAATGCATAACTACTAGTTTTGCTTTATATGATTTCTGCTTAAGTTGTTTGACCTATTTCAAGTTTGTACAAAACTGTTATGCAGATAGACCACAAGTAAAAGCTCTAAAACTTACAATGACGATGCTATATATTATCAGGTATCAACCTATCACGCTTATATGATGAAGAAACACAAAAAAGTGGATACACATTGACAAACCTTCCTGAAGAGGGTGCGGACAAAGCGAGAGAGAGTGGCCAGTTTCCCCACAGTTATAACAATATTTGACATCCTTAGCGGCATCTTGGACCTCGGGGCAGTTCTTAGCCCTATGACCGCG
Source organism: Phaseolus vulgaris (assembly GCF_000499845.2). Lineage (NCBI taxonomy): Eukaryota > Viridiplantae > Streptophyta > Magnoliopsida > Fabales > Fabaceae > Phaseolus > Phaseolus vulgaris. Next base: position 6,520,650 of record NC_023753.2, read on the forward strand.
TCGACGACACCGCAAACATATCTGCAAAACCCTAACACAAATCACGTTAATCGACGATGAAGAATGCGTGGTAATAGGGTTAATGAGACGTAGAGCGCGAAGGAAGAGAATACCTTGTTTTTTTCCCATTCGGTCTTTTCCGGACAGAGCTTGGCGATGTGGTCTTTGGCCCTGCAGATGAAGCAGCTCTCGCCGGGCTTCATGCCGGGAACTCTAAGAGGGTGTCTGTTCCTGGAGCCGGGTTTTGACTCGGCTTTGCGCTTGAACGCGCTACTCTTCTTCTTCTTCTTCTTCTTCTTGTTAGGGTCTTTGGGGGGTGTGGGCTCGGCCTTCGGAAACAGTTCAGGGTTCTCCGATTTGAATCGCTTCCGAGCCAGTCGCTGCCTTTGGCTAACCATCTCTAACCTTTCGCCGCTGCCGCTGCCGCTGCCGCAATGTTACCACTCTTCAACAATTTGCTCCAGGGAAGGGTTTTTATTTTTCCCGTTTTATTTATTTATTTATTTGCTTAGATTTTATATTTTAGTTTTAGTTTTTCCTTGTCAAATAATAAACGTTAATACTTTATCTAATATACTGTCACAGTATACTGTCAAGTAATTTGGATTTAGTTTATTTGAGACATAAATCTGGAATTTATTTGTAATTTTTAATAAGAAAAATAATAGTTAAAATTTAAATTAATTTTAATTTTTAATCTATTTTTGTAAGTCTAATCTGTTTTCTATCAATGAATTTTTTTTTATTTTAGAAAAGTCAAATTCACAAATTTTATGAATTTTTATACAAATTATTTTATTATCTCATGAGATAAATTATTATTAATATTAAAAATATTTACATCGGATTTTATCTATGAAGCTTGTTGAATATACTTGGTAATTTACGTCAGATTTGTTAGTTTTAATCTTGTCGTTTAGAGAAAAAAAAAATCAGTTATAACTGTGTATACAAAATTAAGACATACATAATTTTATTTTTTATAATATTATATAAGTTTCAGTCCTCAAAAATGATTAAATGTCTTATTTTTATTTTCTAGTTTTATTCTTAATTTATAAAGATATATCAAGTAAATTATGTTTTCTTTCTCTTTTACTTTTCTTAACATAAATATTAGCTAATATTTATTTAGCATGAATGTTGTTTTAAATTATGGCTGAGTTGATTTTTCTCTATTATTTATTTCTTGAGGAGGATTTTTTTAGATTATTATTTATTGTTTTAGGTTTATATACAATTATCCTGAGCATAAAAACAGAAAATAAATATTAACCATACATTAAATATATCTATATAAATTTTAAATCTATAATTTAAATATTCTCCACACTATTAGTATTACTATATTTTAAAAGGTTAGCATATTTCAATAGAAATTAGTTAATACTCTACTTATATATATTTGCAAACAAATTATCACTATATAATTGAAACTAATATTGTATTCCAATTGTTTATGCATTAGCCAGTTACGTTAACTTGTTCCTTAAAACTTTTTTTTTCGAAGTGTATCTCGAAACAAAAGGGATGAGACTGAGATCTTAATGGGTAAGGGATCAATTTCTTTTAATAAATTTTCGATTCAAAATAACAAATATTAATATATTTTACGTTTACTATAATAAAAAAACTACAATTTTGATATAATAATTTTAATTGTGTTAATTTTATTTGAATTTTGTTAATAATTAATATAATTGAGCACATCTCTATTGATGTATTTATTTATTATATGAAAAACAACATTAATATGTAATTAACTTTAAGAGAACGACAAATGATTTTAAATTTATAAAAAATAAATAAAGAATAAAATATTTTTCTGGAAGATTAATTATATATTAATGTTATTTTTAAAAAATACGCATTATAATTATTAAATACAACATTTATTCAATTAATAGAATTTAAACAAAATTTTTAAAAAATTGTACTAAAATTGTAATTTGTGTCTGTTATACTAAAAAGATTAAATATATGAATACTTCTTCTAGTGAATCAACTATTTTTTTTTTCTAAAACAACAATACTTTTACACCTCTTTGAAACTTATTCTTCTTCTCCAGGAAATCTAAAACTTACTTCACCTACTTCATCCTTATAAACTAACTTTTAAGCTGGTGTGGAACTTTTATAGCAATTTTTATTTTGGTTTATTTTCATTTTTCTTCTAAAGGATTCACTGTGTATGTTTCACGGAGTTATTAAAAAAACAAAGTTGAAGTTCAAAGCTATTTAAAAATGTGTTAGTGAGTAGGTGACAACAAAAAAGTTCTTTAAATACATTTGTTTCATTGCCTTCTTAAAAACCATAAATATTTTAGATTAAGAACAAATTAAATTAAGGAGAGCTAATTTTTAATTTTACATTAAATTTTAGATTTATATGAAAGCAATAGATGTTTGATTGGTTGAAAATATCAGTGGGTTTTCTTTTGATAATTTTGGTAAGTGAATTGATGCACATGTTTTATATCATAATGAATGTATAGGGAGAAGGTAATCAAACCTATTTGGAGACTCGATATCTTATTGGAGTCCTTGAATACCACTCTAAATTTAGTTTAACATACTATTGTACTGGGTAACATAAAATTAACATGCTTCAAGGTCGAAATGTTCATCTTTATTTTCAAGGTGTTTTTCATTAGGGTCATTATGAGGTTCAGTGTGGTGACTCCGAACATGTTGTCATGCACCATTTATACATTGACGAAATTAGTATAAACTAACTTGCATACGTCCTGACAAGTCAAATTGAAATCCACATGCATGAGAATAGTAGTAATAACAAAAGCATAAGACAAGGGCATGCAATTTATATTGCATTTTCACATGTGTTGGATAATATGATGTGGTCAATTAATGACAACATTATGTTTGATTTCTCACGTCATTAACATATCCTCGTGTAGGAGCTTTGCTTAATTACTACCACAAAGACTTGGAGTATGAACATACACGTAATGTATTAATTTGTCCTCAATGGTTAAATTTGTTTCATTCATACAACTACGTCCATGAAACTTCAATCTTATCATTTCAAGGATTTTGGTTAGATCGAACTTATGTCCCTCATATTTTAAGTTGCCAATATACACTCAGTCATCAAACTTTGTTATGATTTTCTTCTTCGAAATCTCATTGACTATATCTTTTACGTCCAAAAGTTTCATATTCATATAAAAGACTCTAATGAGGTCATCATACCACCTACCTTCCACAATAGAAATATTTATAAATTATGAGATGTCAAGTGTTGAGTAAATTGAAATTGAGCCTTAACAAAAAAATGGAAAAGACATAACCTTCGATTGGACAATCACTTTATTCTCAATATCACCATATTACTTTGTCATGTGCTTTCATTGTTGAAATAGCGTGTATGGTTCAACAAATGTGGGAAATGAGACAATTTTGGAAGAGACGGTGGATTATCACATTAAACGGGTTCTTTACTCTTTTGTTGTGTTAAATCACTTTATCACTTAGGTTTCGAAGACGACCAAGACATTGATTGAAACCTCCAACAATTTTAAAAAATATATATAATGTTGTTGAATATTAATTTACATGTAAAAAAATAGGTTACACATAAAACAACATAAAATTATGCAATTTGTTAAACCAAACAACATTAGAAAACGTATGTTATGTTACATAAATTAAATCAAAAGGTGAATATGTTAATACTAAGTTGACAATGTATGCATAAAAACATAATGTGTACCAAATTAAAAGTTTAATAACAAGTTACATACAATTATTTGAGTTGAGCTCTTACCAAATATGTTTGGCTACATAATCGATTATGATTAGACACGTATTTACCTTGATTGCCTAAAATTAAATTGTGTGATCACGTCACCTTCACATATAGATAATCTATCACGAGGTACTATAAAAAAAAGCTTAACTAGCTCACTTATACGTTAAGACTTGTTTACTCAAGGTTAAACTCCCAACTCTTTTATTTTCACAACAAAATTAAACTTGTATAAAGAATACACAATCTATAATCTAAACATATCATCATACTCTAACTAGCATATATTCATCTTTGTCCTGATAAACCACACATGCAAACACCATAACATAGACATGCAACAAAGATAAAAGAAAAAAGAAAAAAAAAGGATGAATAAAAATATACTAAAATTATTTTTTTGATTGGACAAAAAGTGGCATGATCTCTGTTCGGATAAACACAAACATGTGCTTATATAATGAAGTCACAAATAAAAATAAATAAATTTGTTAATCATACACTACAAGAAAATTATCAAATTGCAACTAATTTTAGAGACCAAAATAATTAGTTACTATTGGATTAAATTATAAACCATTTTAGAGACTACAAAAAATTTTGGTATCTAAAGTAGTTTCTATTACTAATAAAAATTTATAAAGTAATTTTTTTTAAATTAGTATCTAACCATTAACTACCAAAGTTTTATTTAGTATCTTAGATTCCAAATTAGTCTCTAAAAGACTAATTGAAACCAATTTAGAAACTAAAATATTAGTAGTTAAAACTTTAGTAGCTAATTTGAATACCAATTTAAAAACTATTTTATAAATTATTATTAATAATAGAGACCACTTTATATACTAATAATTTTGTAGTCTCTAAAATAATATATAATTTAATTAATATAATAACTAATTATTTTTTATCTATAAATTTAGTTATTATTTAATGAATCTTCTATACTAATTGGAAACAAATTGACCGGGTTTAGAGATAACATTATTGGATTATGTTTGAAGAGTTTTGGATTTAAAAATTCAAAACTGTTCAAAATATTTACATTTAACTTAAGTTGGATTAATTTTAAAGTCTCAAAGTCACCTTTTAGAAATAAAAAAATTAAAAAAAAACTATTTAGAGTAATTTCATCTTAAGTATATGAATTATATATTCACATTTTCATTATAGACCACTAATTAATAGTTGTAGACTAATAAAGTATAGGGACACGTTTAACAAAATTGTCATGTAATTTTGAGAATTAAATGGTAGAATAACTAACAATTTAGGTATCTGTTAAGTATCAAAAGAATACCATTTTTTTAAGCGTTAAATTAAATATATGTCTAGAAACAGTTACGTCAATACTAACCCGTTCAATATATTTCCTCAATAGTCAATTTCTTTAAATCTTTACTATTAACCTATAATAACGATTTTCTTCCATGTAAAAACATGCTATCTATGTAGTATGCATATTTATGAATTAATCTTTAACTCGAACACTTAAAGTTTGTGAAATTATTATAATGCTGGAAAATTATTTAAGGTGTTTTTTTTTTAAATATGGACACTTTTATATTTCACATTTTTATTATTAGAATACTGAGTGTTTGCTTAACGGACATTACACCTCTACAACTTGGTAAGTTTCATATAAGATTTTGCGAAATATTTAAATATGTTATGACCAAGTTTTTTTTTAGCCCAACATGCTTCTTTGTAACATTTAGTATCTAAGACAACTCTATAAATATAGAAGCACCCAAAGTCAAACGGTATGTAAAATATAACCCCGTGTTTACAAATTGAACTTTGTCTTACTTGAACGTCAGAACATATCTATATGTTATCCACGCACAACAATTTAGAAATTAAATAAAAAAGTCGAAGAGTCAAATAATCGATCTGTAAAAAATTCGATCTTATAAGAACAACTTATCATTCAAACTATTGAATTAGTGTAATATGTTAGCACTTCTACTTTTTCTAACATATTTTTAAATGATTTGTGTGAGTTTGCCAAACTTTCAAGTTTTAGGATTGTGCAACATAGTGAAATTGAGTTATATATGATTTATCTAAAATAAAAGTTGTAATTTCGTTGTACCATGTTGAATTTAAATTTGAATAATTGCGAACGAGATACATAAATCTTTTAAGTTTTTTAAATTTTGTTGTTGCTCTTCATTATTTATGTGTTGAAGTTACTTGTATTTTTTTTAATGTAAAAACAGTAGTATTTCACTTCACATATTCTGTATAGTTGGACCTCATTTTTATTTAGACTTACTTTTTCATTATTTTTTCATTATTGTCCATGATTTCGTGATATTTTGTAAGGTGAGAACATTATTATCATCTTTTTATAGGATGAATTTTACTTATCATACCATAAATACCAAAATGTTATAGTTGAAAGTTTATAAAATAACTATAAATCAAAACATTAAAAATGAATTATCCAAATACAATCACTCAATATTTATTTATAGAAAAAAGCATCAAAAATCCAAATACTTAAATTCGTTTTTAGTTGTTATTACCTTTCCCTAATATACAGGATTGTGTTACTTAAATATCAAGAAATAAGTTTGAGAAATATATATCATCTAATATTTGTAGTTAAGTAAAAACAATTCTAAAACATCATTTTTTTATATAAAAATATGATTATTATTATTTTAAAGTTAAAATACACTATAAACATAAAAAAAATCAATTTTTAAGTCAAGAAATCATTGAGTCAACTCTTTCAAACCAATAAATTGAGAATGATGTGATGGTGAGATACAAACCTCAATCTCAAGTTAAGTATCCAAGATATATAATATTTGGATCAAAACGAAATTAGATTATTCTTATTAAAAAATACAATTTAATTTTATTTAATGTGAACTAAATTTTGAATATAATTGACCCAAGATTGGATTTAGGAACTAAGACATAGCGCCATATTTCACATATATTGAAAACGAATGTGGAAACATTGCTTGTTATTAAAGCATGCATGCTCACAGAAAATGTCTATAGTAAGTTATTATGTCACGTACGAGTTGATGAGAAAGTGCAACCAGATTCTCAAATTAATGTCTCATCACTCATTTGCCTTTGCTTCCACATGTATCTGCCAAAGATAACCATAGAAAATAATTATAAGAAGGAAGACTCAATTAAGCAATTTAGTAGCATAATAAAGTTATGAAACCACTCCAACTTGGTCTTATAATGATTGTTTTGTAGTTGGGCATTGGATCCATTTAAAAAGTTTGCAAAAGTTGGTGACTTTGTGATGAAGGGTTTTGTGATTACTACCTCTGCTCTCACTTAATGTTACTGTTGGATCACTCCTTTGCTTCCATTCTTATAAATCCACACAAAAAGGACCCTACATGGTTTTCTCAATGGCTCCACCATCAATCTTTGGCTAGAGTGAAAGAAACGTTTGCACACCCTGGTGGAACTTCCAGTACACTAACTGCCATTTTTATCATAGCTGGAATCAAAGGACAATATTAAAAAGCATGTCAATCCAAACATGGTCCATTTCTGTCATAAACTTCACTGTGTCATATGTGAAATGCTAATCCAAATTTTTAGTGCAGTGCTGCATAAGCAGACATGAAAGTACATTTTGGTTGAAAGAATGCATCAATATTAGTTCTCAATCCCTACACATGATCAGCCACACCTCTCATTACAAAATCTTGCTCTGTTTTTTTCTTCTTCTAAATTAATAGCATCACTTATCTGCATTTTTCAGACAGATAATTTCAATCTGTGTGTCTCATTCTGAATCACAATATAATAATAAAGGTCAAAACAAAATCTGTTTCACAGAATTTGAAACTCCAAAAAAATAATATCTCAAATCATTAATCTTAATAATATTATCTGAACAGACTTAAAATAAAGTTATTAATTAATTATAGAGTCAAACCTGCCTCTTAATTAACCTGAAATGAGTAACGTTTATGTTTGACCAGTTAAGAAATTTGAAACCAGTTTTGAATATTAATTTCAGAAGAAGTGTTACAGAGCAAATAAACCTAAAATTGATTGACATAACTAGACACAGTAAACAGAAACTTGGCAACTAAGGGCAATTTTTTAAGCATTTTGAAAGCGAAGAAGATTATTTGCTTCATCACCAAGCAAGCAATTTAAAAACGATAAAGAAAGTAAAGTTAGTGTTAGAGATAAACCAGTGAAGGGTGAAGATGAAGAAGCACTCACATGGCAAATAGACATGTTTCATACGTAATTGAATAGAAATTATATGTGAATATATATTTCAATTGAAGCCACTTTAAATATTTATATTTAAATTAAGAATAAATGTTTACCTGAGAGGGCTAGACAGAATTAGAAGAAAGAAGAGCGAATCACATGAAGCAGTCCGCAATCACGTGCCACTCTGGCCCAAAGCCGAAAAACCCAAAACAATACCCCACTTGCTCCCACATGCACACTGCGCGTCACATCACGCGCCAGCAAAGAGCGTTACTCTTCCGTTTAAAACCTCTCTGTCTCGAACCGAAGCGTGTCAGAGCAGGCACACTCCTCCACGCTTAACGGCAGGAAGGAGCATCACAGAATCAAAAATTCGCCACGTGGCCGGATCAAAATGAATTAAAACGGATCTAACGGTGATAAATACAACGAACAAATAAGCTTTACCGCAGAGGAACATTTCTTCAGAAGATTCAAAATTTCTGTACGCTTTTCAAATTTTAAATTCCCCCTTAAATCCAACGGCCTCGTCAAATCTCCCGTTAACTGCTCAGGCCCACTTAACGGCGTCACGAATCCGTCCTATAAAACGCTCTTCGTCTTCTTCTTCGTCACAGACGAGGCTTAACGTGTTCACTTTACTTTCTGCGCTCCACTTCTCTCTTTCTCCTCGTTGGTGTATTCCGGAACTCGTGTTTTTCAGCGAAGATGCGTGAGATTCTTCATATCCAGGGAGGGCAGTGCGGGAACCAGATCGGAGCGAAGTTCTGGGAGGTGGTGTGCGCTGAGCACGGGATTGATTCGACCGGGAGGTACCAGGGGAACAATGAGTTGCAACTGGAGCGAGTGAACGTGTACTACAATGAGGCGAGTTGCGGGAGATTCGTCCCTAGGGCGGTGCTCATGGATCTGGAGCCAGGGACCATGGACAGCGTCAGATCTGGTCCCTACGGCCAGATTTTCCGCCCAGATAACTTCGTCTTCGGACAGTCCGGTGCCGGAAACAACTGGGCCAAGGGTCACTATACCGAGGGGGCTGAGTTAATTGATTCCGTTCTTGATGTTGTCAGGAAGGAGGCAGAAAACTGCGACTGCCTTCAAGGTATTTTTACTCAAACTTCCTTTAGGGTTTTGTGTTGTTGATTCTGTATGATTTTGAGTTAAATTCAATGGTTTCTGTTTTTTAACGAAGAAGTGAAGCTAGTGTATGCTGTATGTGTCTTGATCTGAAAACTCGTGTGTTTCTTTTGATGATTTGGAAGTGTACTATTGCTTAGCTTAATTGACTGCGCCAATTGCTGAAGATTTTGGCTGTGTTTTTCTCTCTGTTTTACTTTTTGAGAGTGAAATTAGTGGAAATGGTGAGCTATGAATGCTGTTCAGTATATCGTATATTTAATTGTTTGTTATGATATGTGTGCATTGAGAACTAAATTTTTCAGCAATTTTTGTCTAGAGCTGAATTTTGTGAATGTGTGTCATTTGGTTATTAGGTTGCTAATTTTATTTTTGCTTGTATTTTCAGGATTCCAGGTTTGCCACTCTCTCGGTGGTGGAACTGGTTCTGGAATGGGAACACTTTTGATCTCGAAGATCAGGGAAGAGTACCCTGATCGAATGATGCTCACATTCTCCGTGTTCCCATCCCCGAAGGTTTCTGACACAGTTGTTGAGCCATACAATGCAACTCTATCAGTGCACCAGCTCGTTGAGAATGCAGACGAGTGCATGGTTTTGGATAACGAAGCTCTCTATGACATCTGCTTCCGTACCCTTAAGCTCACCACTCCAAGCTGTGAGTTCATTTCAATTTTGTTGTTGTTATTTTGTGTTATGTTACATACAGGGTTTCACTCTGATTTTTTTTATGATTGACGTTGGGCATTTGTCGTTGTTTTGCAACAGTTGGAGATCTGAATCACCTAATTTCAGCCACCATGAGTGGTGTAACATGTTGTCTTCGATTCCCTGGTCAACTCAACTCAGATCTTCGCAAACTCGCCGTGAATCTCATTCCCTTCCCTCGTTTGCACTTCTTCATGGTAGGATTTGCTCCTCTCACTTCCCGTGGATCCCAACAGTACAGGGCTCTCACCGTACCCGAATTGACCCAACAAATGTGGGATGCCAAGAACATGATGTGTGCAGCCGATCCTCGTCATGGTCGTTACTTGACAGCTTCTGCAATGTTCCGTGGTAAGATGAGCACCAAGGAGGTCGACGAGCAGATGATCAATGTTCAGAACAAGAACTCATCCTATTTTGTGGAGTGGATCCCCAACAATGTGAAATCCACTGTTTGTGATATCCCCCCAACTGGTCTCAAAATGGCATCAACCTTCATTGGGAATTCTACTTCTATACAGGAAATGTTCAGGAGGGTGAGTGAGCAATTCACGGCTATGTTCCGTAGAAAGGCTTTCTTGCACTGGTACACTGGAGAGGGTATGGATGAAATGGAGTTTACTGAGGCTGAGAGCAACATGAATGACCTTGTCTCGGAGTACCAGCAATACCAAGATGCAACTGCTGACGACGAGGGTTTTGAATATGAAGACGAAGAAGATGCTCAGGAAGAGGAGGAATCTTAAGCAGTAGCTGTACTGTCTTGGTGGGTGATCTTGTTTGTGTTTGTTGTGATGTTATGTAATGTTGTGATTTGTCCTGAATACCTTTTTCGGGGTTTTGGCTTGTTTTGCGGCGCTTGCGTCTTTGTGGCTATTGTAGTTTAGGAATTTTATGTCTGCATGTTTTCTCATTATTAACATGGTGCCCTTTAATTTCTGGAAGATTGAAAACCTAGATGATATATAATTCTTGAAATATTTGGATATTGCATCACTTGTATCGATGGAATTGGTATGTTACACTTGTAAATTTGTGTAAAGGGTGGTGGCACCGTTTTTCTGTGGTCCAAATTTTACAAACCTTCTGTGTAAGGTTTATTGCACTATTGTGGATAGTGCGATGAAATTCTTTGTTCTGTTTTTGAGGCAGTCACAAATAAAAAAATAAAATAAAATTTTGATCCCTTGCACGTTAAACTTTTTCTTTATTTTTAGGCTCAGATTTTCCAAGTAAAGCAGAATGATAAAAAAATATTTCTGAAGATCCCAGACTGGATCGATCTGGGGGTATTGAGAGAAAACATCTTTCCATACAGATCTATGGATATATTTCAGAATTGTCATTTGAGTACCGCTTTGCTTCATGAGCCTTTCTTTGAAAGGATATATTTCATTTGTTTTTACACGAGATGTCTATGTAATGTCTCGTAACCTCCTTAACTTCTCATATGAAATGTTTAGGCACATTCTAAAACTTTCCAAGCTCGTCGCCACATTTTCCTAGTGTGGGAAACGATGTAACTCTCAATGACTTCATCTTTTACTCACTCTTGAAAGTACGTCAAATCTTCTCTTCATTTGGTCTTGATTATTACTTCGAGCGAGAACTCTACGAGGAGACCTTTCGTATTCTGTGATTGTGGACTCTGTTTTCCTTGAAGTTTTGTGGGCTATTTGTTGTTTGAATAAAGCTTGTGTCTTTATTGTCATTTTTGATGGTCAGAGCTTATAATACCGAATATCCTTGGGTCAAAATGGACTTCTTGAGGAAAACTTTTGGGTACACTTATGCGAAGAAGCTTAGGTCATTGCGAGAATTTACATGCCTTGAGTAAGACTGATGAGGAAGATGTGAGGGTACAAGTGTATGAGTTAGATGAACCAATGTGTAAGGTCGAGATTGCCGACAACACTCTTCATCTATGATACGATCATCCATGTACTTAACCTGAAACCTGCATAACGTTGACATGTTTCCCTTCTGAGTCACTAATGGTTACCCACAAGGCCCTTAACGTCTTTGTATGACAATGATACGAGCCTCCTTTGGTAACTCACAAGCTTAAATAGCATATCAACCATCGAATTGGCTCACTCGACATGTGAACGAGCTTAAAAGTGGAGAACAACTTGGCCACACACTTCACATATTTGAGATATGAGGCCAAATTAGGGTCTTTTACTTGAAAACCATTGATGACTCTGTCCTATCACTAGTTGCGAGTCACTTTTAGGCGTCAAATGGTGAAAATCCATTTTTCTTGTGAGTGACATTCTTAGTATCAAATCTTCATTCTTAGTTGTTGCTCGCCTTAAAGGAGAAGCAGAGAGACGGTTCAAGTAGAACTTCGTCGAATCTTTCTAAAATTATATAGCTCTACTCCCTTTCAAATATCCATCTTGTATTTTTTTGTAGAGTTGGGGTATGTGCGAAAGTTAACTTGTCAACAAAGTCGGTCAATGTTTATCCTTTTATTTATTGGTCCCCAAGGTTCTCCACCACTCATTTAACCATTCTTCCTACAATATCTAGCTTGTTGAGGACCTGCCTGCTAGGAAGATCAATCATTATTACTACTATGAAACTCTAAAAATAGTGTTAAAGTGGTCGAGTGGTGAAGACAACGACTAGAGCACCTATTCAATCATCCAGTAACGTGTTTCAACACCTTTGCTCACAAAGTAGATTGACTTTTGACATTTGTCAATGTCTTGGACTATCATCGAATTGATGGCTCAATGACCATGATATAGAGGTATATGGGGAGGTTTGGCATGGATTTGTCAAGGACTGACAAATTTGATAATATTGCTTCAGCCCTAGAAATGCTTCTTCACATTACTCTGTCCAAACGAAATGATCATTTCTCTGAAAGCATTGGAAATAAGGGAATCCCTTCTCACCACTTGCCGAAAGGAATCACGATAAAGTAATTATCCTCCAATAAGTCGTTGCTCCTCCTTCACATTAGCAAGTCATCGCATGTTGATGATGGTCGAACACTTGTTCGGGTTTGCCTCTATCCCCCTCTACATTAGTAAAGAGCCAATGAACTTACCTGCTCGGATGTCAAACATACATTTTTTATGAGTTAGGATTAAGTTGATATTGCCCGATCGTTTTGAACAATTCTTTGAGATTAAAGCACTGGTTTTCAGGCGTCACAAAAGTGACTACCATGTCATTTATATAAGCCTGCATACTCCGACCTAGTATCCAATCCATTAGACATTGATAGATCACTTTTACGTTCTTATGACCAAACAACATCACCTTGTAACAATAGTTGTGGGGACTCTCAGCCATGAACACCATTTTATCCTCCTCCACATGGTGCATTTGTATTTGGTTATAACTCGAAAAAATGTCCATGAAATTGAGAAGATCACACCCTAAAGCATTATTAACCAAAACATTTATTGTGGACAATGGATATGAATCCTTGTAGCAAATATTGTTCAAATATGTGAAATCGACACACATTCTCCATTTTTCGTTTGCCTTCTTAACCATCACCACCACGTTGGCAGGCAATCAGGGTATTGGATTCCCTAATGTGGTGACACTTACAAGCTTCTTAGTTTCCTCATGGATCGCCAATCGCTTATCCTTGTTGAACTTTCGTCTCTATTGGACAACCAATTTTGCATTTGGGTTAATGGTCAAGTGCTGACATATGAAGTTGGGATCAATCTCTGACATGTCGACCGCTGACCATGCAAAAGCATTCATATTTCTTATTAGTATTTCTTTAAGCGCTTCACTCGAGGAGGCACCAACATTGAAATTCTTTTCATTCCAACACTATCTCCTGAGTATCTCCACAAGCTCGAGGGTATCTTTCACTGCATGCTACTCGGGGTCAGTCTCAATGTTAGGAACTTCAACTACAATTACTATGGTGTAACTTCCTCGACATGTTCTCATGTTATTCTTATAATACTTTCTTGCTACTTTTTGATTAACTTTCATGGTAAATGACCTTCTTGTCTGGGGTGGGAAGCTTTATTTTAAGATGTACGATATAGATAACTTTGCCTAATCGATTTAGTGAAGGTTGACCCAATAACATGTTGTAGGAGGATGGGACACTTACAACGATATAGTTGACCACAATTGTTATCGTTGCCTCCCCACCCGATAAAGTAGTCCACAACTCTACATATCCTTAGACTTCTACATGTTCTCTTGAAAATCCTACCAAAATATTATCAGACAATTTTAGCTGGTCTTGTGGGATTTGGAGGCCCATGAAAGTTTCCTAGAACATGACATCGACTGAGCTCCCTTGCTCTATCATAACCCGATGCACATTGTCCCATGGTGATGACATATAAGATTATTGGTTCATCTTCGTTTGGGACAACATCTTCCAAGTTTGTCAATGAAAAGCAAACGGCTAGAGTCGGGTCGAATTTGCGAGTCTCAAAGATAACATCGATCAAGCATGACACTTTTGGCTCGAGGTGGTCATTCCCCCACTCGAAAAGTCTCTCGATATAGTATTGAAACTTCCCAAGATGGGGAGTCTTATGCTCAGAGACATGTGAAGTTTCCCAAGATGGGTGTTCGAAGTATATTCTCCCTCTTTAGTCGAGCTCACATAATACTTCAAGAATATGTTCCTCGCTAGTTTGGTAAGTTGGGCAACCAGCACACAACAACTTTTTGTGTCATGTTCGTGCGCTTGATGAAATTCGCACCAATCATCCCAATGATGTACCAAGGCGGGATCAATCATTTGAGGGAATTTTAACTTGTTAGATATCTTTAGGTGGGCCAAGAGATGTCTTTGAGGAACGATAAACGATGGGTAAGTAGGTTTCTCCCTTTTTTTTGCTGCTTCGCTGAGTCACGTATGAGATGTATCGCTTTTCGTTAAGGGTTTCGACGACCTTCGACCCGACCTCTTGAATGTTACCCTTGTATTTTAATTGTTTGTGACTTTTTGAGCCTCAATGTGAGTAGAGGCACAATTTCATACCACTGTCATGGACTCGACATTGTTACAAAGTAAGGACTCGTAGAAGGGATTCACACAAAGTCTTTTCACAAAAGCATAAAAAATAGTCTACTCGTTTGATTGTTGGATGTGTACCGGTATATGACAAAAATGGTTGAGATAGGCTTTGAGGGGTTTTCCCTCTTGTTGCATAATGTCAAAAAGGTCAGCTATTCGCAGTGGTTTCACCTTATTTGCAGCAAACTACTCCACAAACATCTTAGCAAAGGTTCAAAACAAAGTGATAGACTCGTTAGAAATTCCAATGAACCATTGCAAGTTCATTCCTATGAATGTACCTACAAACATCTTGCATCGAATGAAATTCAAGCCACCAAAGATGATATTTGGGGGCGAAACGCCTTGAGGTGACTCTCCAAGTCTCTAGTTCTCGAGGAGGGGGTAATTTTGGGCACCATAAAATGGGAGGGAACTTTCTCTTCCATAATCGTCTGGGATAAAGGTTTGGGGTCTTCTTGTGTGTGTACTGGACATGGGTCAACCACTGCCTGTCGCGTTGTTTGATCTCGGGAGGATTGTCTCAATTCCTCGCTAACCTTATGCAAATCCTATAGTGCTTTCATGGCTTCCTCCATTAATCGATGGGACATTTCGACCTTGCCTCATAGTCTCTCCTCCTCTGTCATGATTCTTTGCACAAAAACTCTTGTTCAACCTGAAGTTCGTCTACTTGCCTTCTCGTTTCCATGTTTTCACGTTGAAGTTCCCACATGGTTTTCATGATTTGTTGCAAGGAAGGTGTGTTGCTTCCTTCCTTTTCCAGAGTGCCTTGTCTCAAATTCCTCATAACGTTGTTTGCTTTTTTCTTCAAAAGTATGCTTGCTTATATATTGTGGATACAAGACTAATTTTTACTTGTTCCACGATGGACGCCGATTTATTCTATTTCAATGGTCTTTCTGAATTATTTCTTGATTATGGTGTATTTTTGGATCTATAAATACTATTTAGATTATACAATTAAGAATGTGTAAATATAAAATATTTTCAGATGATATAATTTATAAAATGGTCTTTTTGCTACCTATGGCAAGAGAAATTATGGAGGTGCGGGGAACAACCTTCATTACCCCATGTTACATTTGTATGATTTAGAAAACGGGTTTCAATTCTAAAGCATTTTTTATAATTGAAGAACGTTATATTGATTAAAAATTATGAAAACTTTAATAGTTTGTATTTTATTAAATACTTCATTGACAATATTAAAAATAAATAAAAGATTTTTTTATGTAAGCGAAATAAAAAAATGTGAGAGTAGTATATAATGGATGAAGAAATGAGAATAAATTTCCAAGATCAAAGTCGAAAGATGAAAATTAAGACGGAACGTATTGTTGTAGAAATAGTATTTGCATATTTCAACACAGTATTTGTTAAATATTTAAGTAGTTAAATTCAAGTATTAGGTTAAATGAAGTGGCACGTATTTGAGTTTTTCTATTCAAACTAAACTTAATCTTGATTTGTTTATACCCTTTCTACCTTAAAGATTAAATTAACATTATAATCTCTTATCAATTTGTTTTAGTTATTTTTTCTTAAATATTTCAAATATATATATATATATATATTTGTTTTTAATCACACAAAAAAAAATTTAAAAAATTAAAGATATTTTTTTTCGTTGTAAGTTGTATTAATGCTAGAAGACTTGGATGATTAAGTAATATACAATGGTAAATATTAAATTTTATGTATAAATTATGATAAATAAATATTATTAATTGTACTTGTATAAGGTCTATATAGTATTTACCATTGACTGAAAAATTAACACTCTATTGCCGTGCCTTTCCTCTCCTCTTCTTGTGTTAATTCTTTAGCTCTCGGTCAAGAGTGCACTTGCAAAAGGCTCTATTTGACGATCAAGTAAGTACTATGTATGAGTATGGTTAATATAATGATAAAAATGTACCTTATGTTTGTATAATCATGCTTATTTATAATGTATGGACTATCTCGATGGATCGAATTTAATGTGTACCATTACTTAAATGAAATTACCTGATTTGTCGCACATCTTCTTAATGTACCTTGTGCATTCATTCTATGCGATTAGACGGTCTCTGGGATAAAGTGGTTCGTCGGGCTCCCATCATTACATTACCATATAAATAATATTTAAAATTTATAATAATTACTTATAACATAATAACATAATTTCTATAGTTTATTTTTAAAATTGATGTTAAACATCACTATGAAACCTAGGGTAACACCCCAAAGATCAGCAATCATTTGTAATCACATGAAACAATCCATTAGATAGAAAAGGAAAATAAACAAACATCGAAATTAGACCAAACTCATACAAAAAATAATACAAAATAACTTCCTATAACCTAGAAAAAACTATACATCGGGATTTAACACCTATTATGGAAAAAATATAAGTAAAGACTTGTGACAAACTAGAATATCAAACAAACTCAAAGCTGGTTAAGCAAATCTATAGTGACAAACTTATAAACATAATGATTATCCTTCCTACAAACGCATGAGACTTTAAACTCAATCATTTTATAGAAAAACAAACATGTATTCTATCTATTACGTATAGTCCAAGAAATCAGATATAAATACATGTAAGAAAAAGCTAGACATATTAGGATAGAATTACTATCTAATCATAAACAACAATACCAAACTTGTTGAGTTTGTTTAATAACAATGACCATAAATTTAGCAAAAATTCTAATTGAACACCCATGAAAAAAAAAAGACTCACCAACAAACTCTCTCATATACTACCTCTAAAAATCTAGACAAAGGTAGCAAGAATATTAGTTTTAAAAATATATCATTGTTCATGGATTTTTTAAAGGATTTTTCAGAAGATTTGACATATTCATTTATAGTCTTAATAGTCATATAAATACTATTTTCTTTATACAAAAGTCATATTTAGGGAGACGATTTCGCATTCTTTAAATCATTTAAACCAATAAAATAATATATATAAGTCTAATCAATTTAAGTGGAAAACTTTTCAAATATTTAATAATGTGGATTAAATATTCAAGAAAACAATACATAATTTTTACAGTTATTAACTATTTTTAACTATATTATAACTTAGTGTAGGGTTCACCATTACAATTTACGAAGTATATTTCAAAGAATTTGTAAATTGCTTAATTTTCTACCACTATTATTTTATATTTTAATACATTTTTTATATTATTTTTTTCAAAGTTAATATAAAAAATATTAATATTTATTTAATTATTATACTACTTTTAGAATTTATTAGTATACTTTATATTTTTTATATAAATTAAAAAATAATTAACATTACAAATTCAAGTAACTAATATTTTATTACATGATACTATAAGAAATTACATATAATAAAATTGGTAAAAAATTTAATGTAATTATAAATAAAAATTAAATTTAAATAAATAATAATTAAATCTAAATAATAATAATCAGTTTAAATAATTTAAATAAGAAATAAAATTAATACATATACATATACAAAATTTTCTAAAAATATAAATATAAATACTAAGTTAATTAATATTTGAAATATCTAAAATTTACAATTATGCAATAATATATTTTTATTTTAAAAGACCATTTTTTATTAAAAACTTATAATCTGTCAAATTAGTTCATTAGCTTAAAACTTAAAATTCAAGAGTTTATTTATTATTACCTTGAAACATTCGCTTTATTTTTATGTTGATTTTAACTATTCTTTTGATGCAGTATAACAATTATTTTTGAAATCAATTTGGTATTAATTTCAAATTTGTAAAGAATAAATTTATATTACGTTTGGATAAATATTTTTTTTAAATGTTTTGAAATGTTTTTATGATGCATTATTTGAATAACAAATAAAAAATTTAATTAAAATAATTCTATTAAGTAAAATGAAATAATTTTAAATTTTATTTAAAAACCAAGAAGTGTGCTTGTGAATGGTGTATATTACTAAAATTTCATGTAGAATCACCTAATTTTTGTTAATTATTTTTTAACTGCAATTCTTATTTTGTAAACACAATATTTTTTCAGTCATACAAACTTTGGGAGAGAAAACAAATTAAATAAATTTCTTCATTATTTATAATTTTCTTATATAGAAATTAATTTATAAAAAAGGTTTCATAAAGTTTTTCTATTTTCTATTTACTCTTTTATTTTTACTGTCATAATTTTTTTTTATAAATAATAATATTAAAAAAATTAACCATAAAGAGTGACCTTTTCTTTTTTATCTTTATTCATGTATTTATTTATTTTAAATTAAGCATGGTTTATCTCTTACAATCAGTTTTTCTCTATTTTAAAATTTAAATACTTTACCAATGATTAAAGGAATATAGTATCGCAATATAAATCTTTATTCCCAAATATAAATTATAATTTATATACACAAACAAATAGGTGTCTATTTTAAAATCTAATTATATATATTTGTATATTTCAAATATTTATTTGTTAAACCCTAATTCTTAAGATTGTGTGAGCGCTGCATCCTTGTTTTGTGCACTCAGCTCCTCTCTCAACCTCTCAACCGCAGCAGCTACAACAATGGTGAAACACTACAGACCCCCGGTGAGTACTGCTTGCGCGTTTCGCTTTCGCTTTCTCTATTTGTTTATGCCTTCATCTAATGTATTCTTCTCCTTTTTAGCATAACTTTCTTAATTTGCTTCTCGTTTCGTAATTTGTTTCGTGGCTTGTGTTTTTTTTCTTTTTCGGTGATACCCATGATGTGATTGTTGTTTCGGTGTGAGAAAATTTGGAATCCGTAATACTTCAGTTGTAGCTATTCATTTACAGTAACAAATTTATGTAAAAAAGTTAACATTTTTCTTGTTTTTCTGGTTAAGGGCCTTTGTTTCGAGATGTAATATCAGGACTCGTATTTCGATGAATGAGTGGTAGTAGATAGTTGCTGTACAAAATAACTTTCATTCCCCGAAAAATATAATACATATACGTTTTTTCCTTAAGAATAAGAAGCAAGGAAAGCATGAACATTTTATATTCCCAGGAATCAACAATTCCTGAGAATATTTATCCAAAACTTGTATCAAAATCAAGAATGTAGCAGCGGTAAAAGCTTATTGTTGTTGTTTTGTCTTGCAGGGGAAGAAAAAGGAGGGAAATGCTGCTAAGTTTGTCATCAGGTCACAGGCACTCAAGCAGCTTCAAATCAGTCTACCCCTTTTCAGGTACTATACAGAAAGAAAAACATGCCCTTGTGTATATTAATTTAACTTGCTCTTGTTGGATGAACTTTGTCCTTCAATACTTTGGAGGAGAAGGATGCTGCCTTTCAGATGAAAATCACTTGTCTGGATCTTGTCTGGATAATTTATATCTTCTATCCTTACAGATCTGATATCATTGGAATTTGCATCTTTAGTAATTGTGAAACATTTTGGAAAAGAAGATTTGATAAAGACTTTGATTCTAATACTGGCTTTTATAAATTTTAGGAAACTATGTATTTTGAAAGGTGTAACCCCCCGAGAGCCTAAGAAGAAGTTCAAGGGAACTCATCAGACTTATTACCATGTGAAAGATATTGCCTTCCTTCATCATGAGCCTTTGGTTGAAATACATAGAGCTATAAGAGTGCATGAGAGAAAGATAAAGAAAGCTGAGGCAAAGAAAAACCTTGAACGTGCAAACAGGCTGCGGGAGAAAACGCCCAAACCCAAGATAGATAGGATTATACGGCAGAGGTTTGTTTGATTTTGTTAATTTTAATTTATATATGGTAACTGGTGATGAATTTCCTTCTTAATTAATTTTTTTTGTGAATTATAGGTACCCGAGGTTTGTGGATGCCCTTGGAGAATTGGATGATTGCCTTACAATGGTGCACCTTTTTGCAGCACTACCTGCATCGGAGAGTAAAAAAATTGATGTTGAGTGTGTCCATAAATGTCGAAGGTACGAACTTGGAATATTGAAAAGCAAAGGATTAATATATAATGAGGAAAGCAGCCTCTGTGGCTTTATTTTTCCTTTGAAAATAAGCAGTTAAAAGATACGAGGAATAGATTCTGCTAAATGTCTTCAGTGTGTTCTTGCATTTTATGCTTACAGGATTTTTATCTTCTGTGTTTATTCTCATTGCTTACTGGTTTGGCAGATTGGCACATGAATGGCAAGCATTCATATCTCGAACTCATAAGTTAAGAAAAACATTTGTATCTGTGAAAGGCATATACTACCAGGTACCAATTTTGGCAGTTATCAATGTTCATTAGTCTTAATTGTATGTTATGTATTGATGTTGTTATTTGTGCAGGCTGAGGTCGAGGGTCAGATGATAACATGGTTAACTCCTCATTCACTACAACAGGTTGTAACTGATGATGTTGACGTCGTTACCATGCTAAACTTTCTGCAATTATATGAGGTTAGTTACATATTCTTTTTTACATATTTCTTGTCATTCCAATTAACAGGATTAAAGGTCTGTATATTTTAATCATGTAATATTTAATTTAAATAAGTTTTGGTGTTGTGTCAGCATCATGCGCTAACCAAAACCAAATTTAGCTATCTGGACATGCTTCTCGTAAGCCTTTATAGTCATCCATATATTTGTTATACTGACTTTTATTAATTTCTTAATCTTCTATATCGACGCAGCCTCTTCTTAGTTTTGTCAATTTTCGCCTCTATCATTCTATAAATTTGAAGTACCCCCCAATACTTGATCCTCGGCTGGAAGCTCTGGCTGCAGGTACCATTTTTCTCAACTTAAATGGAATTATGGAAAATTTTAATTAGTTATTTATTGTATCTGGTAATCAAATTTCTCTTCAAATCATGCAGATCTATATGCTCTGTCAAGGTATGTCAGTGCCAATACTGGACCTTCTGTTGTGAATTCTGAAGCTTCTCAAGCTGAATCAGAACAGTTGGAGACCAAGCAAAAAGAGGCAGAGACTGGAAAGGAAAAATCTGAACTAAGACTTGCTCAACTTCAGCATCAACTTCCTTCTAATGAACCTGGTGCTCTAATGCACCTTGTTGAGGAAGTTACTGGTGAAGACGAGGAGGATCAAAATACAAAAGAATGTAAAAAGCTCTTTAAAAATGTGAAATTCTTCCTAAGCAGGGAGGTAAGACCTTGTGATGGATTTAGCACCACTATTTAAATGTACATTCGGTCAATAGCTGGGAATTTGTGCTCATAGTACTAAATAACATTTCAATTTTTTTTCCCAAAAAATAAATAAAATAAATAGTACCCAAGAGATAGAAATTAGTGATGGTAATAATTGGGAGCATGTCTTGAGCAGTTAAACTAAGCTAATAACATGTAACACATAATGTATTTTCACTTTAAGAACGTAAGAACTATTGATGTGTTTGGATTGGAGTTAGGATAAATCATGTTGAAATCATCACAAAAGCAACAATTTGTTGCTTCAGAAAATCACTGAGTTCTGTGTTACCATACATACACTATAGGACCTTAGAACTTTGTGCCAATGGTCAAGATTAAAAGTTGGAATAACATGATCATTTAAAAGAGGCTCTAATAACATCAAATATATCCATTATTCTCTTTTCTTGCAACAACCAAGTTTCTCACTCGAGTAATTCCACACAGACATGCATATATTCACTTTTCGTAAAACAGTTGGGGAATATTGCCTCATCAAATAGAAGTTTGTCTTAGAACTTAAATGGCTATTGTTTTTTATTAGATGACAGTATGATGGGTAAATCTTGTCTTAATTAGGACAGTAAGGTTGTTGGCTCAAACTGTCTCAATCTTTAAGATTGAAATTTTGTTCTCAAGTTCCTTGGTTTGGTTCTTACTAGTGGACTTTCAGTGGACGAAAGTTATATGTTTGTACCCATTTCAAACCCTTGCTAGAGCGTCTCCTCTCTCCTAAACTTACCAAGACAGAGATTCTCTTAAAGAATTCGCTTTATTTTTGCTGGAAACAAAGGAGCTATTTCTTAAATACTTTGACATTTGTTACGATTTATAATGTGAATTTGTGTGCTGTGTTGCTTCTTGGACAATTTATATAATATTTTTTCTTATTAATATTTTTTAGATTGATCTCATATGATCCATGTATATGCATATAGCACAATACTTCTTATTGGACTTTGGTTCTAGATTGCTTGATTTTTAACTTCCGGTTTGAGTGTTTGGAAGTGGTTGTGTAGTTTTGACGTTGCCTGCATTTTGTTTTGGTCTAATTATTCAGGTACCAAGGGAATCATTGCTTTTTGTTATTCCTGCTTTTGGGGGCATAGTTTCTTGGGAGGGAGAAGGTGCACCTTTTGGGGAATCCGATCAGAGCATCACTCATCAGGTTTGTGATTAAGCTGCCATCTTCTAGGCGTCCTTATGTTTTATATTTCTTGCCTTCCTATTTTTAGGTTTGCTAAGCTACTACTTTCATATGTTTAGATTGTTGACAGGGAAACACAAGGACATAGGTTCCTCTCAAGAGATTACGTTCAACCACAGTGGGTATATGACTGTGTGAATGCACAAATTATTTTGCCAACTGATAATTATTTGGTGGGAAGGTAATTTCTAATCCAGTTTTGTTTCTTATAAAGCTTTTGTTTGGTGGTGATGGTAGTAATTTACAAATACAACTTCTCTCTAACAATGTATACAACTTTAATATTATTACCCGTCAGAAAACGAGTTTCTGTGTCTTTATGCTTCAGTAATCGAAGTTGTGTTATCTCTGCATCTTTTTGTTTTTTGGTCCATAGTGGAACCCTTATTGGTTGTAGTAATGGTCTTGGTAGGAATGTGCTATTTTATCTGTCTCTGGAAATTAAGTTTTCTCTACAAGGGATCATGATATCTTTCTGCGGAACCATGTTTATCTATGTTGGCATTCCATCTATTATCTGTCTGATGAATTTGATCCTAATTAAAATATTTATTATCTAAATTTGAAGAAGATAGAAACCACATATGCGTCTTTCTAATGTGTAGTCACACTCCCAGTTTCTGCCATAAACCTTGTGGATTTTGCAATTTGTAGTGTTTTATTTTCTTTAAATAGATAGGTCCCAACATATTTACGAGTGAATAGTTACTTTGAAGTTTCAAAATTATTCTTCTGCTAGAAGAAATTATGGGCAGGATTGCATTTTAGCCTCTATTTAATAGGAGTATACTAAAAAATGAATTTACTAGCTTGTAAGAGTGTCTATATGCTAGCATTATGTTTATTATTTGAATTATATTTTGCTAAAGTAGATAATTAAAAAGTGTCAAAGATCTCATGTTTAGAGACTAGAGTTGTCCTTTGATGCATATTTTTCAGGATGATAATGCTCTGACTGATGTTCTTGTTGGGTGGGGGTCTACAAATCAGATTTGGGATCTTTTTAGTCAGAATCCTCATGATGAAAGCCTTGATTACCTTTAGTAGGAAGTTGGGCTCAGCTTAGCTATGTAGTGTTTTTCCCCTGATGTACCAAAAAAAAAGTGATAAAATTACTTTTAAGTTAGAAAACTGATCTATGTTAATTCTTATTTGATGTGATATTGGAACTTGGATGAATAACTTATTGTATACAATGAAAGAGTGATTTGTATTAAAATGATAGGGGTGTATTGTGTAGTTTAGTAAAATTAATTCTCATTTGATGTATGAGCGTTAATTAATTAATAATGAAGCCTCTATCTGCTGGGTTTATGTAAAGTATAAAATTAGTTTAAAACTTCATACACTTCTGCAGACACGTGTTAAATTTAAAGAAAAGTATATGTATGCTAAAGAAAGCCTATTTGATTTTCTTATCTTTCATGGCTAATGTGTTTCTTTTGGTAACAGGATCCCTCCACCACACTTGTCACCTTTTATTAATTATGACGAAGAAGGAGCATACATTCCAGATTATGCAAAGACAATTAAACACTTGCAAGCTGCTGCTAAAAAGGACGTCCTTCCACTTCCAGGTGTTGGGAATGAAGATCTGGAAGATCCTCAAAATCTTCTGGTTGAAGGTATTAAAGGCCGAGCGGAGGCTAATGATGCAGCTCAAAGAAAGCAAAAGGTATGGATGTTCTGAGAAGAAAAAGGTTGCATTGCATCGTAACGGTGATCCTTTTTTGTTTACTGACACTGAAGTATTTAAAATTTTGAATGAATGCAATGCAGATGATGATTCTGGAGCAGCAATACCACGATGATTTGAAAAAGGAACTTAAAGGCGTTACATACACTTCAGCAGATTCTAAAGAAACTTCTGGAGAGGTACAGACTGGAGAATCAGTTGTCCATGTTGAAGAAAATGCTGATGATGACATGGGTAAACTTATGATGTCACGTAAAAAGAGGAAGCTCTTGGAAGCCATGCATGTGAGTTTTGTTCTTTTTCCTCGTGCACAATATATTTTTGTTCTCTTTTCCAATTATAGTATCATTATTTTCTCTTAAGTAACGACCTAATTGCAAAGTGACAGATTGTGTTTAAATTTAATCTGTAGACTTGGAAGGTCTGTGTTTTGAATTCTGTTTTCTCACCCCTTTTTTGTTTCTGAAAAATGTCATTCAGATATCTAATAAACGCAAGCAAGCTCAGTCTGATCTCATTAAACAACGGAAAAAGAAAATAGATGAAGCTAAGAGTCAAAGGAGTTGAAGAGATGCTGCATTGACTTTATTATGTGTTATAGCTGCTGCTGGTTTAAAAGGGTAGCTCATTTTTGTTTGCAGTATTTTTAGTTGAACTCATTCTAGTCTCCTTTGTTTTTGTAACAGATATATCTGGTTTGAGCCTTAACATGGTTAACTAGGGTTAAGCCACCGGGACTATTTAATGTTGGGATAAGGTTTTGTTTAAATATTGAAATGGTGTCTTGTTGAATTTTTCGATGGGAGAACATGGAACTCAAATACCAAGAAACTGAAAACTTAATGTGTTAGGGTATAGTTTCTTTTACACAGGATAAGGGTAATTACAAACTTCGCAACTAAAATCCATTTAGTTTACTAAGTAATCTTTTTAATTTTTTAAAATTATTTATGAAGATCCAGACAAACTTCATGAAAATATGGAAGAAATGAGTTTCTACTTCTGTCAACTTTCGTTTTCTCTCCCATATACATACACTTCTCCTGAAAATTGGTTTCCGTTCCAAATTCTATCCTTTTACTCTCACTGATAGATGCAATGTCCAATCTCCAATGTGACCACCGTTCCCCGATTTATGCATTATTAAAGGGATGTTATTTTAAACAATAACTTAAAAGCTAAACCTAAATCCTAAACTTAAATGTAATGAAATCGTATATATGCTAATTCCTTATAATGATTCTCCAATTGAATTCAAGCGATATGCTTGTTCTGTCACCCCTCTAATTCAATATGGACTAATTAATTTTGAAGAGAGTTTGTTGTGAAAACTCCTCCACTTTAACAACTGCATTCCATTTTTCACGCATCCCTCGTCATAATTTAAAGTGACGCAAAACTAGTTTTATCAGTCTCATGATAGACATGGTAACCTCTTTTGCTAGAGCACTAAATGTGTCTTCTTTCGTAGATCTTACCAACCTTATTTATAATTACATATATTCTTGGACTTTATAATTCTTTAGGTAAAAGCAAGATCCACCTAGTTTTTTTTCTTATATTATCGTTAATTTCTTGAATTAATTATTATTTTGGTCCTAGTTATTATATTGCTCAACAAATTTGTTCCATGTTCCATGTTTATTTTGGTTTGATTGTGATAAAATTTCTCTATATTTATGTGAGAGGGATATTTTCCAACTTATTTGTTAGTAACCATATCCTAATTTTCCTAATTAATCTTGAACAACTGGGTAGATTAAAATTCTACTTATCTTATCACTACACAACCCCAAGTTTGAGTGAAGACTTGCTTAAATTAGGTTGGAGTCCTACTTATCATTAACCTCTATACGTAAATTGTGATATGCCATACGAATTGTAAAGGTATTGAAGGTACTGTTAGGAATGAATGAAGTTTTCTCATATTTGTGAAATACTAAGTCTCTATCTAGTGCCATTTTTTTTTGGGCGCGTACTTAAGGAGAGATAACAACAAAAATTAATCTCTGTAGGAGAGGAATAGTACAAGTTGATATTTGTTTGTGCACATTCCACTTTGACTCAATTAATCAATTAATCATATTCTTATTTCACCTTCATAAATTTTTATATTTATAAAAATATCCTTATATAATACTCTAGATTATGTAATCCTAAAGTTATTTTTCAAATTTGTAATTGACTTTTAGATTACATAATCCAAAAATCTTTTTTCGATGTATGATTAGTTTTTAGATTATATAATTTAAAAGTTTTTTTTAAATGTATGTCTATATTACATAATCCGGAAGCTACTATTAAATCTAAACTTCCAAATTATATAATTCAGAATATAATTTTGGATTATGTAATCCAAAATATGGAGGTGACACAAAAAGGAAAAAAAATATTTCTATGTTTTATATGGGGTAACATAAGGAGGGAGGTGCAGGAAGAAACAATGGGAAGAGTGATTTCAAGTCTGGTTGGGGACTACATAAGAGTGTGATATTGTTGGGAAGAGTGTTCTGATAATTTTTCTTTAGTGAATATGATAATTTGCGATTAAAAGCATTAGCAAATAATCCATCCAATACATTTACGCACCAATCAATCCATCACCCTTTTAACCGAAAGACGAAACAGCAGAAATATAAATCCAAATTTTAAATATATGAGTCTGTTTCAATTTGAAAATTTTGAACTTGAATGTCGTCATAATTGACTGGTGCTCAACCCTAATTCATTATCTCACATTTGCTTTGAGAAACTACAGTTTTTTTCTAACTATTCCTATTGATATCCATATGAAATAGGGATGAGAAATGTATGGATATTATACTAATCTGTAAATCTTTATTTGGAAGGAACGTGGAACTTACCCAATGTTTAAAATTTATGGTTGGTGTACTTCCAGAATAATATTTAAAACTTTATTGGCAAGATATGTGTATTTGGGCTCCACATAGTATTCAGCCGCTCAAGTTTGAGAAACGAAGTGTTCTGCAACAAGACGCCTAAGAATCTTCCCAGTGGCGGTCTTGGGCAAAGAATCAGTGATGAAGACCTTTTTAGGGACTTTGAAGGTTGCAAGGTTCTTCTTGCTAAAACTCTGCACCTCTGCCTCATCAATGTTTGATCCTTCTTTTGGGATGATCGCACAATTTATCTGTTAAAATGTTAGATGCAGTGAGTAGATTTCAGCACAAATTTTCAACAAACCTTGCAGATGTAGTAAGTTTCCAAAATTCTGAGCTACCTTAATTCACATGCTTGTACTATCCATTCCCTTGCTTTTTTTTTATTTGACGACTTTTTTAATTGAAAGAGGTATTTTGTTTTTGAAAAGAAATATAGGTAATATTAAGAATTACGATATAAGAAGTCGTAATTACAAATATATTTTTAATTTTAATTTTTTTACTCATACATACACATATATAATTAAAAGTAAATAAAATCGTGTTTAGTAATCTAGTCACTTTCAATCAATTAATAAAATAAAACTATAAAATAGTATATGTGATTTTTTTCTCCAAGCTTATATATATATTTTTATCTAAATAAAATTATTTTTACTTTAATTTAAAAAAAATATCTGATCGGATTTAGGGTTTAGACATGTCTATTCTCAGCGTGAAAGAGTCTCTCACTTCCCTTATTTTTCCAATTTTCACACAAATTTGAAGAAAATCACGACAAATTCAGCTCCTCCAAAATTGAATTTCGACTCTTTTTCATAAGTGGGAGTAGGCACATCGAGAATTGAACTATTTTTCACTATTTAAAAATGGATATACTTTTAGAAAAAATTTGATATACGAGACTTCCACAAGTTCTAAAAAAAAGTACTAAAAGTGTATATGAAAGTATTACTTTTCTATTGTGATGTCGTACTTCCCAGGACTTTCCAAAATGCTAATTTCTTTATATAAAATTTAGAAAATAATTTGTGACATTAAGATGCATTTGTTTGATATACTCTAGTAGTTGCAAACAAAAAGATGGCAAATGCAACGGTCACACGTGTGAAGATGTTTACGTAATGTTTGGCCTTTTCAGCCAATAAAAGTTAATTTTGCACTTTGAATAAAATATGAAACCTCAAAATTAGTATAGTTTGTTGATAAAACATGTGAATATTGAAGAATATTTGTGTGCGTATTTTTAGAGTGTAACACAAAGAGACAAGAAAAATGATGGCATGTGTTTTCTTGTACGCAAGAAGTTGTTGTGAACAAACCAACAAAGTTTTCCTGGATCGGGGTTTAAAGAAGATAAAAATCAGTACCATAGAAGTGTTCCACTTGGCTTTCAGACAGCAGTTATGCTACTGCATCATGTAACTTACATTCTATGGACATAATTTTGGGTGACACGAGAAGAAGAAGTAATGAATTACTTTAAATGAATAAAAGTTCCATAAATATAACATTGATAAGAAAATTTCCATCATTTTTTGTATCTTATAAATATTTATTTAAATCCATCTTTAGTAAGTACAATGGAACTGAATTTTGTTTTCTTCGTTGTATACAACATATGCTCATGAGTTCATGCCACCTTTCTTTGTTTGTAAGGTGTATTTTGTAGACCCAGCTAGATTAATTGTTATGAGTTTATAACCATTCTCTATAAGAAAGGTTTATTAAGACCAAACTTTGAAAAAGATAAAGGAATAAAGAGAACAATTCTTAAATGATTTTTTTCCATTAAAATTAGCAGTTAAGGGTATCAACTGATTTAGTTTAAAATGTGTCATAAACTCATTAACACAAAAGTACTTTTTACTAGACTGATTAAGAAATAAACTGGTTTTATAGAAGTTTTTTCTTAGTCTCTTTCAAAGAACACATACCTCTTCGCCGTATTTATCATCTGGAACTCCGAATGCAACTGCTTGGGCGATGTCTGGATGAGATAGAAGGACAGCATCCACCTCTATTGGTGATATTTTCTCCCCTTAAAAAAAAAATAATTTGCATGTTAAAAATGCATAAATAGGAGAACGCTACCCATATATTACTCATACTTGCATGCTCCAAAGTGCGGAATACGAACACTAACACTAACACTGATACGACCCGACACGTATATGTCCGACACGTATATGGATATATATAATATTTAAAATGTAGGAAACAGAGACATGGATTTATATATTATATAATTTTGAATTATATAAATTAAAAATAAATATTTATGTGCAAAAGTATATTTCAGATTCTTTTGGAAGAAGAAAGATATTTTTCATTACCGGATCAAAAGAATTTATTGCTTATTTTTATAATTATAATAAAAATTTATACAATAAATTTGATTTTTTAGAAAATTATTGTATTTATACCTTTTAAAATTGTGTTAGAACCGTGCTAGAATTTTAAAAATTCCAACAAATATTTTTTTGAATTGAACACTTGAACACGAATATGTTATTTAAGATAAGTGTCTGAAGCTCATAGCTTATGACTCAAATAACAATTTGCCATCCTTTTTACGTTCCAATACAAATTACACACAACAAATGCATTATTTCTTTAAAAAAAAAGGAAAAAAATATTATAACGATTTTTCTTATGGCCATGTATATTTGTTAATATGTGGCATGGAAAGTGAGCAGTTGATAAAATTAAAAATATTACCTCCACGGTTAATAAGCTCCTTGATGCGACCCACGAGGTGCAAATACCCATCCGAATCAAAAAACCCGATATCACCTGTGTGGAACCACCCATATTGAAAGGCAGAAAGATTCGCATCAGGGTTGTTTTTATACCCTTTGGTCACATTGGGTCCCCTGATACAAACCTCACCTTTCACATCATTCTTTAGAATCTCACCCTTCTCGTCTAATATTGCCATTTCCTGGCCCACGGGCTTTCCAACTGACCCGGCCCGATGAGGCCCATCTTCGGGTAACGGATTCGTCGACATCAAATGCGACGCTTCCGTCATAGCATAAGCCTCCAAAACCGGTGCCCCAAACGCCTCCTCCAACCGCTCCAATATAACCGGTGCAAGCGAGGCACTACAGCTCCGAATAAACCGGAGCTTCGGGTAAACCGGTTCCGGGGTTTTCAAATGACGCTCCAAAACGATTTGGTGCACCGTAGGAACTGCGGTGTACCACGTGGCGTTGTACGTCAACATGTCGCTCCAAAACGAGGAGGCGGAGAACCTCCCCGCCGCCGGGAGCGCCACGGATGCTCCGGCGGCGAGTGAACTCAGCAACGCGGCGAGTAACCCGTGGACGTGGAACAATGGGAGAACGATGACAGTCGAGTCAGACTCAGTGAGTCTGTACACGGACTTGATGTTCTCCACCGATGAGGCCAAGTTGTGCTGCGTCAACGGCACGCCCTTGGGACGGCTTGTGGTGCCGGAAGTATGGAGGAACAGTGCCACGTCGGACGCGTCGTTAACGAGTCCGGAAATCGAGTCGGTCGATGACTCGGTGTAACTCAGAGAGAGACTGAGCTCTTCGGCTTCGGCTTCGTCGAGCGAAGCTGTTGATACCGGAATGCTAAGCTTGGAAGCCGCAGCTTGAGCCGGCTCGTTCCCTTCTTTGGACGTTACTAACAGCTTTGACTCGGAGTCAGATAAATAAAACTCGAACTCTTCCGCTGTGTAAGCCGCGTTCAACGGCGCCGCCGTAGCTCGCGCCCGAATGATGGCAAGAAACGTTATTATAAACTGAAAACATTAAAAAAGGAATTAGAAACAATAAGAGTAAATAAATGTAAATGAAAGATCAAATAGTTTTTGTTTTCTTTGTGTTCGCAATGAAACAGTGAGGGAGGAGAGGACCTCGACGGTGTTGGGGAAGGTGAGTGCGACGACATCGCCGGGTTTGATGCCGGTGGATAGGAGGCGTGCGGCAGCGCGTTCGACAAGGTGGTGGAGGCGGGAGTGTGTGAGGTGGAATTTGCCTGAGACGGAGACGGCACGGTGGGAATGGAATATTTCGGCGACGCGGTGGAGCAATCCGGTGAGTGTTGTTGGAGCTGGCATTGTGGTGTGGTGTGGTTATGATGTGATAGATTCGCATTGGAAACCTGAGAGTATATATATATATATAGGAGGAGGTGGCTGTTCCGTGAACGTGAAGAGTTCCCATACCATACTTTTGTAATTATTTTTAGAGCACGTAAGGATGCGAATTCTAATATAAAAGAATGTGTAAGTATATGTTTTTAAAAGAAATGATAAGTTTATGTAAGAATTAAAAAAAACTAGTGTACAAGTGTAATTTTTAAAAAAAATCTCGAAAGCTATTAGTGTAATTTATTCTATAAAATAATATAAAAGATATATTTGTATAATTCTTTTAGAAATAAATTTGTGATTTAAATTAATAATGTTTACTTTTATTGATTTTAAGTTATTACTTTTATATGGTAAAATACTCTATAAAAATTAATACAAATTCTGTACTGATTTGATTTAATTAAAGTATATACATATATATATATATATATATATATATCACTTATTTTAGATTATAACTAAAAGTATTCTAACACTGACCTATCTTTATAATTCTCACGTTTTGATATTTCCATCTTAAAATTTATTGTGGTTTCTTTGTCACATCTATCTTGTTCCATAGTTAAAAATAGACATATAACAAATAAATAAAAAAGGATTACGAAGAAATTTACTCAAGTGAGGAATAACATATGTTCAAGAAGTCAAATAAATCTCCAATTTTTTTTAAAAAAATAACTTCTCTTTTTGTTTTTCGTTTTCAATAATATTATTAGCCACTTGACTAAAAACCTATGTTTCATCCAGAAAAGTTCCTTTGGAGTAGTAACTATTACATCTTTCTATTTAATAATCTGATGTATGATATTGAAGGAAAATAAATACTTTAGTTATGTTTATTCTTTTGATTAGTAACGAGAGAATAATTATAAAGTGAGGTGCACAACAAAAAGAGATTATGTAGAGACTGTACCAAAACGGAACATCAATCCTTTTCGTTCTCCACAGTAACTATTAAAAGAAAAAGAAAGTAAAGAAGTAGGAGATATAAATTAATACGAATATTAGGACATTCCTTAAAAACGAATAATAGGACGTGGATTTGATAGGTTTTGGTTAGAAAGGAAGGGATTCTTTCCCACATGAGATTTCTTCCTGCACCTTTACAGGAGTGCTAAAATTTCCATTTTATCTTTACAAAAATAAATAAATAAACTCATAGCACCCCTTTTTCATCTTTCACTATATGTCAATGGTCAGGTAAGCTCTCTCATTCACCTCAACTCCATAACAAAAAATAATTTTCCAATTATCTCCATCTTCTCATTTTGAAAATCCTGAATAACCATATAAAAAGTATACACATCATGATAAGATGGGGCATCTATAGTGAATAAGAAGAGTGTTTGTTATTTTTGTCAACGTCTACGCAACAAGATTGAACGTCTAATTCGATAACGATGATCGTCTAGTAGAGAGATACCACTTGTTAGTCATCAAGCTTTTACGGTCTATTGTGAGAGATTTCAAGAAAAACCTACACTAAGAAAAAAAAATCCTAAACAAATTTCGATCCATAATGCATCATGTTAGACGCTATAATACATACAACTTTTTAAACCAGAATTAGTTTATGGATTGTATGATCCAACATAAAAAAAAAAAAACGTATTCCTAAATCTAGATAAGCTTTTTGAATTCTAGAATTTAAAATACACAATTTTATTTCGGGTTTAGAATCCAAATAAAATTTTGTACTTCAAATTGTATAATCTAAAATACATAAAATCCAAATTTTTATATTCTTAAAAAAAAACATGAATTCATAAAAGTATTTTGGAGTTTACATAATTATAATTATGGGCTGCTAGAAGAAATTATGGGGTGAGGAAGAATTTCCATAAAGGAATTTGGACATTGTTGGAAAGAGTATAAAAAAAAGGTAAAATACTTGGGAATGAAATAAATATGTGGACACAAAAGCAGGAACAAGGAAAGATAGAGGAAGTGGCTTATTTTTACCATTTAAATAGATTCCATACTTATTAAATTCCTTTTTAAACAAAGCCAAAAAAATACTAATAAATTCATTCTTCTACTGTCTTCGGTATAAGATCAAATCCTAACCTACATATTTATTTATACGTCTTCTTTTTTATTGTTTTGATTTGAATATCTTTTACGAATGATGAACACTATTGTGAAAGTATGAAAAATTGTATAAATTTGAAAGAGATAAAAATTATGAACGTGAATTGAAGTAAGATTAGGTCAACACTTAGTTTCTAGAGTAAGGTTGAGCCAACACTAATATAAGGAGTCTAGAAAATTGTCTAGTAAGAAAACAACTTGAGAGAGAACTTTGAGCAAGTAAAAGTGTATCAAATTAGACATTTAATTACACAAATTAAAGTTAAAAATCATGTGCATGAGACTCTTATTTATAGGTGAAAGTCTATCAAAACTTCTCCAATTAGAGTGTGACGTGTCACCACTTTATTGGTGCAAATCTCTTCATTGGGAGAGTGACAAGTGGCATGCCTTCATTGGAGTAAAATTTTCTCCATTGAAAAAATGACATGTGAAGTCTTATGCCTTTGCCAACATTTTTATTTGTACTCCTCATTTATCTTCTTAACGAAAAGTTGCGAGATCAAATAATTTTTATTAGTATATAAAAGATAAATCATTAGTTGGCTGAAAATAAAATAATAAACAAAAATAGTAAAAAATAAAGTAAAAGTTATCAGTATTTTGCGGAAGATCAGTTTAAAGAAAAGATAAATAAAAATATTTGGGATGCAATTTTACCATTTTAAAAAACTACATATTCTCTACTTTTTTTCATCAAATAAATAACTTTGTATTACTTTTATCATTTCAATCAAACGCATCATTCAACCGTCTAAACTCAATATCTTCTAAAAGTTGTTAAACAGGATTAATCAAAAAAAATTATATAGAAATTAGAAACTTTTAAAATATTTTTCGTCCTCGTAGTACAAAAATTCGTACACTTCTAAATTGTTTCGTGCTGTGAATACACAGTAACATTTTTAAACAAGTAATTATAAGAATACTAAAAGTTACACTACAGTCAACAATACGAAGGTTTAATTTAGTATTTGTCTGTAAAGCCCCAATACTCAACATGATTCCAATAGGATATGATAGATACAGATATTAAATATGATAAGTTTTTTAACTTATGAAATACAATACGTTTAAGACTTGTTAACAAAAAAGATATATAAATAAAAAAACATATACCCAAAAGTTAACTTTATTAATGTATAAATTATTTTGATTACTTAGGGCTTTCACTAATGGGCCTGAAACATATTGGGTGCAAGACTGCTTCTTTCTACATTTCCATAATTTCTTGTAACACCCATACTTCTTAAGATATCATTTATTTTATTGATGTTTTTCATTTTAGAATGAATGATCCAATTTTTTATTATTATAGAATCTATAAGGTATTTTTGTATTCTAAAATATTGCAAATTCTGTAATTTGGAATATATATATGTTTTAAAATTTAAATTCTGTCATCAAGGGTGTGAGTAGAAAAAAAATAAATACAAAGTCTAAAATTTTCAGAATATATATATATATATTTTTTAAATTAAATATTTTTTCCCTCACTGTGATTTGCCACGAGAATTTACGAAAGTGGAGGAGGATATGCAAGCATGAATATGTGACATTTTCAAAAGTCCTTTAAAAATTAAGAAATTTGAAAATTGCAAAAGCGCGTTTCCCCAACCACACAAGATCACATCCCTTTTCTATTTAATTCTGATTCAGAGATCGTTAAAGGGTAAAACTGATGCATAACTGCTTATAATTTATATGAATAATTTATAATATAGTGAAAGCTACACCTTATTAATACGGGATAGTTTAACACCATCACTTTTCTCTTACATTCGAAAAGTCCTACATTTTTAGGTGCAACTTCATTATTACAATCAAAACATAGTGTGACATTCTCAATTCATACACTACAACAGTAACCTGAGTTACTCTCAATTTCTTTGCATCTTCCAAGAAACTACACTTTTTAGTTTGGTGATGGGGCAACCGCAGAGAGTTCCACAGGGTTAATTGGAGGAGAAGCTGCTAACTCCACAGAGTGCACAGGTCCTGGTGCCACAATGCCAGAGCTTCTCAGTTCAGCCATTCCTCGACGAGCATTCACACCTTCTACCTCACACAACTTCGGAAGAAACACACCTACAACATAAATTTCCTCAACCTCATCAGACATTAGTTTTGTGACCATATATATCGTAACATAATTTTATTGTAATTTTCCACAGCATTATAAAACCTTACGAATAATGTTATATATTCATTTGTATACCTTCACCAGCTGCAAGATTGAAGTACAAGTCAACAACGTTGGGGCAAAAGTGGTAGCAGTGAGGGGAACAGAGTTTGTGTGTGAAGGTAGACTCAAGAAGAGAATCTGATGAGATTCCAAGGGAGTTTCTGTCCAATCCACAGGCCTTTATGCATTGGTCTGTTTCAATGTGATCCTTCAGATTCTCAGCTTCAATATCTGATGTCTTGCATGTGTATTCCTCCTCACCACTCCTCTTCACGCGCTTCTCAAGCACACACCGTTTCCCACCAGATGACACAGCAAACGAGCACGTCTCATGGCTCAGATTCTCACATTCTGTTCCTCCTGCATTTTTCCATCACATACTCTACAGTATCAAGTTTCTGCCCAATACTATGCATGTAGATAAAAACAATCACGTGGAAAGAAATATGAGAATTAAGGTATTCACTTACCAAGAGTGGCTTCAAGGGTGAGAGAAAATGCAAGGAAAAATACCATGAAAGTTCTGAAGCTGAAGTTAGAGGCCATTATGGGTTAAGGGAGAAGCGTGGCCAAAACTGTGTGGGAAATGAAGGTTGGAGGAATGTTATTATGAGGGTTGATGGGTAGTGCATTTTATAATGGGGTTTTGTGCCGGAATTATCGGATTTTTTAATAGGAATTGTGGGTTTTGACGGAAAGAAAGGAACCATCAAATGAAGACTACTTTAACTGTTTTCAAACTTTCAAACCACTGATGCATCTATATGCTTTCCATCGTTTTTGTTTCATTCTTGTTTTTTAGTTCAAAATACAATTAGAAACAGAAATTTTATAAGACTAAAACCTACCAAATACAGATATGAAGTAAAAAAAACGTAAGAGTTATATTCTATGTCTGAAATTTGAAAAGTAATTTGTTTCCAAGTGTTTAAAAACTCATTAAACTTCTTGCATATTGATGAATGATTCATTTTGAAGGAATGAAGTTTGAAGAAGAGTCAAAGAATAGCGCCATCAGTGGCGGAGCTTCCACAATTACCTTCTTCCACCATCATCTGTCACATCACATCTAACCTACAACTTCCTTCCAACTATTTCCTTCCAACTATCAACGCTATCACCATCAAAATTACAATTTTCTAGTAATTCGGTTCACACTCTTTTTTAACCTAATTTTTCTTTCAATATCACTTCTTCTATATTATCACTTAACTAAAAAATATATTACTAGCATGTTGATTCGGACATAGTATACTTGCTAAATAAATGAAAGTTTGATATACTATTTATTTTCTTCTGCTCCTTCTTTTATCATTTCACTTGTTTTAATTATATGTTTTTTTTTCCAGCAAAGAATTAATAAATTAAAGGAACACTTTAGGGGTGTCCCAACCCTTATACAAAACCCACTAAAAATGGGCTATAAAAAGAAAGAAGAAAAAACAAACAAAAGAGAACTTGCCCTCTTACAGCAACTTATAAAAAACCTGACAGCAAGCTAACAAAACTATGCAACCCCACAACCTTAGAATCATACAACAACATAAAAAACACACCCCTAAAACCACTATTACAATCTGACATTACAATGCAACATAAAAAGGAACTTCGCCTACTGCACAAAGTAGATTTGGTTTCCAAAAATCTAACAACTAACGATGAGCACACACAGGACACCACACACTGGATACATCAATTAGAATTGATAAGAGCTTGTTCTCCCAATGCCCCCACCTTCCATCAACTAACTTATCACTACCACTCCTCATGCTCCTCTAATATCTAAAGATATTAGTTGTTGTCCTCCCTTTTCCTGCATCAAAAGAAAACACCTTCCCCACCTTCTCGGTAACATATGTATATGTCATCAATACATTAAAAACATATCAACAAATTTTATATATATATATATATATATATATATTTTTTTTTTAATTTTTTAATTTTTTTCTGGTTCAATATAGTCTCACATCTTACTTAGAAGTTCAAGGTTAATAACAATTTACATACACTTTCTTCTTTAATTCATCGAGTCGCTTTTAAGGATAAAACCATTACAGAGTTTCGAACTCACTACAATAAAATCATGAAATCGAAACTAATTTTAGAAACCAAATATAATTAGTTGTTATAGTGATTAAACTAGAGACCATTTTAGGGACTAAATAAATTTCTGGTTTCTAAATTAGTTTCTATTATTGTTAAATGGTTTCTAAATTGATATCTAATTAGCAACTAAGGTTTTTGCTACCAATAGTTGCTAATTAGATATCAATTTAGAAACCATTTAACAATAATAAAAACTAATTTAGAAATTGAAAATTTATTTAGTCCCTAAAATGGTCTCTAATTTAGTTACTATTGCAACTAATTATTTTGGTCTCTAAATATTAGTTTCTATTTTATGATTTTCTTGTAGTGCTCTACAACAAACAATATCTTGAATGTGATAATTGATCCTAGTAATGTCATCTCAACATAGTTAAGGTCGAAATATTGACATCGTTCATGGGAATCTAAAACTCTTTTCTTTAATCTTGGAGTACAAGTTTCTATTTATTTAATGATTTATTCAATATAATGATTAATTACTTTTTGTCTCTTAAAAATAGTTTTTATTTAATGATTTTTTTTAATTATATAAATAAATTTGAAAAAATAATTTATATTAAAAATATATTTTGAAGTTCTTATTAAATCAAATTAAACAGTACAATATCTAATTTATTAACTTAATCTATAATGTGAAGGAAATTGACCAAGAGAATCTTAGATCACTAGTACAAAATATGGAAACAACGACCCTTTATTTAGTGCGGCTTTGCGCTTAAACGCATTTGTAAAAAATGCGGTGGCATTTTTGTAATTAAATTGATTTACAAATGCGGTTCTATGGTAAGACCGCATTTGTAAATCAATTCGAATGATTTACAAATGCGGTCTTTACTATGACCGCATTTGTAAATCATTCTGAATTGAAGCGCGCCACTAGTTTTCACTTTCACTTTCGTCTTCTCCGCTCTTCGTTTCAACGTTCTGTTTCAGCTCTCCCTTTGCATTGTAAGTTTCAGCTCTCTCCGCTTCAACGTTTGTTTTCGTTTTTGTCATTGTCATTATTCATTTCCTTGGCATTGTCATTTCGTTTCCTAACTCGTTTTTGTCATATAGGTGGTTACTGTTCTATTGGGTTCGCCGGTTTTTTCTGCTCCGTCACTGCCACTGTCATAGTCGAAAACTTCCGCCACTGCCTGCGCCTTCGTCTTCGTCTTCGTCTTGTGCCTCTGCCACTCCGATCACCATCAACCTAAAGGTTGGTGTTGTATTTAATTTATATTTAATATTTTGAATTTATATTTAATATTTTGAATTGTTATTTTTCTGTATTATAATATATATTTAATTAATAACTAATACAACTTGAAATTTATAACTAATAACTAATAATTTATATATTTGTGTGTATTTTGAATTTTTGTATTATATAATTTCTA
Source organism: Phaseolus vulgaris (assembly GCF_000499845.2). Taxonomy (NCBI): domain Eukaryota; kingdom Viridiplantae; phylum Streptophyta; class Magnoliopsida; order Fabales; family Fabaceae; genus Phaseolus; species Phaseolus vulgaris. The sequence goes on from NC_023753.2 coordinate 6,560,360, forward strand.
TTTTCTTAAATTTATATTATATATTTAGTTAGTTGTTAATTACATTTTAATAAAAGTTTTATGTTATGTTAGTTATTGTTACTTTTAGAATAGAAATATCGTGTTTGGATTGAGTCCGGGGGTGTTCGACCCTCGGCAAATGTGTGAGATTGAATAGAATACTAATTATTAGAAAATCCTAACTATATTCCAGAATATATAATGGATCGAAGTTGGATTAATGTTGTTCGTATAAGTGATGAGTACGAAAGGGGAGTAGAGGAATTTATACAATTTGCGCAGCGTAACGCGATTATTAGTGGTCATGATGGAGCAAAGATCAGGTGTCCGTGCGTTAACTGTTTGAATGGAAGGATACTGGATGTGAATATCATGAGGGAACACCTGCTGTGTGATGGATTTCTTCGATCTTATACAACTTGGACATGGCATGGTGAATTATTAAATTTACCACGTGTTTCCGTAACTGAGGAATATGTGGGTTCTACCATGGATGAAGCAGTACACGATGATGGAGATGATGATCGATTGGAGGACATGATTCGTGATGTGGGAGCTGAGTGTTTTGCAAAAGCGCATGGATATGAAAGTATGTCAAAAGATGCAGAAACTCCTTTGTATCCTGGATCAACTAACTTCACACGGTTGTCGGCGGTGTTAAGATTGATGAATTTGAAGGCAATAAACGGATGGACTGATAAAAGCTTCACGAAATTGCTCCAGCTGTTGAAGGATATGCTTCCAGAGGGAAATAGTCTACCTAATCGTAATTACGAGGCCAAAAAGATTCTTTGTCCAATGGGTATGGAGTACAAAAAGATACATGCATGTCCTAATGATTGTATATTATACCGGAAAAATTTTGAATTGTTGAAAAGTTGTCCGAGGTGTGGGTTATCACGTTATAAGTTGAAACAAAAAGATGATGATTCTATTGATGACATGGAAAAGCATGGACCCCCAATGAAGGTTATGTGGTATCTTCCCATCATTCCAAGGATGAAGCGTTTGTTTGCAAACCCAGACGATGCTAAGAATCTTAGATGGCATGCAGATGAGAGGAAATGTGATGGCATGTACCGACATCCAGCTGATTCTATTCAATGGAAGAAATTTGATGATGACTTTCCAGAATTTGGTAAAGAATCAAGAAATATCCGACTTGGTTTAGCTACAGACGGAATGAATCCGTTTGGTAATATGAGTACAAATCACAGTTCATGGCCTGTATTACTAGTTATTTACAACTTACCTCCTGGATTGTGCATGAAGCGAAAATACATGATGTTGTCTATGATGATATCCGGTCCGAAACAACCAGGGAATGATATTGATGTTTATCTAAGTCCCCTAATTGAAGATTTGAAGTTAATGTGGGACCAGGGTGTCGAAGTATTTGACGGATTTGCTAATGAAACTTTCAAGCTTCATGCCATGTTATTTTGCACCATCAATGACTTTCCGGCATATGGTAACTTATCAGGTTATAGTGTTAAGGGTCACAAAGCGTGTCCAATATGCGAAGAAGACACTGCTTCTCAACAATTGAAACAAGGAAAGAAAACAGTATATCTTCGGCATCGGAGGTTTCTTAAAAGTCATCATCCTTACCGGAGGTTGAAAAAAGCCTTTAATGGACACCAAGAGGGTAGTGGTCCACCAACTCGATTAACCGGTGTTGAGGTTTACGAAAAGGTAAATAACATAGACCACACCTTCGGTAAGTCCAAAAAAAAGTCATCTGTGACAAATATTTGGAAGAAGAAATCAATCTTCTTTGATCTTCCGTACTGGTCGAGGTTAGAAGTCAGACATTGTATAGATGTAATGCATGTTGAGAAGAATGTGTATGATAGCTTAATTGGTACACTTCTTAACATTAACAGGAAGACGAAGGATGGTCTAAATGCTCGTTTAGATTTGATTGAGATGAACATACGCGGCGAGTTAGCACCCATAGAAATGGGTAAGCGTACATATTTGCCCCCAGCCTGTTACACAATGTCAAAAGATGAAAAATTAGTTTTTGTCAATGTCTAAAGGGTGTGAAAGTGCCACAAGGACATTCCTCAAATGTGAAGAGCCTAGTGTCAATGCAAGATTTGAAGTTAATTGGGTTGAAGTCTCATGATTGTCACATCTTGATGCAACAGTTGTTGCCGGTAGCTATCCGTGGGATCTTACCAAAAAATGTTAGACACACCATAACCCGTTTGTGCTCATTCTTCTCTTCCATCTGTTGTAAAGTCATTGATCCCTCAAAACTAGATGAACTTCAAAATGAAATTGTTGTTATCTTGTGTGAATTGGAAATGTTTTTTCCTCCGTCTTTTTTTGACATCATGGTTCATCTAGTGGTGCATCTGGTAAGAGAGGTTAGATTGTGTGGACCAGTGTACTTAAGATGGATGTATCCTGTTGAGCGGTATATGAAAATTTTGAAAGGTTATGTGAAAAATCATTATCGTCCAGAGGCTTCAATGATTGAAAGGTACATAGCTGAAGAAAGTATTGAATTTTGTTCAGAGTACATGACAAAAGCAAATCCAATAGGTGTTCCAGCTAATTCATGGCACCACATGCGTTCTACAACTAAATGTTTACGTGGTGTGAATATTGTAAGCAAATCTCGATCAAAAGTCTTGCAAGCACATTTGTATATATTGAATAACACAGATGAAGTTGTACCTTACATAGAAGCTCATAAAGCCATTGTGAAGGCAAATAACCCAAGACAAGCAGAGAAATGAGTCTTGATGGAACATAATAGAACTTTCATGCCTTGGTTTAAAGATGAGGTGTTCAAGGATTCAACGGCATCAGAGACCTTGACTTGGTTGGCTGCTGGATTGAAGTTTGATGTCATCTCATGTACAGCGTACGAAGTGAATAATTGTATATTTTACACGAAGTCCATGGATGAAAAGAGTACAGTTCAAAATTCTGGTGTTACTCTTGAAGCCGAGTCAATGCAGTTTTCGACTTCGAAAGATACAAATCCAGTACTTGGATCAATGGCATACTATGGGTTTATAGAAGAGATATGGGAGATTGACTACACTAAGTTTTCCGTTCCAGTTTTCAAGTGTAAATGGGTTGACAATAAAAGTGGGGTTAAAATTGATGAATCAGGATTCACACTAGTGGACTTTCGAAAGATAGGGTATCGAGATGAGCCATTTACAATGGTTCAACAAGCATCTCAGGTTTTCTATGTGAAAGATCCTACGTCAGAACATTGGTATGTCGTTTTACACGGGAAAAAACAAGGGGAAGCCATAGATGATATTGAATATGGTGAAACTCGTTCATTCACACCAATGATAACTAATAAAGATGACGATGTACTTGATGATGTACATGCAACCCGTAAAGACCACAGTGAAGGAATTTACATATAAACATTCAACCCACATGCAACATGTAAATAAACATTTAGAATTTTTTGTATTATTTTTATATGATTTTAATTTGATTCACATTAACTAATGTTTGTTACCTAATTTTTTTAACAGAGACATGGATGACGACCAGACTCCAAACAGACCTCGATCTGGACGAGGCAATAAAGGACCTACTAGATTGAAGCGTCTTGCATTGAGACGTGCTGCTGGTGAGAAGACACATGTTGACATTGACGTCAACACTGGAGTGGCTTTTGTCAGAAGTAATAATTGTCCCTAAGGACGGATATCGATCCCACAAAGAACAGTGAATTATCGAGTACAATATTCGCTAAATATAACAACAGAACAATAAAAAAGAGTTTGAAGTGATTATGTTGGCACTGATCAATAAGAAAACAAACAAAGAATTAGTTGCTTCAATTGGAAAAATTGGGATTAAGTTTCATCTCTCTCACTCTCATGTATTTTGATTAGCATGTTAATATTAAGTTCTTTAATTGAAATTGATGCCCGTATAAAAATCATTTATATCGATTCCTCGCATATAAAATCCTTAAGAATGTTCCCTAACTATCGATCCCTCGCATACTTATAAGAACAACTTAGAACGAAGCTCAGACGTTTAATAGCAATTAACATTTCAAGTCTATTCCTAGCACTCAAATATGTTAAGTATTGTTGTTTAGGTCCGAACCCTAAAAATACCTCCCGGTCAGATTTAAGATTCTCAATTTGTCACGGAGAATTAAAAGTAAAACAACAATACCAATAATCAATCAAGAACTGAATATTAATATATAAAATATCACCTCAATACATAAGAGTTTGAGCAGATTACTCCCAATCCCAAAGGGTAGAATTAGCCACACATACTTCTATCACCTTCCATTCTCCCAATTGGGTTACAATTCATTCTATGGTGTTTTCCTCTCAATCTGGCACACCAAGGTTGAGCCTCTAGCCCTCTATTTATCCTAGTTTTCTAGGGTTAGGTTGTTTATTGTGTCGCGCTAATGGGCTAAATGATAAAACATAAAAAGGCCCAATCTTTCTTTCTTTCTTTTTTTCTTTCATTCTGGGACCTTCTATCTTTATCTTTTTGGCTCAAATCATTCATCTTTAATCCAAATCTCCAATCTTCCTTAGAAATCTGCAATTAACACCAAATTTGGAAATAAAATACTCTTATTCAAATAAAGATCATAAAAAATGTAAAAAGGTATAAATTCATAAATTAGGGATTATTTTATATGTAAATTAGCAATAAATCCTCATAAGTGCCTATATTTTAATATGAAATATTACTGAAATTAGACACTTATCAGGCAATAAAGGACCTACTAGATTGAAGCGTCTTGCATTGAGACGTGCTGCTGGTGAGAAGACACATGTTGACATTGATGTCAACACTGGAGTGGCTTTTGGTCCTAAGGCAGATGAGTTTATGAGCTATCTTGGAGTTATTTCTCGTGAGAGGCTCTCCATTTTGATTAATTCATGGGATGAGGTTTCAGAGGTTGATCGGAACATGCTATGGGAGGATGTTCTGGTAAGCTTTACATTATTATTGTTATCATATAATGCTTTTTAATATTGATTAATTAATTTTAATTTGATGATGTTATTTTCCAGGCAAACTTTGACTTTCCTGATGTGGAACCGCTTCAATCAAAGATATTATCCAATATCGCACTTAAATTTCGTACCTTTAAGTCAAGACTGACTTCGAGATACATTTTTGGCGACCTTAAAGACGAAAATCCATGTTTAAAGTACCAACATATTGATGAAGAGACATGGCGTCTTTTTAGAGAAAGCCGTGAAAATGAGGCTTTGATGGTAAGTGAAGTAACTTTTTTGTTTATATAACATTAATAAGTTTATCTTATTTACTTCAGTTTGTTTATTTCAATTATGACAGGATCGTCGGAAGAAAGCTCAAGAGATAGCTTTGAAGAATCTTACCCCGCACGTTATGTCTCGTTCGGGGTATAGAAAACTTGAGCAAACACTGATGGTGGAAAAGGAGAAATCTCAACAGGGGACGTTGTCTGAGAATGTGGAAACAGGGGTCACTTCTCCTCCATCACCACCTTTTCGCCATGTAAAATGGAAGAGGACCCGAATTAAGAAGTCGGGTGCACCAAGTTCTGAGCAATCCGGGGTTATAATCGAAAAAATTGTAAGTTATTTTTGTTATTTTCAATTTTTTTAAAGCATTAATTATATTAATGATTGAAAATATGGTTTTTGTGTACTCTTGCAGGATTCCTTGGAATCCGACGGTAAATTTGTTGCTGAAGGTCGTCACGATATCCTGGTTGAAGCAATTGGACGACCTGAACACTCTGGTCGTGTTCGTGCCGCTGGACAAGGGGTCGGAATTAAACTTTATTTTGGAGTTTCAGAACGACAACCATCCTCCTCCTCCAAGAAGAGTAAGTTACGTGAAGAAATAATGGAGGAGATGAGAAAGGAGACTGATTTGATGTGGCTGGAGATGAAAAAGGAGAATGATAGAATGCGACAAGAGTTTCTATCGCAACAAGTTTGTGCTGAGCCGATTGAACCCCTTGTTAGTCCCACTCCCAAGAGCACAAAGGGGAGTTGTGCGGCTCCTCCAACATCAGGGGATGATATCAATGGGCAGACAGAGGATTGTGAGCTACTGGTAGTGGGCGGCAAACTTCCTCGGGTGGTGGCACTTGGAAAAGTCTATAAAAACGCCACCACCTTACATAACGTTCCTCTCTCCCCTGATGTGGCGAAGGTAACAGTTGAAAAAGTACGATTTCCTGATGCTCGTGTTCCACAACCTTCAGATGAGGTAACCACTGTGGCCGATGCATTTCAGACATTCGTTGCCTGGCCCAGAGAGCTCATTCGATCTATGCCCGAACCTCATGTAATAATTTCGTTTCATTATATTATTTTTTATTTATATTTATATATTACATATAATTTAATACAAATGTTGTTTATCTTGTAGAAACCTTTTCAGCCACCAAGTCCGAAAAAGAAGCGTGAGGTTCCAGTTGACGATCCTATGGCTTCCCTACGTCTCATTGCTAGTCAGATTGGCAATGATCCTTTTCCAGTTCCGTGGGATAATACATTTTTTCAAATCAACACTGAACTGCCACTGATGATTTACAACAAAGATTTATCAGAATTTATATCTGGGAAACAGGAGCTCAATATAAGTATAATTCAATTTTTTATGATGTAAGTATCTTTACCTATTATTCAATTTACTTTATGTTAAATTATTATTGATTATGCTTTAACTAAAAACTTGTAGGTTTTTGCATATAGTCTGTATCACTGAGGGGAAGGAAAATATGTATGGATTCTTAGATCCTGCATATACTAATCCCGTTGGACCAAACTCAACTGAGACTCAAGCCTACATCACTAACATCCTGGAAAAAGAGGGAAAACAAATTTATTTATGCCCTTATATTAATGAGTAAGTTTAATTATATGTCATCAATTATTATTATTTCATGTTTTAAATATTTACTAACTCTTTTCAATGATCATATAGGCATCATTGACAGTTACTTGTCTTATCAACCATTGATAAGACTGCTGTGTGGTTTTGTTCCCTACACAAGAAGATGCCCACAAAATTTAAGGATATCATTGATACGTAAGTATAGTATAAACTTAACTTTGTATGTTACTAATTAACCATCTACTAACGAGGTTTTTTGTATTAACCAGTTCATGGCGTGGATATAACATCCTAAAAGGTCGATCCAGTTCAAATAATTTGAACTACATAAGAGTAAAGGTTTGTAATTTTTTTCTTTCTCTATTATCATTGTTTATCAATATACTAACATATTACTTTTTATTGAATTATAGTGTAATAAACAACCAGGAAGCTATGAGTGTGGCTATTACATTATGCAATGGATGATTACCATTATAAGACTAGGTGTTAAAACTGGTTGGAAAGAGGTATATGTTAAATCATTTTTATAATTCTTGAACATATATATATCTAGAAACTAATTTATGTCAACTTTGCAATGCAGTTATTCACAGAAGAAACACCAATGAGTGAGGAAGGCATTTCATATGTTAGAGATTCTTGGTCCACATATTTCATTAATTTTTATAACTCTAGCATAGGTAAACAATAGTGGTTTTATTATATGTAATTTGATCACTTGTAAATGTACATTTTGATGATTTCAATTGATCACTACATTTATGTATTTGTCTGACTGGGTTTGATCATTATGCAGGTTATATAAATATATGGTTTCTGCACAAAACATAGTGTATTTTAAAAAAAAATCACTATTTACAAATGCGGTCTTGGTAAATGACCGCATTTGTAAATAGTGATTTATGAATGCGGTTTTTACCAAGACCGCATTCATAAATCCTAAACCCCAAACCCACTCCCTAATTCAGAATAATATACAAATGCGGTTACCTGAAATGACCGCATTTGTAAATGTGATTTATGAATGCGGTCATAGGACCGCATTTGTAAATTCCAGATTTACGAATGCGTGCTGATCAAATGCGGTTCTATAACCGCATTTGTAAATTGAAAATAGCCGCATTTGTTTTACATATCTGCACTAGTGGATGTCCCGCAATATAGAAAAATTTATCATTTTAAGTATTAAGTCTCAGTGTGTTTGTTTGATCTTGTTCATAACCAACTACGATTTTAACTTAGTAGTATATACTTCAACAAATTCATACAACCAATTAATACATACTATTTTATTCTTCTTCTAGTTCTCTTTATAATTATTTTTTTAATTATCATATTTTTTAAGTAATAGTTTGAGTATCAAGAGATTATTTTTAAAATTAAAAAATGGTGCGCATGCATATATCCTCGAGACTAATGCTAAAATATAAAGTAGAATTCATGGTCATTAAAAGAAATATTATTTCTTAATTGAAAAATGTGGAATATTACCATTTATTTTCATTATTTTCTTAATTTAATTTAACAGAAATTAAAATTTTAATATTTTTTAATACTAATTGTGTTATTGATATTATATATTTAATGACTTTGTAGATGATTAATTTTTATTGAAAATCTAATTCACTACGTTTTAGTAGAATCTTTCCTCCTCAAGTATGTTTTTAATTTAAGAATTATAAATGTATATTAATGATATAATTTATAATATTAATATAATCACACAAAAATATTTTCAACATTGCGATGCACAAAATAAGTTCTATACCTAAATGATTATACATAAATAATTTTGTATCATTAATATAATACTATAAAACCCTTTTAATATAAAATTATTATGATTAAAGAAACAACTGCAAAACACGTTTTTTGGGTATCAAAATATAAATGACTTAAGTAAAGTATTTTTAACATTAAAAAATAATTTATTCATATACTTAAAGAACAACCAACATTAAAATATTAAAGAAAATTTTCAAAACAAAACAAAAATAAATCATCCATATACTTAATTAATACTTGAATTTAAAAATTTTCATCAAGTAAATTTCCATTGTTGTTTCTTTCCATAATGAAAAACTAATTATACTGACAACATAATCCTTATAAAATATGTGTGTCTCAAACATTATATGCTGTAAACTTAAAATTATAGGGTATGTTACATTTTATTTAGTTGCAATTAAGGAGGCTTAACTAAAGTTGTAAAAGTGGATCATAACTCATGAAGCAAGCGATGTTATGAAGGTGAGAATAGATGATGTTTGAAACATAAGAAAATTTTGAAATGAATTTGGCAGCGCTGTCTGCGGAAGAATTTGGAAGACATGGCATAGTTATGAGTTGACTAAGACAAAAATTAGTGTGCTTGTAACTACCTTCTTCAAACTTCCTCTTTCTCCATGCTCTCAAGTCTCAACACGTGGAACTATCACTTTCTCAACACGTGGAACTATCACTTTCACTGTGTTTGTTGTTCAAAGGAGGAGGTTTACTATAAGAACATCAAGAGAGAATAAACATGCTTGAAACTTTTTTTTATTTTTTTTTTCAATGTTGAGGAGATTTATGATGAATTAGGTATATAATTTCTTTTATCATTACTAAAAAAATATAAAATATTTTAGAATGCTCCAACTTTATTATAACGATTCTTCCACAACTAAAAAACAAGCAAAAAGAAAGAGTATTTTTTAAGTTATAATCAGTCTATACTTTCCACAGTTTACAAACAATTGGGTATATAATTAATTATAAATAAATATAATTGATTATATATTTAATATTTTATTCTAATTTCATTTTTTAAATAAACAATTAAAATAAACAATTAAATATAAATTTTATAACATTTTTTTATGTAAAATTTATTTTAACTATAATTTTTACTAAAATTTTATAAAATTTTAAAAAATATTTTATTTATAAAATTATTTTTTATATTAAAATATTTTTTAATTTTTAATTTTTTCGTAAATCAAATATCTATAAAATTTTCAGTTAATTTTACTAATTTTTTTCTATCTAGAAATTCTCATTTTCCATTTTTTTCTTTTTTTTTCTTCTTCTCTCTACTCTCTCTTCCAATCTAAACAAAGTCTTTGTTTCTAGATATTTATATTTTTGAGTTTTTCTTATAACTTTTATTTATTTTAATTTATATTTTATTTAATTGTTGATATTTTAAAATAAAAATATTATGTTCTATAAATATATTTTAATAAATATGATTTATAAAATTTATGTATGGATATTCCATGATAAATGCATGAAATAGAAATCAATTTTAGAAAAATAAATAATTAGTTACTATAATGACTAAATTGGAATCCATTTTAGAGACTAAATAAATTTTTGGTTTCTAAATTAGTTTCTATTATTGTTAAATGATTTTTAAATTAGTATCTAATTAACAATAAAAAATTTTGCTACCAAATTTAGAATATAAATAATTGGTAGTTAAAACCTTGGTAGCTAATTAGATATCAATTTAAAAATTATTTAACAAAATAGAAACTAATTTAGAAACCATTTTTTTTAAATGATCTTTAATTTAGTTATTATTTCAACTAATTATTTTGGTATTTAAAAATTAATTTTCTATTTGATAATTTTGTTGTAGCCAAATTTGTATCCAAAACTTAAATTCATGCTTTCCAATTAACCGAAAGTTTGTATATATAATTTGATTTACTTATTCAGTGGAGTCATATTATTCGTGATAATTTCTTTACGTATTTTATTGTGTGTTTATTTTTATTTAATACTTTATTTTCTTATATTTAATATTTTGAAAAAAAACATTTAAATATATTTCTTTCAAATATTGATAATAAATAGGGATGAATATACTATCCAATCCGTCTTAAAAAGTCTTCTCCCTACTTTTTTCGCAACTCGTCCTATATCCCTGAAAAATATTCCTAGATTTATTTTAAATTTTTAATTAAAATTATTTTAATTTTTAAAAAAATATAAACTCAAGTAAATATAATTATAAAGTATAGTTCAAATCAACTTACATGAAGAATATTAATACAAATAAATTTAATCTTTAAAAAATAAAATTAAATAAGTTTTGTACCTGTATGGACAAAGAGGGTCCATATAGTACCTGAAACTGGTTTTACAATTACTAACGTGTCGTTAATCCTTTGGTTTCTTACTTCAAGTCTCCTCTCTTTAAGGCTGATACTCAGTCGATTGAAGGGGTACTTGCGATTGCACTCTGACGCTCAAGTCAGTGTTATAATTTAAGTGTATTATAGTAGAATGTGAAAAACGTATCTTACACCTCCGCAGAGGGTTTTATTTATAGTGTTAGTTATGGACCCTATGATGGAATATATATATATATATATATATATATATATATTAAATTTTAAAAATTTCTTCAATAATAATATTTTTATCATCAATAACTTTAATTCGATTTTTTTTAAAATAACCAAATAAAAGTAACTATAGCTTGATAGTTTAACACCATAATATTTAAATCCATATCATCGTGAAAGAAATGATTAAAACTCGCATATTCATTACTCGATATATGCATTAAAAATACTAATCCATTACAAATTTTATCAGTCAATACCAATTATTTTTTTCATCCCTTATAATAAGAAGGCTACTAATAATGTTCACACTATATAACTTGTTTTGATTTTAGCCACTTCAGTCACTTTGATGTCTGTTTATTACCTATTCTCGGGCCTACAATATGTTTGTAATTGCAATATACGAAATGGTGTTTATTTATTCACATTTTTGTTGAAGTCTAATGCAAAATTGCACTATTTTTTGTTGTCAAATTTTATTTTATTAGATTACTTCTTCTTCTTTCTTAAGACGCTTGTGTACTTTTAAAAAACAATGAGCATCTGAAATACAGAAGAGAAGGAACCCATAATAACCTCCTCCAATAGTCTCTCTTTCCCAACCCCAAAGAAGCAACAATACTAAGGAAATAAATATTTTATTCTTCTCATAGTTTTCTTATTTTTTATACTTTCATCTATATAAAAATAATTATTACATATACAATTTTCTTACTAATTATTTTTAATAAAGATTTAAGATTTGAAATTGTAGTAAGGTTTAACCTTGAGATTGAAGATTTAAATAATGAGATATTACTCGATGATATAATTTCGTGTTATTATATTAATTATAGTAAAACTCATTTATCCAAATTAGTCTTTATAAAATTAATTTAAATATTTTAAATATATAATAAAATAGAATATATTGATAAAATTGTAAAGGTGATATATATATATAATATTGTTTTAATTTTAATGTTAGATAAAAATATCAATTTAAATAGATGGATGTACCAAAATTTCCAAATTCATTCTAAGTATTTATTTGGTAATTTTTTTTAGACACCGACATTAACTGTTCCTTTTGTTTCATATATCACTAAAAAAAAATTAAATAAAAACAAATTTTAAAAATAAAAATAATTAATTACTATATTAACTAAATTAAATAATATTTTAAAGACTAAAAACATTATTAATATTTAATTTATTGATAATACTAATAATTTTTTTTTGTCTTTACAGTAAAATATAATTTAATCAATATAATAATTAATTATTTTTTATTTTTAAAAATATTTTTTATTTAATTATTTTTATGATAGTGGTTACTTTTTTATTTGTCACCCGTGATCCACACCAATCATTTAATCAACATGTTCTTCCAAATATAAATGTATTAGCAGTATAGAGAAAGAGAAGGATAATAAATAAATGAAACTCCTCCTTTTCTTTCTATTGGAAAATATGTATGTGTATGACAATGAATAATGATGTATGATAAAAAAATAATATAAAATATTGACTATTAAAATGAAATTACATTTATATTAGAAAAAGGCATTAAACCATGCACTAACCTAAGAGATGGGATCAATACTATTTTAGTATTTTCTTCAAATTGACTCGATATTAGAGGGTTATGTACATGTGAGTTAACATGAAAAGTCAAACTAATATTATTTTTCTTTTTATCTAATTAACTAGAGACTGACAAGTGTACTAATAATTTCTTTTTAGTAATAAAAATATTTAATAATAATAAAAATCTTAAACCCTAAACTTTAATAAAAATATTGTTCACTCAGAGTTGAAATTATTGAGTATTAGTTTGTTGGTAACATTAATCATAATAAGAATGATTAATCATAAAATTAACAAAATTAAAAATAACTACAATTATAGAGAACAAATTCAAATACTATAAAGAGTTAGAGAATTGATTTTGTATTCTTTTATTATATGCTCTTATTATTGTTAATTGGTACAAGTATTCCAAATATCCTTCAAGAGTTGTTTACTCATAATTTTTTAGACACTATTATTGAACCCTAAGTAATAAATCCTTTATATAATTTTATAAATTTGATAGAATTAATTAGCAATAATCATCTCAAATTAAAACTAATCAAATGTGAAATTAATCTCTAATTTTCCAAATGTGATATTCATAAATAAATAAACAATTATAACATAGATAAAACAATCAAATTAACAAAAAAAATCAAATGATTTCATTTAAAACACTATAGCTATAGCTAGGAAATATTTAGTCATTCATAATATAAAAGATAGAACACAAAAGTAGTCAAACAGGTGGTTGCATAAAAGTAGGTTCCACACCACTATTGGTCTCCTTCTCCCATGTATAATTGTTCTCAACCAATAGTTTCTCCCTTTTCTCTACCTTCTATCCTCTTTCTTTTAAATTATAAACCGGGTTAAAAAAACACTAAATATAAAAAAAAAAATGTTATTAATACTTATTTTTTTATTATTTTAAATCTCCCTTGTAAAATGTTTCCACCAATCAAACCATTTATAATTAGCCTGTGAATTTTTCTTATATATCTTTTATTATTCAATATAAGAAACAACAGGATAAAACCAAATAAAATTATATGTATGCAAATTAACTACATTGAATATAAAACTTAGCACACAGTAATATACCTGTGAACTGACCTTTGCAATCAAATTCCTACCAGTCACACACCACAATAAAGACTTTGAACTTTAACTTTTAAAAGTAAATGTTAATGTAACTATGTTTAACTTTTGTAATCCACTTCTAAAGGATATTTATTAACCACTTTTCCAAAAAATATTTTGTAAAATAAAGATTTTGATTACTTTTGTAAACTCAATCCAAACATAAACATACATTTGTAAAATAAAGATTTTGATTACTTTTTGCTAGGGTTGGATTTGACCTGTGACTACATAAGGAAACAAATCAGAGAAATGACAAGTGAAATTGCACAAATTGAAGGAGAGAGGAGAAAAAGATGAGGTAGATTTTCACGTTACTGCACACACACACAGAGCCCTACTACTGTGCTTAACTATGCTTTCTCACTGTGCAATATCTGTTCCAGCACATCGTGCATGTAATTTTTAACACCTACCCATCATTGAGATAAGAATGAGATAATGTAGTCAGAAAGAAAAAGAGTATAATAAATATCCTAAAAAATGTGATAAAAATAAAACAAACAGGAAAATGTATATTATTGAATTGGAATAGTTTTTCGAGCTTTCTTCTCCGTTGTTTTTTTGTTGTGGAAATTATGGGGCATGAAATTAAGTGGCAGCAGCACACGTGCATGGTCTCTGTGGTTGAAAGGTACAAGTGTGAAGTAGAGAGTGGAGACAGGATAATAATGAAGAATGAACAGAAGAGAACCGTGCGAACAAAAATCTGATTAACCGACATGTTTGATTGATGGGTTTACCTATGTCATATGGGTAACTCGTGCTCAAAAATTGATGTCACACACGTATATCTCCACCTTCCTACATATGCATACATGAAAAGATAATGTAAAAATACAAATTTACTTTTAATAAATTTTGATGATAATGGTGTGTTTGGATTGGGAAGGATGCGTAAGAATTTGATAGGGTGGATGTGTGAGAAAAAAGTCATGTTATTTAGATTGTGTGAGAAGAAAGTGCGAAGAAAAGTCATGTTATTTAGATTGAGATATGTTAAACTAGATGTGTGAGAAAAATTGATGAGGGTTTGTGAGTGATGTGATGATCGTGAGAGAATTTTTTTTTTTTAAATTTGGATTTAAATTTAGTTTGTGACTCATGTTATTTTATAAATTTAAATTTGGATTTTAAAAATATTTAATAATAAAATGAGTTATTTTTATTTAAAAATAAATAAATTTTAAATATTTGTAGATTTAAAAATTATAATTAGAAAATAAATATATATTAAATATAAATAAGTATAATTTAAAAATTATAATTAAAAAAAATATGTATTCAATAAAATAAAATAAAAAATTCAAGTAATTTATTAAAATATTAAACATGTATTATAAAATTGAAAAATAAATAAAAATATTATTTTTTTAATACTAAAAAGCATGTAATAATAAAAAAAAATATAAAAAATATAATCTAACTAACATTAGAAAAGAATTTCATAAAAAAATATTATCAAATAAATTTTAACTCATAACATAATAATTATATAAAAAATATATTAATATAATCACAACAATAAAATACATAAAAACAGAATATCAAGCATTTTTTTCAAATATTAAACATATACTATAAAATTGAAAAGTAAATCTAATATTATATAAATAAAAAAATAAAAAAATTCCAAGTAATATGTTAAAGTTTGAAACTTATAATATAAAATTGTAAAATAAATGAGATTTTATATAAATACAAATCACAACATTTTTCAAGTTTAAAAAACATTGTAGTAAGGGAAATAAAACATAACAACAGTATTTTTTAATTTTTTTAAAATATTAAACATAACAATAAAAAAAATGCAAACAGTACAAAATAATATACAACCATAAAATATAAACAAAATAAAAAAATATAATAAAGTAAATTATAACTCTAAACATAATAATTATACACAAAATATATTAATATAAACTCAACAACAAATTAAATAAAAAAGAAAAGTTCAAGTAATTTGTTAAAATTTAAAACATATAATATAAAATTGCAAAATAAATAAAATTTTATATAAATACAAAACACAATATTTTTCAAGTTTAAAAAACATTGCAGGAAGAGAAATAAAACATAACAAAAATAACTTTTTAAATATTAAACATAACAAGTTACTAAAAAAATCGATTTTGCTTGTTAATAAACATGGAAGAAAATCTATTTTAGTTGTTAGTAAGGTTAGGGCAAAATCAATTTTGCTTGTTTGATGAAGAGAAATAAAATCGATTTTATTTCTTAGTTCACATCCACCAAAATCGATTTTGCATGTAATTTAAAAGGGGTCAAATCAATTTTGTACCAACAAACATACACCGATTTTTGTGATTATGTTTAATGTATGAAAATCAAATTTTATTCCTCATGCAACCTTAGTGTCTTAGAGTTATGGTTCAATGTAATGTAGTTAAGGGTATGCCAATAAATAACTTCGATTTACATCGAGACCATCTTAAATCAATGCATATGAGAGAAGAACAAAAAAGTAATTTCACTCACTCGTCCATTCATGTATCCACCTTCAAATTACTTGATCCAAACAGACAACCCACCCACTCATCAATCCGCGTATAGAGACCATGACTAAAAGCAAACACAACCTTAATCTAACATTTGTCCGCTATATATTAATAATAAATAATTATATTACATATTAAAAATATTAATAATAAATGTCTGCTATATATTAACATTTTATAATTGGGGCATTACCATGTTTTTTCATACACATTTTGATGTAATATAATGATATTTAAATATTTGTATGTATTTTTTATTAAAATATTCAGTAACATTTTATCATTATGTCAAGACATAATTGAATAATTAAATTTTTTATTTAAAGATAAAATATTAAAGCATTATCAATGTTTTGAGTTGAGATTTATTTGTTTTTTAGTTTAGGGTAAATGTATTTTGTGTTTGGTAATCTCAATTCAGTGATGAATGATTATGATAATATTACTACTAATATCAACTTTATTCCTAATTTAGAATCCTCGAAAGACAATGTTTTAATAGTTTTTGGAGTAATGGATATTAATTTTGTATTAAAGATAAACTAACTCATCCAACCTCTTGCACATGAGACTACATATGAAAATAAAACGAAGATGGGACTGTGGTAGAAGTCAAATTGCATAAGTCTAATGATTATGGAAAAGGTCACTCCATAAGCATTTTGGGGCACAACATAGATACAACTAAGGAGTTCCTTGCAAAAATTGAAAAGTGATTTGTTAAGAATGAAAAGTTTGAGATAAGTACACTCTTGATAAGCCTACTTTCAGATAAATATATATGTAATAGCAATGTCAGGAAGTACATCATGGAGATGTATAATATTGCTTCAAAACTAAATGCACTTAAAGCAGAACTTTATTGAAATTGTTGGTTCATTTAGTCATGATTTCTCTTTTGACACAATTTGGCCAATTTAAGGTGAGTTATAATTTCCATAAAGCTCGTCTCACATTATGTATAGGAGGAAGAGGAAAGATTGAAAAAAAATGGAATAGAAAATATTCATTTGTATCTACTTCCATTAATAAGGGCAAAAGACTAAAAAAATATAAGGAAGTTGCAATTGCACATAAAAGGAAACAACAAAAGAAATAAAATGAATAAGAAGGCAATAGTTGTTTCTTTTGTGGAGCTTTAGGGGCTACACATTTTTTATTCCATAACTAAGTTGATTTTTGAATCAAGAAATGTTTGGTTCTTTGAAGATGTCGATTTTGAAAAGGGATATATAGTTAAGATTTTTTTTTTCTTTTAAAGAGGATTATGTATTTCCACATGTGTTATTGACATTACTCGTGATCATTTTCCCCCACTTTGTTCAAGATACAACAAAATAAGAAAATGTAGAACCTTCAATAAAGGAAGTTGTTTGAACAGAATTTTTTTTCCTCCTCAAGAATGTATGTCATTAAGGAAATCCACAGGAAAAGGGACAATAATAACCCTAGTGACACATTTCGATCATTAGTTACACTAGATGGGTGTAAAGACATTTCTTATTTGCAATATTGATGAGATTTGTGCTATATAATGTGTTTTAAACTTTTTTTGTTAATGGACTTACATGTGTTATGAGTTAGGAGATGGTGTGCTATGTGAGCTCTTATGTTTTATGGGCTATAAGAAGTCTAATTATTGACTTAGCAACTTGAATAACGTCCCGGGTGCTGCAACACGACAAGTTGTGTCGTCGCCTCCACAACTCCTTTGAAAGCTTTCCTTCTTTAGTGTTCGCGCCTAACAAATTTTGTTCTCCATGTCGTTGCAAATCTCCTATGTCGTATGTCATCTAACAATCCTCTTTGTATAGACCGTGTTTTTCCATCACAGTCGTTGATCGTGCCATTGTGAAACAAACAACCTCATCAGGTTCTATGTTAATAATTTATGTTGCATCAATTTTTGCATTTTTTGGTTGCACAGATAAACATATTATATCAATTATTGTCTATAATCGATGAAATAAGTCATTTCCTGCATTTAGTTTTGATCAAAGGATTGTAACATCGATCAACATTTACTACAAGAAAACTATCAAATAGAAACTACATTTATAGACCAAAAATAGTTGGTCACTATATTGAATAAATTAGATACTTTTTTATACATTAAACAAATTATTGGTATCTAAAGTAATTTCTATTATTATTAAAATTTATAAATTAGTTTATAGATTGATATCTAATTAAGGCTTTAGTTATCAATTACTTTAAATTCTAAAATTGATAGTTAAAATCTTAGTTTAGATACCAATTAACTAATTAGATGTCAATTTAAAAATCACTTTAAATACCAATAATTTTTTAATTTATAAAATAATATCTAATTTAATCAATATAGTAACTAATTATTTTTTTTTCTAAAATTGATCTCTATTTATTGATTTTATTGATTTTAGTAATGATTCACAAACATGTTATTATTTACACTAATTAAATCAATTTTTAAACCGATATACACCATATCCTACTTTTTAAATTGGTGGGATTCATATGAATATTCTAAAGATATAGAATGTAAAAAATAACTAATGCCAAAATGTTTTTTTTTTTGTATAGTGTGTATATTATTTTTTGATGCACCCAACAATCTTATATAGCTTAGGATTTGAAGTAAATAACAATTTGTATATACCTTTTTTCCCTTAAATATGTGAGATATTTTAAGTAAAAAACCTAATATCTAACCCTCTTCTTTGTCTTTTTATTTTTTATTCACACAAATACCGTAGCCTTTCTCAAAAATAAAATAAATGTCTAAAATATTCCTATATTAAACGTTTATAAAAAAAAGGCAGGATAAATGTCATAAATTTGCTATCCAAACACTTAATAAATACATTGAAAGAAGATACTACACTAAATCTTATTCATACTCATTAGGTCGATTGCTCATAGAAAAACTAACATTTCTCAACCCACTTTTTAAACAATTTCTTTACTTTGTTGTCATTTCGTCTCTGTGTTTCGATTTTTACCGTTTTCTTTTAAACTACTTTCTTTCAAATGTTCGATTTTTTCTTCAATTTTTTTTGTTTATCTTATCTTCTCTTAAATCCCAAAATAATTCTTTCTATATCTTTTCTTTAAATTTTGATTTACTTTGTCAACAATCTACATTTTACACACTTTATTCGGTTTCATTTACACTTACTTTTGATTCATGATCTAAGTCATTTACTTTTTGTACTTTACTTTTCAATTGCTTTTGACCTATTGCATATTTTCAAGTTTTCCATTTACATTCCCCACAACATTTCAGGTCATTACGTTTCTACAAACTTTACTTTCAAAGCTTTTTGTCAACTTCATGCACCATTTACTAAAAAAGCTCTTTTTCTCATTTTTTCTTGTCAAATTTCATCTCGGTTATTTTTTCAATGCTGTGTTTTCAAATCTATTTATTTCTTCAAATTAACAAAGTCAACACTGTTCTTCAATTTAATTTTCACAAATCAAATTAATCATCTTACACACTATATCAGAATATTGATCACAAAGAAAATGAGATGTTAACTTGGTTTAAGTTAAAAACACAGCGTTGTTCCTTTAACTAAAAAGAACTAATAATGGATAATTGATTCCAAATCTCACAAAAAAAATTATTTGTTAAAAGATCTTTTCTCTTAAAGTATATGCATATTTTTTCTGGGTAAATATTATATATTTTTTATGGATAAATATTAATAGTTCATATATTAACTTTTGTTGGTAATTAAATTAATTCGAATCCAGCATTCACTTTTACCACAAAACGAATCTTAAGAAATTCAGAGTTAACACTGTTTGAAATTAAATGATAAAGATAAGATGAAAGTATTTGAAACACAGCATCATTAAAAACTTGCTCTGAAGAGAGATAAGGAAGTAAAATTCCAACTGATAGAGAAGGAGAAGAAGATGAACAAATTACCTGGAGTAGATTGAGAGAGGAAGATGCATGTTATGTTGTGGATGATGATACATGCATGCATAGATTGGATGGAGAAAAAGAATTTAAGGGTGATGGAAAATTCCTAAGGGATCGCATGATCCAAATCAGTGAAGCAGTAAAAAGGGTTAAAAAAACCAGAACTGCATGGGAATGCAAGAATTAGATCAATGCGATCCCTTTGGAAGTCTCCACCAACAATAAGGTTTTTGTCGTTGTTGTTCATCCAAAGATGTTTAAATCTGGACCAGAACACAGCTTCAATTTCTATATATGGTGCTCAAAAACGAAACTGTGGGCTCCTTCATGTTCATGAGGGTAAATGGAAAGTAAAATAATGGTGGGGCTTTTCATGCCTTCATGCATCCTCTATTTGTTTCAATTCTCACATGCACTTGACTCACCTCAAATCAAGGTGCCAAACAAAATGCTTGAAATAATGAAATTACTCAACCACCTTTAATAATTACTTTATGTATTTATATATACTTTTAATATATAGATCTAACCACTACAAAAAAAATTAGTAAATAAAAATTAATTTAAAAAATAATAATAATTACTATATTAATTAAATTAGTTTTTTTTTATCAATAATAAACAATTTAAATAAAAAGAGATACTCCAGAATGTGTCAAATCTTATACAAAATATTACATACAATGTTAGAAAATTTGTAAATAGAAATCAATCTTAAAAATAAAAAATATTAGATACTATTTTAGAGATTAAAAATTTTATTGTTATCTAAATTAGTTTTTATTATTGATAAATATTTCTAAATTGATATATAATTAGCTACTAAAGTTTTCTTTACCAATTAATCAGATATTTGATAACTAATTAGATACTAATTTAGAAACTATTTATCAATTATAAAAATTAATTTAGATACCAATATTTTTTTTTACTTTTTAAAATAGTATCTAATTTAGTCAATATAACAACTAATTATTTTTTGTTTTTAAAATTGATTTTTATTCGATGATTGTGATTTCATATTTTTAATCTTAAAATTATATACTGAATGAAGTAAAAATTATTTGAGTAATTTATATGGAATTTGGTAAAAGTTATGATATTTTTCAAATTTAATTGTAAGGGAAAGTGAAAACAATTTTTTTTTTATGGGTAGGTAAGTGAAAACAATATGAGTGAGGTTCCAATGCATGTATGGCATTGATTAAATGTTGTATTAGGTTTTGGATGAAACATAGAGGACATAAAGCAAAAGCATATATAATGAAGGAAAATTCTAATGGTTGGAGCAATATGTGTCATTATCAAAAAAGACTATGCCTAGCTTCTTTCCAACAACATTAGCTGTTTGATAGCAACCTTCACCATCCTTAAAAGCCAAATAATCTTGCATTATATTGTCGGTCTTGTAATTATTAACACAATTCACTGCTGATTAAATGGACTCAATGTTTGTGAATCACCTTATATATACACCACCATACTTAAGAACTGTTTGGCAATACATTTTTTTTTTCTTTTTTAAAAAGTCAGACTAATGATCATGGTCATGGACATGAAAAAGAGTTTGTATTTCCCCAAACCATAAGAGTTCAAAAACAATAAATTATTAGATGAGTGGGAATGGAGGACAAGAAAGAACATGCCCATTTATTTATCATTATTATTAATAAGGAAGAAAGATGGGGAAATGGTAGCTACTATTTTACTATTTCTCTCTTTTTATTTAACCTATTATAAAATTAATAACACTATCTTTCTTTTTCTTTCATTCTTTGATATTATTTTTTACCAACATCATCTATAATGTTTTAAGATTTCGTACAAAAATAATTTGACTTAATGAAAAAAGTAAAGAATAAAAGAAAAAATATTTTTTATCAAGCATTAAATTAATTCCCGCCGTGTTTAAATAATTAGAATTCAATATATTAACCGTTTTTAATTATTTTATTGTTTTTTTTTTTATGTTTGATGAATGAGTGATTACACATGCACATGTCATTGCAATTTTTTGGTCAACTATTAAAATTATTTATTTAAAGTGAATTGTTTAAAGGACTTTTTTTTTCTTCAATGTTTGGAATGAATTTAACATTGTAGCTGAATTCAAACAACTTACCAATCAAGGAACCAAAATAATCACAATATTTGGTGCTACAAACGCAATCAGACAATTACTTCTTTCTGTAACCAATTTGATTTGAAATTACAAAAATCTCTTAAATAGAAGGATACTAACCAATATACATTATGAATTTCCTTCTTGGAACATTGGATTTTAATTTTCGGAATATTTTTCTAGTTTTCAGAATTTTTTGAATTTACTTTTAAAAGAAATTTTTTGACTTTTTTTTGGATTGTAATTTTTGTATTTTAAAATTGTTTTTTAGAATGAAATTTTGATTTTCCAATTTTATTTTGAAATTTCATTTTCATAACACAAAAATCTATTTTAGATTTATTTTTTCAGAATATATGTTTTAATTTTGAGATGCATTGGATTCAGGTCACAAAATTTATAAGATGCAGAAAGAACTTACCTCAAGTGATCATTTCCATGCAAAGTTTTATCGTTTCTTTTTATTATAGTGTTGTTTATATTCTTTAACCATTTGAAGTTAACCCTAATTAATAACATAAACTAGTTTACCTTTTAATGATCTCTTAGATATAAAAGAAACATTTATACTATAGTTACATTAAAATTCATATTTTAAATGATTTCTAATCCGTTAATAATATACAAAACTTGACACTCTGTTAAAATTAACTTCCAATAAAGTGTACTTATAGTGCACATAAAATTTAAATGAAATCTACAATTTCATGCGTTATTACCTACTTTGAACCTATACTTTTGAGATATATGAAAATTTGTGTTATATAAATTCCTTGAAAGAGAAAAAACTAACCAATATAAAACTTGGTAGCTTCTGCATTACACAAAAATAGACTATGCCTCAGTTCAACAAAAGAACGTGATTTTCTTAGAGAACGTGGTTGTGCCAATAATTTGAATGACAAACTTAAAAAGAAACTTTTTTTATCAATAAAAAATAACTTACTTAAAAAAAAACACTTTAGAAATATCTTTAACTCTTTTTATAAATATGAAGAAGAAAGTCTACCATCTCACTTAAAACATAACAGATAATAAGAATTTGTTTTGCTAAAAGCACAATGACATACCTGAAAAAGTTGATTGAAACTTAAGAATTTGTTTTGATAAAAACACAATGACATACCTGAAAAAGTTGAAACCTCTCGTAGGTAACAAAACAAAGGTGTGAATCTTTACAAAGTGGATACTAGAGTGACCAAATGGGGCATTTCTCAGAGGAAAGAAGAAAGAACTGCAGCACATAGCAGGTAGGTACCTTTTGAAAGTACACAGGACAATTGGTCAAAATCGGGAATCCTAGGAATCAGGAGCCTAAAGAAATAGTACTGAAGATTTAGTTGATGATGATGGATTGTGAAAAACATTGGATATTTAAAACTTCCACCATAACACATCGTTACTTGGGAAGCTAAATAGGGATATGTATGAAGAAATAGAAGATGGTTTCTACTGACACCCATTTTTCCGTTGGTTTACACTAAAGAAATATCAAGAAGTGATTTCACTATTAGTCATTTGATTCATGTTAAGAGAATAGAAAACTGAAGAGGACAAATTAAAAGCTTGAGAGTGTGATAAAGTTTAGTGTGTGTGAATGTCCTCTTTCCTGAAAATTAAAATAAGCATTCCTCATGAGGTCTGTTTTTCTTTGAAGACAGGTCCAGCGCCAACTCAAGAGACTTTTTGGCATGACCCACTTAACCTACTCTTGGCGCAATTCCGGAGATTTCCCTTACAACCTACCCTTTAAAGTCTCCTTCTAAAAAAGTTGGTTGTCTGCTACTCATTAGACACTACTAATTGCCTACCAACAACTCCTTTGAATCCCTTATTATTTGTGCTATGTTTGTTGGGTGTATGTACTCTTGCACTAGATTTTCAGGCTCATATATATTGGTGCTACTATTCAAGTTTGGTTGGGTGTTTTTACTATGAAATGCATGAAAAGAAAGGAGAGGGAGAGGGAAGAAACACCTCCTTAAACCGAGAAGAAGAGAGTAGAAAGTTGGGATAAAGTGGTACTTTTACATTTTTCATCTTGATGTATATGTGCATGGTTAATATAATTTGGTGGTCAGAGTGAACAATAAAGGGTTCAATTTTTGTTCATAATTGATTATGAGAAGTGCGTAAACTCGGACTCACTCAACTCGACATCAATCAGGACCGATTCGGTTCGATATTGGCTAGGACCGTCTCGGTTGGATATGGGCCCAGGTCGCCTCATCTTGACATGGACTCGAACTAACTCAGCTCGACTTCGTCCCGAACTGACTCGGTTCGACATCAATCAGGACTGACTAAGCACGATAATGGCTCAACATCAGTTGGGACCAACTCGGCTTGACAAGAGCCTTGGCTACCGATGTGAGCTCGACATCGGCCCGGACCGACTCGATTCGACATCGACTCGGACTGACTCAGTTCGACATCGACTCGAACCGCCTCAACTCGACATTAGCCCGAGCCAACTTGACTCAATTTCGGCCCGAACCAACTATATGTGTCACGTATGTGTTTTTGCTAGTTATATATATATATATATATATATATTGTACGTATAAAAAAATATTCATTATGTATTACATTTTAACAATATTTCAATTTTTTTAAAAATAATAATTTAATATATTTAATAACTAAATTATTTTTAAATTTTATTTTATATTTAATTTTTTTCTCATCTTTTATTTCTTTCTTCTTTTCTTTTCCATAAACCTACCATTTCCCTATTTCCTCTTCCCTCTCATTTACAAAATTCATTCGCTCACAACATTCAGGGTGATTTGCGCTGCTCACAACTCCGGTCTCTGCAACTCGTGTCGCTCGCGTCTCACATCTTCATCGTTCATGGCTCCGGTCTCCACCACTCACGTCATCGCGCTCACATCTCTGATAATCTCGCTCGCGTTTCGCTCTCCATTCGTTATGCGAGCGACACGAGGGAGTTGTGTGAAGCAAAAGACTTTAACTTGAATGAATTCAACAATACAACATAAAAAAAAATTTAGTCATTCACCAAGAGTTGCAGCTTTATTGTCACACTTTCGATGCTCATGAACATTATCAACACCTATACCAACACCATATTGAATACACCATATTGAATATAAACCACCTGCTTGTGGTCTTTTGTTTTGTTGGAAAGAACATTGTTGTCAAAATTAATTTATTCTTTGAAGTGTTGATTTACTCATATTTAATTATTTTACTATGCTTAGGAAATTGTCAAAATTAACCAGGATAATAAAAAGAAGCAAACAATTCTTCATATTAGTGGATTCAAGATCATTGCATGAAAAAAATATGAGGTAACTTGATTCTCTAATAATTTTTGTTATATCATATATCATTCATATACCTTGTTATATTTTATAGGAGAAAGAGCTTGGTCACAAAGTTAGTAGGGGAGAAGTTTGGGTAGCAACACATAAACATGTTAATGGAGAATTTGTGATAAGAGAGACTAGGGTAAGTATAATTTTTGTAAAGATGAAAACTCAATCAAATTGGATGTGAGCTTCATTTATAACTTTTTTTCATTATTTGTAGGAAAAAAATCAAGCATATGAGTCAAATACATATCCCCTCTCACAAGATATATCAATTGAAGATTCACTAGCTCATGCTTTTGAAAGTCAAGAACATTGTGGTCGTGTTCAAGGGATGGGATTGGAACCTTGCCCTTCTCGTGTTTGGATATACTAATTAAGAATTCTCGCATTGGGATATCTTCAACTTCTTCTTATAGAGAATTGGACAATCAGGCTATTGAACATGCATTTTTTATGTAGCAATTTGGTGTTGTTTACTTTAGATTATCATGCCAATATTGGAAATGTTATGTTGAATATTATTTGGTCAACATTAAAAATTATAGCAAATGTAGTATAACTTTTGTTGATAGATTGGTTATTTTTTAATGTCTATGGTTTTTTCACTCATTTTCATGATAAATTGTGTTTTAATATATGTTATTATATTAAATTCACAATTGGATGAACAAAATAAAATATATGAAGAACTAAAAAAATATTTGAGGCAATGATGAATTATTTCTTTCAAAATTTTCAAGGTCAATTGTCTCCTGAGTTGACTATGTTCAATCCTTCATCGATAATGTTAAAACGTTAAATAACTTGTTTATTTTTCATATTTACGTTTCTAAGTGTGATGCATGTTTATATTGTAGTTTTCTGAATAAGAAAGTGTGCCAACAAATTCTGGACATCGAGAGATATGTGATTGTTGAAGAATATAGTATAATATGGAAATGATTTTTGACCTATTTTGTGTTTTGTTATGTTTTCATTTGTAGTACTTCATAGTACTATTCGTCTTATATCGCTTTCTCGTAATTTTTTTAACTCATATTTTGTGTTTGAGTTTGAATTTCAATGTATTTATTTGATATATTTTGGTATATTTTTATCAATATTTTGTCAATTGATGAATGTTATATCCATTTATTTGTTTTATTTGTTAACAAACATAGATAAATAAATACAATAGAAGATAAATAATTATGGTTTAAAAAACACATGAATGCCTAAATGATAAATGAATAAAAATAACAAATTTTCATAGTTTTGAAACCTATGGTTTTTTTTTCACGAAAGTTCTGGAAACTGTGATATTTCACGGAGGTTCTGAAAGATTTTACAAAGGTTTTGAAACCTAAAATATTTTACGGAGGTTTTGAAACCCATGATATTTTATGGAAGTTCTAAAACCTGCGGTATTGTATGAAGGTTTTGAAACCCATGATATTTTACGGAGGTTTTGAAACCTACGGTATCTTACGGAGGTTCTTAAACCCATGATAATTAACATGGGTTTTAAAAGACCTTTCCTGTGGTTTAAAGAAACCCGGGAAACACATTCCTCAGGATGATTTAGCTAGGAAAACTGTAACCCTGGATAAATGACTTAATGAAAGTTTTAACCTTGTGTAGCGTAAAAAAAACTTTCGTTAAAACCATTTTTTCTTGTAATGATATGCATATAGTTTGATTTTAATTGAAAAATGTGGATACACATATATTAATGATAAAAATAAAAAGTGTGGATAATAAACTTGTAGTGTATATTATTATGATTATAATTATATGATTATATTTTTTAAAAAAAATTACCGTATAAATTTATAATAATATTTAAAAAATGTGAATACCAGATCCACCACATTAATTTAAATTTTGATCAATAAAATTATATATAATGTACGTATTTCAGAAAGAGTCACTCATTTAATAATTTTAGTTATATATTTTTTTATTTAACCATTGAATATTTTAACAATATTTCAATAATTTTGCTAACTAAATTTTAATTAAATCAAATATTTGTAAGTAGACAAACGTATACTCAATATTTACTTACATTTTAAACATAATTAGATTTTTTTGAATTGAATTTAAGAGTTATTTTTTTTTATTATGTGAAGTAGTTTGAATTGTTGTATGAGGCAAAAGACTTAAACTTAAATGAGTTTAACAATATAACATAAAAAAAAGATAATGTTTGTCTCACCAAAAAAAAAGACATACAACAAAATCCTTCACCCTAAATTCCTTTCTTTGTCACCTCAATTTATCAATCAATTTCATTTTCTTCACCTATACATTAGATAATATGTAATCACTTCTCACACCAACCACAACTCTTTTTTTTATTCTAAGCAAATGACCTGAAATTTACAAAACTTTTGTTGTTCTCCAATCACAATTCCAAGGAACAATGAGAGCATCTGAGTTAATTAAATGGTCCTGCGACTCTCCATTAACATACAATAAATATTCAACATTTTTATTGAAATAACTATCTGTCATAAATTAAATAATAGAGTAATTTAACAAACTTTTATGACAAAAATACCACTAACTAACAAGTATAATTTAATTTAAAAATCTTTAACATGTATGGAATATACCTTATTTATACACCAATGAAACTCCAAACTTAAAGCAACCAAATTACACCATCGTCTATTTAACCTTGAAATTGGCATATAGAGTTAGTTTCCTATCTCTCAATGCTCTATTTTAAATTTCTTATTTCAAAATTATAAATAAATAGTTTATAAATTAACATTGTTTTACAATATGTATTTAAGTTAAGTAATATCGTTAACCTATCATGTTAAAAAAAAATGTAACCATAAGACAAAATCTTTTCTTGTTAATATACAGTTAAAAATCATAATTTTTTTTATAGGAGTGTCACACTCTAAACTATGTCAGAAAATAGTACACATAGTAATTCTTAAATAAAGGCAGTTTCTTCCTCTACCATATCATTTTTTATATGTATCTAGTATAAATTTTTAAACTCAACATTGCCCTTGTCTTGTTTTTTTTGAAAAGGAGCTAGAGTGTCTGGTGTGCATTTTGAACGGAGCTGGTGATGGTGTAGTGGGTTGTTGTGGTGGTGGAGTGAAGTTTTCACTCTCAGACTCTGTTTGCTTTCATAGATGTATTGTTCACAAGAAAAGAAGTGAGAGAATATCACTGATTTGGATTCAGGGTTTTGCAGGAAAGAAGAGGAGATGATATATATGCGAACAATAAATATCCTCTCCCTCAAAACGAAGAGAGGTAGAGGGAAAACCACATCAACATGAGCTATTTACGAATTTACCCTCGTTCATCTACAACGATTTTTAATATTAAAAAACAGTATTTTATTTATTTATATAAGATGTGATTTTTTTTTCTAATTTTATAGTATATATTTAATATTTTAAGAAATTATTTGAAGTTCTCTTTTTATTTAATTTGTTGTTGCGTTTATATTAATATATTTTTTATAATTATTATGTTTATGAGTTTGTAATTTATTTGATAATAGTTTTTTATGAAATTATTTTCTATTGTTAATTACGTCATATTTTTTTTTATATTTTATTACTATATGGTTTTTAATAATAAAAAATATTATATTTTATTTATGTAAGATCTGATTTATTTTTTAATTTTATAATGCATGTTTAATATTTTAAGAAATTATTTAAAGTTTTATTTTTATTTAATTTGTTGAATACATTTTTTTTCTAATTATAATTTTTAAATTATATATATATATATATATATATATATATTTAATATATATATATTTTCTAATTTTAATTTTTAAATCTATGAAATATGTGAAAGTTGTTTATTTCTAAAAAAATAACTCATTTTATTATTAAAAAAAATTAATAGGCATGGATAAATTTGTAAAGTATCATCTAACAATTTAAAAAAAAAATAAAACTGTTTCACAACGATCATATCTCATAAACTTCCATAAACTTTGCTCACACATCCACTCTAACATACCTCAATGCAAACAACCTCACTTTCTTCTCACATCCTCACATATACACTCCCTCAAATCCTCACACATCCACCCCTCAAATCCAATCCTCAATCCAAACACACACTTAATTGCGGTGCAAATTGTTTTGAGATAAAAAACCAGCCACCATATTTGTTTTTATTTTTTTAGCTTAGATGTCACCGGATTCTGATATTCGCAAGCCTGCATGTATGATTACGGATGCAGGAATCCATAAGTCATTATCACCTATACCTATTTTGACGCACAAAATTAATCAAATGGAATAATTTGAAGAGGAATTATTTTAACTAGCAGAAATACATGGCGACAACATATGTGTTTCTGCAAATTTTATTTTTATCATTTACATATAATTATGTTTAATATTAAAAATCGAATAAATGATGTTATTATTCATATACTTATATTGACAATATAAATTTATAGTTCATTTTAATAAATACGAATATGAATGCACAAAAATCTTCTTAGTGCATGTATTGATATGTTGTAATCGAAACATAACCAATATAGTACTTATATATGATAAATTTACAAATGTCATCCAAAATTATAACATATTTCAATATACATATGTTCTACGGAAGAAAAGACTAATTTATAATGTCATGATTTTGTACCTATGTTTCAGCCATGACCAATATTTTATCATAATATTTAAAAAATGAGAAACACATATATGATAAATTTAAAATAAGTTTTTGTTAATGAGTACATTTATTATTAGTTAAATTATAACAATAATCAGTAAAATTATATTAGTTAGGTAGAGAAAATAATTTACCTTTGAATGAACTTACATAATTTTATATAGAACACGTCTATAACAGAATATTAAAAAAAAACCCCTTGTTTCGCAGGTTATAACTTGATATGAAATTATCTTCTATTCAGTTAATGGAAGAATAATCAATTAGAATAAATATATTATTTTGAATAATTAAAATAATTTAGAAAATGCATATATTATTATATATATTGCATGTTTATTTTTTTAGAGAATAATTATTTTTTTTACCAAATTTAGTACTTGAGTTTTATTTGTTGTTGGTCGTAGCGCCCAATCCAATAAAACAAATTTACAAACGATAAACCTGAACTATTGAGATCTTCAACATAATATAATATATCATTATCATAATATAAAATCATTATAGCTTAATTAGTATCTAATGATATTTTTATTTGTATTATCTACGAGTTAAATACATCACATTAATTTTATATGTATTTTCAACACATAAATTTTATTGTGATAATAAATAATAAAGTTCCACCTTATTTTATTTTATTTTATCATAAATATGTGTATCTATTAATATATATTTAAAGAATAAATATATACTTACTCTGTAAAATTTTTAAAAATTAATTAACTACCTAAAATAGATAAATGGTTACATAATATGTTTATAGTGTTATTATATATTAAATATTATTTTATTTATTAAAATAAATTTATCATAAATAAACCTGTAAACATATTATTATGTGTATAAAAATATATATTATAATATTACATGAAATTTGTAAATTGATTATATTCACACAAATTTTTATAATTATTTAATAGTAATTTCGATTATTCTTTTAAATTTTAAAAATACAAGACACTTTTTCATTCGTTATTATTAAAATTGACACACATTCATAATCCCAAGAAAAATCCAAAATAATACCAATTTAAAAAGAAAAAAGCCCTAGAGAAGAGAATCGAAGTTGTGATCCCTTGAACAGATTCCGAAGATTTTAACCACGCAGCTGCATGATATTCATAAATCACTGAGGTATGCTGAAAATAATTGTTACATTCACAGTATACTTGCGAACTCTAAAAATCCCTAATCCCCTCTTTCCCGCGCCTTTCTTCTTCGTATTATTCTCAAATTCCTCGCTTCTTCGCCGTTTTCTCTCTCAAGAAAATGGTTACACAGTTCGGCATCAAATTCGCCGTCCACCTCATCACCAACCACTTCGGCAATCTCGTCGCTGTAATTCTCTCTCTTTCTCGTCTCTCTGATTTATTTTGCATCGGTATTGATATTGAAGGCTTGTGTGTGCAGAAGGTATGTGAAAATCTATTTAGTCATGGATCACTCACTTTGGATCAATTGGTTCGATACTCGGAGCTTACTAAGGACCAAGTCAAGAACTCCCTACTTGTCTTAGTTCAACACAATTGTTGCCAAGCATTTATTTCTGCACCTGAAGATGACGGTACCATAACACTATTATTTTGTTTAATCCCTTTGTTATGTTTTTTTTTTGCTTCTTTTTAATTATCATTTTCTACTTGCAATAAACGTGTTGGAGGAAAAGATTTTTTAAAAAAACGGACTTCCTAGCTGTAGTGGTTGTGGCGTTTTGATAGATAAATTTAATGTTTGCAATGAATACCACTCCATTAGGGCGTGATTGGTTGATTATGATGTTCTAAATTACTATGAATGCAGATGATGATGCAGACAGATTGAGAGTTAGAACTCAGTACTTGGTATTGTTTGATAACATAATCCACCGATTGAGATTTCCCAAATTCTTGGAGACTGTGTCGCGGAAGCTTGATGAAGAAGTCGGTTTGATCCTTATTGGTTTCTTTGAAGCTTTACGTTTTATGGCTTAAAATGCTCATGAGTTTTTTCCACTTGTTTTTCAGTGTGTGGAGCTTCTTGATGGTTTGCTTCGAGATGGTAGGCTTACCCTGAAACAAATGGTTGACAGAGCAAGTCAAGGGAAAGGCAAGTGTTTTATGATGCACTTGATAGGTCGAGTGCTGTTTTTCTTATATTAGTTTGTTTAATTATAAAAAAAGTATTTTTACACAAATTTGCACATAAGATTTGTGTAACCTAACGACTAAATCATATGTGGTTTAGTCATAATTCCTTTTTGTGAATAAGATGAGGGAACTATAGATAACTTTTAAAACTATGAAAACAAAAAGTATGTTTGGAGTGGATCAAGGTACATCTACTAGGAGTGTGCTTTGCTTTGGGTTGGGTTATAAGAATGGTACATCGTACACAAGTTAACTAAATTTGTGGTACATGAAGAGAGGGCTTAGTTGGTTTACAATTGGAGGTAATGACACAGAAAGAACAATACGAGTCTTTCAAAATTACGTTAAAGGGAGATATATTTATGGGCCTATAATTGAACAGTATATTCATTTTAATAAAACATATAATTTACTCTCAATAATATGTTGATATCACTGGATTTAAAACATGGTTGAGCTCTCCTGGATATCGCAAAATCATGAATCCGTTCAAATTATTTTATTTCAAATGATATACTTGCAGAAAATGCCGTGGATACAAAAGTTGTACGAGAGATACTGAGTAAACTTTTAACAGCTCGACTTGTTGAACGCTGCCCTGCCCCTGAGCCAGTTGTTTCTACCTCATTTAAAGAAACTACTACTAGGAAGCGGGGTGCTAAGTCTGCCAAGGTAATTAATTGCTCACCCAGGTCAATTTCTTTAGGAAGTTGGGTGATCTTCAGTTAATGGTTTGGGGTAAGAGGCATTTTCTGTCTGTTGGGTGTAAACACGTGAGCTTTCTAATGGGGTTCCACTAACAGCTATGTTGAGGAATAGTGAAGCTTTTTTTCTTTGATTATCTATTTTTCTCTTTTGTTCAGAAGGATTCCCTGTCCTCCTCTTTTGTAATTTTTTCAATTATTATTTTTATATTTCTCCATCATTATTGTTGTTATTATTATTTAAATCGAGCATGAGATTAGATACTTGTAAAAGATCTAACAGTTTATGCTTAACCTTACAAAACTAACTTATAAAATGAGATTTACACCACTTATATATTATGATTTAGCTATATCCCTAGTTGATGTGGAATTTTTAACATACAACTAGATCAATTTATTAGTTAATTGTTGTTTTTTGTATGCACGATGATTCTTCATTTATTACTTCCTATTTAAGATGTTTGTAGTCAAATAAGTGCTCTAAAGTGGAAGATTCATGAATATTCTATGTTATCATTTTATTGAAGTTGCAACAGCAATGCGTTCACTCTTGTAAGCTGGATAGAAGAGTTTTCTCAAAACACTTTATTTTTTGTAATGTATTCCTTTTAGATATTTGAAGCACCTGAGACATTAGAACAACGCGTTCTAGAAGCAGCAGTGCCTGGGAATGCAATCAGATTTTCATTCACTGCTGATATGAGATCTAATGTTGACGGAGAAACAAATTCAGATGATGATCAAATTACTAGTGTTGAACAGAATGATGGTAAGACTATTGTCATCTAATGTGACCAGATCAACTTAGTAGTTTTCAGTTGACAAAATTTTTCATACAAGTATAATTTTTTTAAGTTATACAAAATTTGGTGCAGCAAAAGAGGAGGAAATTCTTTGGCGTGCAAATTTTGAGGAGTTCATTCGTCATATTAGGCATAAGGTAGGTATTACAATAGATTTCTTATCTGAACATTGTGCTATCACTGCCCAGTCTACTTGTTTTCCTTGAGTTTTGACCTTTTTTGTACATTCCTTTTATTTAACTTACTGTGAAAGGTTTATTGAGCTTCAGAGTTGTAAAAGCAAGCAAGTAATAATAAAAATCACAGATATTTTATTTGCACAGATGCTATTTTCTAGATTATACAAGTCATGAAAGTTAAATTTGAAATCTCCTTGTCTTTCGAAGGGTAAAAATTCTGTCTAAAATTAGTTAAATTTATACTAGTAATAATAAATGTCAATCTGGATAAACACAGCATGAAATCACACAGATTGCTTGTTGATTGAAACTGCACTTTAACATTTGGCTTGGTCAAATTTAAGTTGGCAATATTTTTTAAGTATGTTCAATAGTCATCTTTGCCATAAGCTAGCATTAATCTGAATCACATGTTACCTTTCTAACTTCTGAATTTATGGATTCAGCTAAAGGAAGAAACTCATCGTTTTGGGTGGGGGCTATATTTACATGACTGGATCATATGTATTGTTTCCTGTAAAGCAGCTGGACATTTGGTTATTTTTCCTTGTTGATGCTACCATATTTTCTGTTGCTTGTGTGATAAATGTGGCAGCAGAGATTTTGTAATATCATTTATGTGCTCTTCGTTTTCTTTTTAATTGTTCTAGGTAACGATTGTAAAGGTTTCATGGATATCACATTTGTAAGCTGTTGTGTTAAATTGATTGAGATGATTTTTTAATCTTTTGTGTGGATATTGATATCAGAAGCTCACAATTAAATATTCTATGCATATTGTAGGCATTGATTGAGAATATAAGAACTCAGCATGATGATGGAACTGCTACTGTCTTAAGTGCAGTATTGGAGGCAACAAAAACTGTAGAGAAAAAAGTGAAAATGGAGAATTCAGGTGAACCAGATTCCTTGCTTTATATGAATTTAGAATCTGTTAGAGATTTTAGAATGTGGAGTATATTAAGATGGTATACACATGGGCTAGTAATAATACAGCCATGACCTTAACAAAAAAGGAAAGAAACTAGAGTTTAATTTAGATTTGTAGGATTTCATATTAAATTAAAAAATAATAGTAAAAAAAATGGCCTATTTCTTTGGATACAATTTTTCATTTCATAAAAGAGAAATGCCAACAAACAACAAACACTCTATCACAATCTCTTAACTATTGGTTTAAATTTACTAAAAGTTAAAAAAAAAGTAGGTTCCGCATCTTATTTAATGAGTTTTTCTCCTGATTTTTGTAGCTGTTAATGATTTTTAAACAAGAGTAAAAGTGTGTTGAAAAGGGTCTTGCAAGCATTCCTCTTCGTAAAATTACTAAAGCAGTTTTTCCACACTCCCTCTCAATATGGTGAATAGCCATTTTCACAATGTTCTAAAATGTTGTAATGCTCAACACTTCATTAAGTATATCATCTGTCTGCTGACTTGTTTAGACACAGTGTATAGATTAATGTACATTCTAATTTTTCTTTCATTAACTGTCTGTCAACCACAATGTGCTTTATTTGATCATCTTATATTGTGATGATTATACACTTGTTGTGGTAAAGTCTCATTGGTCCATTCCTCTTGATCTTCAAATCTTCAAAAATGATTTTTAACCATACTAGTTCACATCACATTCAATTTTTTTAACAACGCCAAGTCATGAGATTTTCCCCAAGAGAAGTTCATTTCCTTGGTTAATCTTCTATCAATTGCTGAGCTAGCATAATCTCCTATTTTCAAGTTCTAATTCTTTGAATGAGCCACTTTTGTTCTTGATAAACCCTTGTAGAAATCCAAAGCTTCCCATAAAGCCAAGTCTTATATTTAGGCTGCATTACTTAATAAAAAACATGTTGCTGATTCATACACTATATAAGGCTCTTTCCCTTGATATATGTGTAATGTATGGTACTAGCTCAAAATCAGTTCCTTATCTGTTGTTGCGCGGTCTTATTGTGGATATTTTAGGGTTTGTTTGGATTAGAAGTGAAATAATGAGAAAGAAAATTATGGATAGAGATAAAAGAGAAATGCTGTACAAAATATATGTTTTTTGGATGCATAGAATAAGAAGGAAAGAAATGGAGAAACCTCTCCGTGGCTAACCTTGTTTGGATGAGTGAAAATAAATAAATAATTTATATAAATAAGATTTTATACTAATTTAAAAAATAAATTAACTGAATTTTTTTAACTTTTTACTTAACATAATTTTTATGTTGCAATAAGTTATTTAATTTTTAGAAAATGTAAAACAAACAAATAAAATACATAACATTCCTCTCAAATAAATAATGGACATTTGGTATTATCATCTCATCTCATTCCTTTTCATTTCCTTCTCATTTTCATTTTCTTATTCAACATTCTTGGTGGATGTTGGGTGTGTCCACTTCTAGTTGAATTGTAGCCACTGTGAATAGATTGTTTTCTTTTTCCTGTGAAAAAGAATAGAGGGAAAACACGAAAGACCTTTGAGGAAATTATTAAAAGGGATCTCATGGTTACATATATTTGATAATTTGGTTTTTAACTGAACCCAATCTATGTAGCTGACCCACCCAGTGTGACAAGGTTGCTTTTGTGTGTGACCTGTCTCAACTAATTCGCGTTTTTCACTTTCCTAGGATTTTGGTGGGAATAATGAGGCTATAGATAGATGGATAGATAGATGTGTACATGGATGGATGAACAGATGGATAGAGGCATGTGACCTAGCCTCTTTAAAGGGGTTTCCATTGTAGATTTGTTGGATCGTGCCGTTTGTTCCGTTTGTTCCCTCCCTCTAGTTCTCTATTTTGTTCTTTTATTAAGAAGGATTCTCTATCCTTACTTCTCTTTTTGTAATTTTTCTGTTGTAGATATATAGAGGCATATGCCTGTTTCCCTAGTAGATATGTTGGATCATGCAGCTTGTTTCCTTTATTCTCTCTCTCTAGTTCTCTGTTTTATTCTTTGTTAAGAAGGATTCTATTTTATACCTTCCTTCACTTTTGTAACTTTTCTGTTGTAATGGATTTTTGTTTCACTGTGTTGAGAAAAGACGTCCATGGCACCATTGTTATCTCATGGGTATCTATTTACTTATGTTATATTATCCTTTGTTTCAGTTCCTTTGTCACTCGATACAATTACCGCAGAGGTGATGAAGACCGATACAGGACGAACGATGACCATAGATCGTATCAGAGCTTCCCTTAGCCAGTTGGGCTGTTCACAGAGGATGATTGTAGATGATGCATATAGTATTGGTAAAATTGATATTTTCCTCATGGAAGACTACTTGTGATATAAAATATCTATCATTTTATTTTCTTATTTGTTAATGTCGAAGAACTCTTTCATAGTCCTGGTTCATGATTCCTTTAATACTTTGTAATTTAGAACTCTTCCCTTTTCAGATTTGAAGAAAATTATTGAACGAGCTCAAAATGAAGAGGTTTTAATCTTTGTGTTGTTTAGTAACTGCACTACACACACATATATGTATATATATGGGTTGTGTAAAACTGTCTAATTTTGTGTTCCATGTTGCAGGTTGAGTCAATTGTGTTGAAAAGGTATGGAAGGGATGCGTACAGAATGTTCAGGCTACTGTCAAAGGATTGCTGTTTTCATGACACAGATCAGGTGATTTACTCATTAATGAAGTTAAAATTAAATTTGGTAATAAATATAGTGATTCTGTCCCATACCTTTAGTTTTAAAAATTGCTCTATTCTGTACTCGTATTTGTACTGGATTCTAGTACTGTACCCATATTAATGCAATATGGATGGAGGATCAAACCTCCTACGTCAACATTGTGCACCTAGTGTCAGAATTTCTCTCTTTGGTGATTTCATTTATTCTGCTCATTTCTTTAAATAATACATACACATAGATAGTAATAAAAATGCAATAATTCTATTTCCTTATTTATTTAATCAAAATTAGGAAAGCTAATATTCTACCATGAATAAGCAGTTATTTATTCCCAATATATACAATGTATATCAGCAAACAAAATCATAACCGAATCCCTTATTGACATCTCCCCTCAAATTGATGTGGCTGATAAAAAACATCAATTTGCTAACAAGAAACTGATTTTGAGGTCGAAGTACAACCTTGGTAAAGATGTCTACAAGCTGAAGTTGGGATGTGACACGACGAAGAGAA